>NW_027307862.1:0-341000 GCF_047496885.1 Scyliorhinus torazame
TGGGGGGAAGGACACACCCAGCTGATCGGCAATGCGGGGAAGGACACACCCAGCTGATCGGCAATGGGGGGAAGCACACACCCAGCTGATCGGCAATGGGGGGAAGGACAGACCCAGCTGATCGGCAATGGGGGGAAGGACACACCCAGCTGATCGGCAATGGGGGGGAAGCACACACCCAGCTGATCGGCAATGGGGGGAAGGACACTCCCAACAGATCGGCAATGGGGGGAAGGACACTCCCAACAGATCGGCAATGGGGGGAAGGACACACCCAGCTGATCGGCAATGGGGGGAAGCACACACCCAGCTGATCGGCAATGGGGGGAAGCACACACCCAGCTGATCGGCAATGGGGGGAAGGACAGACCCAGCTGATCGGCAATGGGGGGAAGGACACTCCCAACAGATCGGCAATGGGGGGAAGCACACACCCAGCTGATCGGCAATGGGGGGAAGGACAGACCCAGCTGATCGGCAATGGGGGGAAGGACACTCCCAACAGATCGGCAATGGGGGGAAGGACAGACCCAACTGATCGGCAATGGGGGGGAAGCACACACCCAGCTGATCGGCAATGGGGGGAAGCACACACCCAGCTGATCGGCAATGCGGGGAAGCACACACCCAGCTGATCGGCAATGGGGGGAAGGACACACCCAGCTGATCGGCAATGGGGGAAGCACACACCCAGCTGATCGGCAATGCGGGGAAGCACACACCCAGCTGATCGGCAATGGGGGGAAGGACACTCCCAGCTGATCGGCAATGGGGGGAAGCACACACCCAGCTGATCGGCAATGGGGGGAAGGACACACACAGCTGATCGGCAATGCGGGGAAGCACACACCCAGCTGATCGGCAATGGGGGGAAGGACACACCCAGCTGATTGGCAATGGGGGGAAGGACACACCCAGCTGATCGGCAATGCGGGGAAGCACACACCCAGCTGATCGGCAATGGGGGGAAGCACAATCCCAGCTGATCGGCAATGGGGGGAAGCACACACCCAGCTGCTCGGCAATGCGGGGAAGGACAGACCCAGCTGATCGGCAATGGGGGGAAGGACAGACCCAGCTGATCGGCAATGGGGGGAAGCACACACCCAGCTGATCGGCAATGCGGGGAAGGACAGACCCAGCTGATCGGCAATGGGGGGAAGCACACACCCAGCTGATCGGCAATGCGGGGAAGGACAGACCCAGCTGATCGGCAATGCGGGGAAGGACAGACCCAGCTGATCGGCAATGGGGGGAAGCACAGACCCAGCTGATCGGCAATGCGGGGAAGGACAGACCCAGCTGATCGGCAATGGGGGGAAGGACACTCCCAGCTGATCGGCAATGGGGGGAAGCACACACCCAGCTGATCGGCAATGCGGGGAAGGACAGACCCAGCTGATCGGCAATGCGGGGAAGCACACACCCAGCTGATCGGCAATAGGGGGAAGCACACACCCAGCTGATCGGCAATGCGGGGAAGCACACACCCAGCTGATCGGCAATGCGGGGAAGGACACTCCCAGCTGATCAGCAATGGGGGGAAGCACACACCCAGCTGATCGGCAATGCGGGGAAGCACACACCCAGCTGATCGGCAATGGGGGGAAGCACACACCCAGCTGATCGGCAATGCGGGGAAGGAAACACCCAGCTGATCGGCAATGGGGGGAAGCACACACCCAGCTGATCGGCAATGGGGGGAAGCACACACCCAGCTGATCGGCAATGGTGGGAAGCACACACCCAGCTGATCGGCAATGCGGGGAAGGAAACACCCAGCTGATCGGCAATGCGGGGAAGGACACTCCCAGCTGATCGGCAATGGGGGGAAGCACACACCCAGCTGATCGGCAATGCGGGGAAGGACAGACCCAGCTGATCGGCAATGGGGGGAAGCACACACCCAGCTGATCGGCAATGCGGGGAAGGACACTCCCAGCTGATCGGCAATGGGGGGGGAAGCACACGCCCAGCTGATCGGCAATGCGGGGAAGCACACACCCAGCTGATCGGCAATGGGGGGAAGGACACACCCAGCTGATCGGCAATGGGGGGAAGGACACTCCCAGCTGATCGGCAATGCGGGGAAGCACACTCCCAGCTGATCGGCAATGGGGGGAGTCACACCCACCCACCGATAGTCCTGGTCATGCAGAATGGTAAATCAGGGTGAGGCTGGCTGGGGAGGGTCAGTTTCACCGGCAGTGCGAGGAGAGAGATGCCGAGTGGGTGGGGTTTCCTCTCAGTGTTTAATGAATTGAAGAATTGAACGAAAGGGAACTTTCAGCACATTTTTCAACTGCTGCCTGAACTGAGTCTGTGTCACGGCGTAAATCGCAGTGTTTGTGCAGCAACTCAGGAGCTGCAGCATGAAGCCCAATTCCTGAACATAATAATCTAACCATACAGAGTCATACCCGAGATACAACATCCGGCGCCATATAGAATAAACCATTACCGTTGACCATAACAGGATGAAGTTGGCGGAGATAACGAAGAGTAAGATGATGGATTTGCTGCGACTCTCCATCTCCGGGTCTCTGGCACTGTGCCCACTGCTGTGAGCCCGGAGTCTCCTGCGGGCCCTGCTGCTCAGGACAATGTGTCTGACGGTGAGAACATTGAGCAGCAGAATCAGGGCGAATGGAACACACGGGGTTAGAATGTGGTGGAGGAACTCGATTGGTCCCCAGACCGGAGAGGACAGAGCACCCATTGTGACATCACAAAACCAGGGGGTGTTCCACAGCTGATACCCACCGGCCAGCATCACCCCCCAGGAAATGTCCTTCAGACAGCTCAGCACAGCCACTGTCCCCAGAACCACAGCCGCCGCTTTCTCGCTGCAATATTTACTTTTCAGCCTCGGGCAACAAATGGCCACAAATCGATCAAAGGTGAAAGTGACGGTGAACCAGACAGAACAGTCAGTGGCTGCAAAAAGCAGGACGGCGTGGATATTACACACGGGGATGGACCGCAGGAAATAAAACTGTTCCCAAAAAACAATGGGAATGTGTCTGAATATCAGGTCGAGAATCACGACCAGGAGATCCCCCACTGCCATGGCCAACAGGTAACAAGTCACACATTTGGACAGCCCGCAGTTTCTTCTCTTCAGGACCACAATTGTGATGAGGTTCACTGTGAGGAAGGGAAATACACAATGAAATTATACATCAGCCTGGGAAACACATCACAAGTATGGTCGGCGTGGTGTGGAGGGAGTCAAATAAATATATACTAATACACACACACACATACAGAGACAGTAACACACTCACACACAGACACAGACACAGTAACACACTCACACACACACACTCACACATACAGAGACAGTAATACATTCACACACACACACTCACTCACACACAGACACTAACACACTCACACAAACACAGGCACTAACACACAAACTAACACACTCACACAGACAGTAATACACTCACACACACAGACAGTAATACACTCACACACACACTCACACACAGAAACTAACACACTCACCCAAACACAGGCACTAACACACACACACACTTACACTCACACACAGACAGTAATACACACTCACACAGACACTAACACACACAATAACACACTCACACACAGACAGTAATACACTCACTCACACACAGACACTAACACACTCACAAACACAGACACTAACACACACACAGACACTAACACACTCACAGACAGTAATACACTCACACAGACACTAACACACTCACACGCACATACAGAGACAGTAATACACTCACACTTACACAGACACTAACACACACTTACACACACATACAGAGACAGTAATACCCTCACACTCACACAGACAGTAACAGACACACCGACACACATACAGTAACACACTCACACACACACGGACAGAGACAGTTATGCATTCACACTCACACAGACACTGAACCACACACATGCATACAGTAACACACTCACATACACACACAGACAGAGACAGTAATACACTCACACTCACAGACACTGACACACACACACACACATCCAGAGGCAGTAATACACTCACACACACACAGCCACTAACACACACATACACACATACAGAGACAGTAATACACTCACACACACATACAGAGACAGTAATACACTCACACTCACACATACAGAGACAGTAATACACTCACACATACAGAGACAGTAATACACTCACACTCACACATACTGAGACAGTAATACACTCACACACAGACTAACACACTCACACACTCACATACAGAGACAGCAATACACTCACACAGATACTAACACACACACACACAGTAATGCACACACACGCACAGACAGAGACTGTAATGCACTCACACAGAGACTAACACACTCACACACACATATACAGACAGTAATACACTCACACACACACATACACTACACACTCACACACTCATACAGAGACAGTAATACACTCACACACTCACACATGCAGAGACAATGATACACTCACACTCACACAGACACTAACACACTTACACACACACATACAGAGACAGTAATACACTCACACACACACATACAGAGACAGTAATACACACACACTCACACACAGACACTAATACACACACACACAGACACACAGATAGACCCTAATACACACACTCACTCACACACACAAAGACACCAATGGGCACAATCTCACACACAGATGCACTAATACACATCCACTCACAGACTAAACAGAGACTCTAATACACACACACACTCACACACAGACACTAATACACACACACAGATACACTAATGCACACACTCACAGACAAACACACAGACAGCAATACGCACACTCACACACAGAAACACTAATACACACACTCACACAAAACAGACACACACAGGGACACTAATTCACACTCACAGACACAGAGACACAAATACACACACACTCACACAGAGACAATAATACACACACTCACAGACACAAGCACAGACATTGATACACACACTCACACACATAGACACTAATACAGACACACAAAGACACAGACAGAGGCACGAATACACACACTCACAAACACACACAGCCACACACAGATACACTAATGCACACACACAGACATACACAGACACTAATACACACACTCTCACACACAAGCACTAATGCACACACTCACAGGCACACATAGACACTAATCCACACGCACACACAGACACTAATACACACACTCACTGACACAGAGAGACAGTAATATACACACTCAGAGACACAGACACAATAATATACATACTCACCCACAGGCACTAATACACACTCACAGATACACTAATACACACACTCACAGACACACACAGACACGAATACACACACACAGGCGCACTAATACATACACTCACAGTCACACACAGACACTAATACACACACTCACAGACACCCAGAGACACTAATTCACACACTCACTGACACACAGAGACACTAATGTACACACTTACAGACCCAGAGACACAAAACTCACACACACAGACATACACAGATACATTGATAGATAAATTGAAACACACAGGGACACTAATACACACAATCACACACACACACTAATGCACACACTCACAGACATACAGAGACACTAATACACTATCTGACTGACACATAGAGACACTAATATACACACTTACATACACAGAGACACTAAAACACACACACAGACACACACAGATACAATGATACACACATAGGGACAGTAATAAACACAATCACAGACTCACACAGACACTAGCACACACACACACACAGAAACACTAATACAGTCACAGACTCACACAGATACACTAATATATACACTCACAGACTCACACAGACAGTAGCACACACACTCACAGACAAACAGAGGCACCAATACACACACTCACAGACACACAAATACACACACTTACATACACACAGAGACACTAACACACACACTCACAGACACACAGAGACACTAATACACACACTCACAGACACACAGAGACACTAATACACACACTCACAGACACAAAGAGACACTAATACACACACTTGCAGACACACAGAGACACTAATACACACACTCACAGACACACAGAGACACTCATACACACACTCCAAGACACACAAATACACACACTTACATACACACAGAGACACTAATACACACACAGACACACAGAGACACTGATACACACACTCGCAGACACACAGAGACACTAATACACACACTCACAGACACACAGAGACACTAATACACACACTCACAGACACACAGAGACACTAATACACACACTCGCAGACACACAAATACACACACTCACAGACACACAGAGACACTAATACACACACTCACAGACACACAGAGACACTAATACACACACTCACAGACACAAAGAGACACGAATACACACACTCACATACACACACAGACAGAGACAGTAATACACTCACACTCACAGACACTGACACACACACACACACACATCCAGAGGCAGTAATACACTCACACACACACAGCCACTAACACACACATACACACATACAGAGACAGTAATACACTCACACACACATACAGAGACAGTAATACACTCACACTCACACATACAGAGACAGTAATACACTCACACATACAGAGACAGTAATACACTCACACTCACACATACTGAGACAGTAATACACTCACACACAGACTAACACACTCACACACTCACATACAGAGACAGCAATACACTCACACAGATACTAACACACACACACACAGTAATGCACACACACGCACAGACATAGACTGTAATGCACTCACACAGAGACTAACACACTCACACACACATATACAGAGACAGTAATACACTCACACACACACATACACTACACACTCACACACTCATACAGAGACAGTAATACACTCACACACTCACACATGCAGAGACAATGATACACTCACACTCACACAGACACTAACACACTCACACACACACATACAGAGACAGTAATACACTCACACACACACATACAGAGACAGTAATACACACACACTCACACACAGACACTAATACACACACACACAGACACACAGATAGACCCTAATACACACACTCACTCACACACACAAAGACACCAATGGGCACAATCTCACACACAGATGCACTAATACACATCCACTCACAGACTAAACAGAGACTCTAATACACACACACACTCACACACAGACACTAATACACACACACAGATACACTAATGCACACACTCACAGACAAACACACAGACAGCAATACGCACACTCACACACAGAAACACTAATACACACACTCACACAAAACAGACACACACAGGGACACTAATTCACACTCACAGACACAGAGACACAAATACACACACACTCACACAGAGACAATAATACACACACTCACAGACACAAGCACAGACATTGATACACACACTCACACACATAGACACTAATACAGACACACAAAGACACAGACAGAGGCACGAATACACACACTCACAAACACACACAGCCACACACAGATACACTAATGCACACACACAGACATACACAGACACTAATACACACACTCGCACACACAAGCACTAATGCACACACTCACAGGCACACATAGACACTAATCCACACGCACACACAGACACTAATACACACACTCACTGACACAGAGAGACAGTAATATACACACTCAGAGACACAGACACAATAATACACATACTCACCCACAGGCACTAATACACACTCACAGATACACTAATACACACACTCACAGACACACACAGACACGAATACACACACACAGGCGCACTAATACATACACTCACAGTCACACACAGACACTAATACACACACTCACAGACACCCAGAGACACTAATTCACACACTCACTGACACACAGAGACACTAATGTACACACTTACAGACCCAGAGACACAAAACTCACACACACAGACATACACAGATACATTGATAGATAAATTGAAACACACAGGGACACTAATACACACAATCACACACACACACTAATGCACACACTCACAGACATACAGAGACACTAATACACTATCTGACTGACACATAGAGACACTAATATACACACTTACATACACAGAGACACTAAAACACACACACAGACACACACAGATACAATGATACACACATAGGGACAGTAATAAACACAATCACAGACTCACACAGACACTAGCACACACACACACACAGAAACACTAATACACTCAAGAATCACACAGATACACTAATATATACACTCACAGACTCACACAGACAGTAGCACACACACTCACAGACAAACAGAGGCACCAATACACACACTCACAGACACATTAATACATACACTCACAGACTCACACAGACAGTAGCACACACACTCACAGACACACAGAAACACTAATACACACACTCACAAACACACAGAGGCACGAATACACACACTCACAGACACACAAATACACACACTTACATACACACAGAGACACTAACACACTCTCAGACACAGAGACACTAATACACACACTCACAGACACACATAGAGACACTAATATACACACACACACACTTAGTCACATTCTCACAGACACACAGAGACACTAATACACACACTCGCAGACACACAGAGACACTAATACACACACTCAGAGACACACAGATACACTAATACACACACTCACAGACACACAGAGACACTAATACACACACTCACAGACACACAGAGACACTAATACACACACTCGCAGACACACAGAGACACTAATACACACACTCACAGACACACAGAGACACTAATACACACACTCGCAGACACACAAATACACACACTTACATACACACAGAGACACTAACACACACTCACAGACACACAGAGACACTAATACTAACACTCACAGACACACAGAGACACTAATACACACACTCACAGACACAAAGAGACACTAATACACACACTCGCAGACACACAGAGGCACTAATACACACACTCACAGACACACAGAGACACTCATACACACACTCGCAGACACACAAATACACACACTTACATACACACAGAGACACTAATACACACACAGACACACAGAGACACTAATACACACACTCGCAGACACACAGAGACACTAATACACACACTCACAGACACACAGAGACACTAATACACACACTCACAGACACACAGAGACACTAATACACACACTCGCAGACACACAAATACACACACTCACAGACACACAGAGACACTAATACACACACTCACAGACACACAGAGACACTAATACACACACTCACAGACACAAAGAGACACGAATACACACACTCGCAGACACACAGAGACACTAATACACACACTCACAGACACACAGAGACACGAATACACACACTCACAGACACACATAGAGACACTAATACACACACACACACTTATGCACATTCTCACAGACACACAGAGACATACATCCACACACCCACAGGCACATGGAGACTCTAATGCACACACTCTCTCACACACACACAGACACTGTCATGTGCGAGTACCTGTAAGAAATGGGTGTTTATAATGGGTGTGTATATAAATATCTATAGTGAAGTACCTTACAGAAATGGGTGTTTATTACTGCAGTGATGTCAGAGAGTGTGTGGAGATGGGCTGTCTGTCCGCTTTTTCTTTCATTTTGGCTGTTTGCTCCAGGGTGTGTTTTAGATTTGTTTTCAGTGTTGGAGCTGAAGCCAGACAGAGCAGGTGTACTGTTGATCTCTCTGCCATGAGAAACTATCTCTTGATCATTTGGTGAATTCAGAATTATAAATGTTCTCAGTAGTGAATGTAAACCTAACGTCCCTCTGGTAAAATGTGTCTGAAGTCTTCTGGGTGTCAAAAGGACAGCTTTCGGAATACTTAGTGTTGGATTCTTTGGGGGTTGAATTTGAATTAATGGTTCCTAAGTTGTTCACTGTATGTTTTAAAAAGGTTAACTTGAGCTTATAGAATAAACATTGTTTTGCTTCGAAAAATACGTTTCCATTTCTGCTGTACCCCACTGTAGTGTGGGCCATGTGCTCCCCATAACACAATCTATTAAAATTTGTGGGTCAGGGGAACTCCAAGATACACTTTGTGGTTCTCTAAACCCTGGCCCATAACACAAATACACACACTCACAGACACACAGAGACACTAATACACACACTCACATACACACAGAGACACTAATACACACACTCACAGATACACCGAGACACTAATACACTCACTCGCAGACACACAGAGACACTAATACACACACTCACAGAGACACAGAGACACTAATACACACACTCACATACACACAGAGACACTAATACACACACTCGCAGACACACAAATACACACACTTACATACACACAGAGACACTAATACACACACTCACATACACACAGAGACACTAATCCTCACACTCACAGACACACAGAGACACTAATACACACACTCACAGACACACAGAGACACTAATACACACACTCACAGACACACAGAGACACTAATACACACACTCACAGACACACAGAGACACTAATACACACACTCACAGACACACAGAGACACTAATACACACACTCACAGACACAAAGAGACACTAATACACACACTCACACAGAGACACTAATACACACACTCACAGACACACAGAGACACTAATACACACACTCACAGACACACAGAGCCACTAATACACACAATCACATACACACAGAGACACTAATACACACACTCACAGACACACAGAGACACTAACATACACACTCACAGACACACAGAGACACTAATACACACACTCACAGACACACAGAGACACTAATATACACACTCAAAGACACACAGAGACACTAATACACACACTCTCAGACACACAGAGACACTAATACACACACTCACAGACACACAGAGACACTATACACACACTCACAGACACACAGAGACACTAACACACACACTCACAGACACACAGAGACACTAACACACACACTCACAGACACACAGAGACACTAATACACACACTCACAGACACACAGAGACACTAATACACACACTCACAGACACACAGAGGCACTAATACACACAATCACAGATACACCAAGACACTAATACACACACTCACAGACACACCGAGACACCAATACACTCACTCGCAGACACACAGAGACACTAATACACACACTCACAGGCACACAGAGACACTAATACACACACTCACATACACACAGAGACCCTAATACACACACTCACAGACACAAAGAGACACTAACACACACTCACAGACACACAGAGACACTAATACACACACTAACAGACACACTGATGCACTAACACACACTCACAGACACGCAGAGGCACTAACACACACTCACAGACACACAAATGCACACACTTACATACACACAGAGACACTAATACACACACTCACATGCACACAGAGACACTAATACTCACACTCACAGACACACAGAGACACTAATACACACACTCACAGACACACAGAGACACTAATACACACACTCACAGACACACAGAGACACTAATACACACACTCACAGACACACAGAGACACTAATACACACACTCACAGACACACAGAGACACTAATACACACACTTACAGACACAAAGAGACACTAATACACACACTCACACAGAGACACTAATACACACACTCACAGACACACAGAGACACTAATACACACACTGACAGACACACAGAGGCACTAATACACACACTCACAGACACACAGAGACCCTAACACACACTCACAGATACACAGAGACACTAATACACACACTCACAGACACACAGAGACACTAATACACACACTCACAGACACACAGCGGCACTAATACACACACTCACATACACACAGAGACACTAATACACACACTCACAGATACACCGAGACACTAATACACACACTCACAGACACACAGAGACACTATTACACACACTCACAGACACACTGAGGCACTAATACACACACTCACAGATACACCGAGACACTAAACACACACTCACAGACACACAGAGACACTAAGACACACACTCACAGACACGCAGAGACACTAATACACACACTCTCAGACACACAGAGACACTAATACACACACTCACAGATACACCGAGACACTAAACACACACTCACAGACACACAGAGACACTAATACACACACTCTCAGACACACAGAGACACTAATACACACACTCACAGACACACAGAGACACTATACACACACTCACAGACACACAGAGACACTAACACACACACTCACAGACACACAGAGACACTAATACACACACTCACAGACACACAGAGACACTAATACACACACTCACAGACACACAGAGGCACTAATACACACACTCACAGATACACCAAGACACTAATACACACACTCACAGACACACCGAGACACTAATACACTCACTCGCAGACACACAGAGACACTAACACACACACTCACAGGCACACAGAGGCACTAATACACACACTCACAGACACACTGATGCACTAACACACACTCACAGACACACAAATACACACACTTACATACACACAGAGACACTAACACACTCTCAGACACAGAGACACTAATACACACACTCACAGACACACAGAGACACTAATACACACACTCACAGACACACAGAGACACTAGCACACACTCTCGCAGACACACAGAGACACTAACACACACTCACAGCCACACAGAGACACTAATACACACACTCACATACACACAGAGGCACTAATACACACACTCACAGATACACCGAGACATAAATACACACACTCACTGACACACAGAGACACTAATACACACACTCACAGACACACAGAGACACTAATACACACACTCGCAGACACACAGAGACACTAACACACACTCACAGACACACACAGACACTAACACACACACTCGCAGACACACAGAGACACTAATACACACACTCACAGACACACTGAGGCACTAATACACACACTCACAGATACACCAATACACACACTCACAGACACACAGAGACACTAATACACACACTCACAGACACACAGAGACACTAATAGACACACTCTCAGACACACAGAGACACTAATACACACACTCACAGACACACAGAGACACTAATACACACACTCACAGACACACTGATGCACTAACACACACTCACAGACACACAGAGGCACTAACACACACTCACAGACACACAAATACACACACTTACATACACACAGAGACACTAACACACTCTCAGACACAGAGACACTAATACACACACTCACAGACACACAGAGACACTAATACACACACTCACAGACACACAGAGACACTAACACACACTCTCGCAGACACACTGATGCACTAACACACACTCACAGACACACAGAGACACTAATACACACACTCGCAGACACAGAGACACTAACACACACTCACAGACACACACAGACACTAACACACACACTCGCAGACAATCAGAGACACTAATACACACACTCACAGATACACCGAGACATTAATACACACACTCGCAGACACACAGAGACACTAATACACACACTCACATACACACAGAGACACTAACACACACACTCGCAGACACACAGAGACACTAATACTCACACTCGCCGACACACAGAGACACTAATACACACACTCGCCGACACACAGAGCCACTAATACACACACTCACAGTCACACAGAGACACTAATACACACACTTACAGACACACAGAGACACTAATACACACACTCACAGACACACAGAGGCACTAATACACACACTCACAGAGACACTAACACACACTCACAGATACACAGAGACACTAATACACACACTCACAGACACACAGAGACACTAATACACACACTCGCAGACACACAGAGACACTATACACACACTCACAGACACACAGAGACACTAATACACACACTCACAGATACACCGAGACACTAATACACACTCACAGACACACAGAGACACTAATACACACACTCACATACACACATAGATACTATACACACACTCACAGACACACAGAGACACTAATACACACACTCACAGACACTCAGAGACACTAATACACACACTCACATACACACATAGACACTAATACACACACTCACAGATACACCGAGACACTAATACACTCACTCGCAGACACACAGAGACACTAATACACACACTCACAGACACACAATTACACACACTCACATACACACAAAGACACACACTCACAGTCACACAGAGACACTAATACACACACTCGCAAACACACAGAGACACTGACACACACACTCACAGTCACGCAGAGACACGAATATTCACACACTCTCCCAGACACTAAGACAGACACTCACTGACACACAGAGACACTAATATACCCAGTCTCAGATACACAGAGACACTAATCAACTCACTCACACAACTCAGGCACTAATGCACACACTCACATACACTAATACATACACACAGACACACACATGCACTAATGCACAAACTCAAAGATGCACACAGAGACACTAATACACACACACAGAGAAAATAATACAACCACTCACACACAGACACTAATTCACGCACACACTGACATGCAGGTAAACTAATACACACACTCACACAAGCACAGACACTAATACATACACACAGACACACACAGACACACACATATACTAATGCACAAACTCAAATACACACACAGAGACACTAATACACACACAGACACACAGAGTCACGCATACACCACTCACACACAGACACTAATACACTCATTCACTGGCACGCAGATGCACTAAAACACACACTCGCACAACACACAGAGACACTAATACACACACGCACACACACGCACATATAGTAATACACACACTCAAAGACACAGACACTAACACACAAACTCACAAACACACACAGCCACACACATACACTAATGCACAAACCCAAAGACACACACAGAGACACAGATACACACACACAGACACTAAAACACACACACACAGACACACTAATACACTCACTCACCGACACATAGATACACTAATACACACTTACAGACACACATACAGTCACTAATACACACACTCACACACATAGACACTAATACACGGATTGGAAATTAGCAAACGTGACACCACTTTTTAAAAAAGGAGGTAGGCAGAAAGCGGGTAATTATAGGCCAGTGAGCTTAACTTCGGTGGGAGGGAAGATGCTGGAATCTATCATCAAGGAAGAAATAGCGAGGCATCTGGATGGAAATTGTCCCATTGGGCAGATGCAGCATGGGTTCATAAAGGGCAGGTCGTGCCTAACTAATTTAGTGGAATTTTTGAGGACATGACCAGTGCGGTAGATAACGGGGAGCCAATGGATGTGGTATATCTGGATTTCCAGAATACCATTGACAAGGTGCCACACAAAAGGTTACTGCATAAGATAAAGATGGATGGCATTAAGGGGAAAGTAGTAGCATGGATAGAGGATTGGTTACTTGATGGAAAGCAAAAAGTGGGGATTAATGGGTGTTTCTCTGGTTGGCAATCAGTAGCTAGTGGTGTCCCTCAGGGATCAGTGTTGGGCCCACAATTGTTCACAATTTACATAGATGATTTGGAGTTGGGGACAAAGGGCAATGTGTCCAAGTTTGCAGACGACACTAAGATGAGTGGTAAAGCAAAAAGTGCAGAGGATACTGGAAGCCTGCAGAGGGATTTGGATAGGCTAAGTGAATGGGCTAGGGTCTGGCAGATGGAATACAATGTTGACAAATGTGAGGTTATCCATTTTGGTAGGAATAACAGCAAAAGGGATTATTATTTAAATGATAAAATATTAAAACATGCTGCTGTGCAGAGAGACCTGGGTGTGCTAGTGCATGAGTTGCAAATAGTTGGTTTACAGGTGCAACAGGTGATTAAGAAGGCAAATGGAATTTTGTCCTTCATTGCTAGAGGGATGGAGTTCAAGACTAGGGAGGTTATGCTGCAATTGTATAAGGTGTTAGTGAGGCCACACCTGGAGTATTGTGTTCAGTTTTGGTCTCCTTACTTGAGAAAGGACGTACTGGCACTGGAGGGTGTGCAGAGGAGATTCACTAGGTTAATCCCAGAGCTGAAGGGGTTGGATTACGAGGAGAGGTTGAGTAGACTGGGACTGTACTCATTGGAATTTAGAAGGATGAGGGGGGGATCTGACAGAAACATATAAAATTATGAAGGGAATAGATAGGATAGATGCGGGCAGGTTGTTTCCACTGGCGGGTGAAAGCAGAACTAGGGGGCATAGCCTCAAAATAAGGGGAAGTAGATTTAGGACTGAGTTTCGGAGGAACGTCTTCACCTAAAGGGTTGTGAATCTATGGAATTCCTTGCCCAGTGAAGCAGTTGAGGCTCCTTCACTAAATGTTTTTAAGATAAAGATAGATCGTTTTTTGAAGAATAAAGGGATTAAGGGTTATGGTGTTCGGGCCAGAAAGTGGAGCTGAGTCCACAATAGATCAGCCATGATCTCATTGAATGGTGGAGCAGGCTCGAGGGGCCAGATGGCCGACTCCTGCTCCTAGTTCTTATGTTCTCACAGACACACGCTGGCACTAATACACACTCACAGGCTCAAAGAAACACTAAGACACACTCGCAGACACACAGAGACACTAATACACACTCACAGAAACACATACAGACACTAATACACACACACAGACCCTAATACACCCACTCACAGACACAAACTGGCACCAATACACACAGACATTAACACACACACACCAGATACTAATACACACTCTAACGATGCACAGAGACAGTAATATACACACTCACAGACACAGGTAGACTCGAATGCATACACTCACACACAGCGACACTAATACACACAGTCACACACACATGCACTAATACACGCACTAACACACACACACACACACACACATAAACTAATACACACACTCACTGATACACAGAGACAACAATACACACACTCACAGACAAAGCAGACACTAATACACACACCACACATACACTAATACACAGACACTAATACACAGACTCACAGTCACACGCAGACACTAATACACACACTAACACACAGAGACACTAATACACATTCACAGACACACAGATACACTAATACACCAACTCACACACAGAGAGGCACCAGTACACAGCTCACAGACTGACAGAGACACTAGTACACAGCTCACAGACTGACAGAGACACTAATACACAAACACACACACATTAATAGAGACACTCACACTCATAGCCACTAACGCACTCACACAAACAGACACTAATGCACACATTCTCACACACACTCAGACACACACAGACACTAACACACACTCACACACACAGAGACACTAGTACACACACTCACTGACACATAGATACACTAATACACACTCACAGACACACATACAGACACTAATACACACACTCACATACACAGACAACAATACACGCACTAACAGACAGACAGACACTGGCACCAATACACACATACACACTCACACACATAGACACTAATACACACACTCACAAACTCACACTGGCACTAATACACACACACATACACTAACGCACAGACACAGATAGTAATACACACACAGTGATACACAGAGACAATAATATACACACTCACAGACACAGGGAGACTCTAATGCATACACTCACACACACACACAGCGACACTAATACACACACAGAGACACTAAGACACATTCACAGACACACAGATACACTAATACAGACACTCACACACAGAGAGACACTAGTACACAGCTCACGGACCGACAGAGACATTAATACACAAACACACACACACTAATAGAGACACTCACACACATAGACACTAATACACTCTCACACACAGTCTAATGCCCACATTCTCACACACACACCGACACTCACAGATACACTAATATACACAGAAATACAGACACACACAGACTCTAATACACACACTCAAACGTCCCTCCACACACACACCACCCTCCACACACACACTACCCCCTCGACAGACACTACCCCCCACACACACACTAACCCCCTCAACCACAGACATACTAACCCCCACAGACACTAACCCACCCACACACACACTAACCCCCCACACACACACTCCCCCACCCCAGACATACTAACCCTCCCACACACACACTAACCCCCACACACACACACTAACCCCCCCACACACACACTAACCCCCCACACACACACTAACCCTCCCTCACATACACTAACCCCCCCACACGCACTAATCCCTCCACACACTGACCCCACACCACACACACTGACCCCCTTCCACACACACAATAACCCCCCCCACACACACTAACACCCCCACTCATACTAACACCCACACACACTGTTCCCCCTCCCACCCACACACACTAAACCACACCCACACACCCTGACACACACTAATCCCCCACATACACACTAACCCCCCACACACACTCCCCCACCCCACACACACTAACCCCCCACACACACTAACCCCCCACACACACACTCCCCCACCCCACACACACTAAACCACCCCCACACACCCCACACACACTAACCCCTCACACACACACTAACCCCCACCACACACACACTAACCCCCCCCACACACACTCCCCCACCCCACACACACTAACCCTCCCACACACATTCCCCCACCCCACACACACTAACCCCCCAAACACACTCCCCCACCGCAGACACACTAACCTCCCACACACACACTCCCCCACCCCACACACACTAACACCCCACACACACACTAACCCACCCCACACACACTAACCCCCCACACACACTAACCCCCACCACACACACACTAACCCCCACCACACACACACTAACCATCCCACACACACACTAACCCCCACCACACACATACTAACCCCCCCAGACACACTAACCCTCCCACACACACACTAACCCCCACCACACACACACTAACCCCCCCCACACACACACTAACCCCCCACACACACACTAACCCCCACCACACACACACTAACCCTCCCACACACACACTAACCCTCCCACACACACACTAACCCTCCCACACACACACTAACCCTCCCTCACACACACTAACCCCCCACACACACTAACCCCCCACACACACACTAACCCCCCCCACACACACTAACCCCCCCACACACACTAACCCCCCCCACACACACTAACCCCCCCCACACACACTAACCCCCACACACACACTAACCCCCCCACACACACTAACCCTCCCTCACACACACTAATCGCCCTCACACACACACTAGCTACCCCACCCACACAAACACACATACTAACCCCCCACACACATTAATCCCCACCCCTCACACACACTAGCCCCTTCACACACACTAAACCCCCCACACACTAAACCCCCCAAATAAACACACACACAAACACCCCCACACACACTATCCCCCCCACACACAATAACCACCCCAACACACACTAACCCGCCACACACACACTAACACCCCCACACACACTAACACCCCCACACACACTAACCACACCCAAAACACACTAACCCCCACCACACACACACTAACACCCCCACACACACTAACACACCCAACACACAATAACCACCCCAACACACACTAACCCCCACCGCACACACACTAACCCCCCCACACACACTAACACACCCAACACACACTAACCACACCCAACACACAATAACCACCCCAACACACACTAACCCCCACCACACACACACTAACCCCCCCACACTCACTAACACACCCAACACACATTAACCACAACCAACACACACTAACCACACCCAACACACACTAACCCCCACCACACACACTAACACCCCCACACACACTAACCCCCCCCCCACACACTAACCCCCACCACACACTAAACCCCCCACACACACTAACACCCCAACACACACTAACCACACCCAACAAACACTAACCCCCACCACACACACACTAGCCCCCCCCACACACACAATAAACTCCTCCCCAACACACACTGACCACACCCAACACACAATAACCACCCCAACACACACTAACCCCCACCACACACACACTAACCCCCCCACACACACACTAACACACCCAACACACACTAACCACAACCAACACACACTAATAACACCCAACACACACTAACCCCCACCACACACACTAACACCCCCACACACACTAACCCCCCCCCCACACACTAACCCCCACCACACACTAAACCCCCCACACACACTAACACCCCCAACACACACTAACCACACCCAACAAAAACTAACCCCCACCACACACACACTAGCCCCCCCCCCCGCACACACACAATAAACTCCTCCCCCACACACACTAACTCACCGCCCGCACACACTAACCCACTCCACACACACTATCCGTCCCACACACACACACACACACACACACTAACCCCCCCACACACAAACACCACCTCACACACTAACATCCCCACTACACACACACTAACCCCACACACACTAACCTCCGCAACAAATACACCCAATGAAAAAGCTGTTTCAGATACTCTGTGCTGCATATAGTTAACCATTTACTGCTCAATAATCCCTGGGAGCAGGGGACAGGCAGTGTGGCCTCGAGAACCCCAATTAAAAAGCTGATTCAGAGACCTCTGTGCTGTATATGGTTAACCATTTAATTATCAATAATCCCTGGGAGCAGGGAACAGGCAGTGTGGTCTCGGGAGCCCCCAATTAAAAAGGTGTTTTAGATACTCTGTGCTGTATATAGTTAACCATTTACTGCTCAATAATCACTGGGAGCAGGGGACAGGCAGTGTGGCCTCAGGAGCCCCCAGTTAAAAAGGTGTTTCAGATACTCTGTGCTGTATATAGTTAACCATTTACTGCTCAATAATCCCTGGGAACAGGGGACAGGCAGCGTGGCCTCGGGAGCCGCCAATTAAAAAGGTGTTTCAGAGACCTCTGTGCTGTATGTATTTAACCATTTACTGCTCAATAATCCCTGGGAGCAGGGGTCAGGCAGTGTGGTCCGGGAGACCCCAATTAAAAAGCTGTTTCAGAGACCTGTGTGCTGTATATAGCTAACCATTTACAGCTCAATAATCCCTGGGAGCAGGGCTCAGGCAGTGTGGTCCGGGAGACCCCAATTAAAATGCTGTGTCAGATACCTCTGTGCTGTATATAGTTAACCATTTACTGCTAAATAATCCCTGGGAGCAGGGGACAGGCAGTGTGGCCTCGGGAGCCGCCAATTAAAAAGCTGTTTCAGAGACCTCTGTGCTGTATATAGTAAACCATTTACTGCTCAATAATCCCTGGGAGCGGGGGACAGGCAGTGTGGCCTCCGGAGCCCCCAATTAAAAGGCTGTTTCAGAGAACTCTGTGCTGTACTTATTTAACCATTTACTGCTCAATAATCCCTGGGAGCAGGGGTCACGCAGTGTGGCCTCGAGAACCCCAATTAAAAAGCTGATTCAGAGACCTCTGTGCTGTATATGGTTAACCATTTAATTATCAATAATCCCTGGGAGCAGGGAACAGGCAGTGTGGTCCGTGAGCCACAATTAAAAAGCTGTTCAGAGACGTCTTTGCTGTATATGGTTAACGATTTACTGCTCAATAATCCCTGGGAGCATGGGTCAGGCAGTGTGGCCTCGGGAGCCGCCAATTAAAAAGGTGTTTCAGAGAACTCTGTGCTGTATATAGTTAACCATTTACTGCTCAATAATCACTGGGAGCAGGGCACAGGCAGTGTGGCTTCGGGAGCCGCCAATTAAAAAGCTGTTTCAGAGACCTCTGTGCCTGTATATAGTAAACCATTTACGGCTCAATAATCCCTGGGAGCAGGGGACAGGCAGTGTGGCTCCGGGAGCCGCCAATTAAAATGCTGTTTCAGAGACCCCTGTGCTGTATATAGTTAACCACTTACTGCTCAATAATCACTGGGAGCAGGGGACAGGCAGTGTGGCCTCGGGAGCCCCCAATTAAAAGGCTGTTTCAGAGACCTCTGTGCTGTACGTATTTAACCATTTACTGCTCAATAATCCCTGGGAGCAGGGGTCACGCAGTGTGGCCTCGAGAACCCCAATTAAAAAGCTGATTCAGAGACCTCTGTGCTGTATATGGTTAACCATTTAATTATCAATAATCCTTGGGAGCAGGGAACAGGCAGTGTGGTCCGTGAGCCACAATTAAAAAGCTGTTCAGAGACGTCTTTGCTGTATATGGTTAACGATTTACTGCTCAATAATCCCTGGGAGCAGGGGTCAGGCAGTGTGGCCTCGGGAACCCCCAATTGAAAAGCTGTTTCAGAGACCTCTGTGCTGTGTATATTTAACCATTTACTGCTCAATAATCCCTGGGAGCAGGGGACAGGCAGTGTGGTCAGGGGCCCACTAGTTAAAATGCAGTGTCAGAGACCACTGCACCTGTATATAGTTAACCATTTACTGCTCAATAATCCCCGGGAGCAGGGGACAGGCAGCGTGGCCTCAGGAGCCCCAATTAAAAAGCTGATTCAGAGACCTCTGTGCTGTATATGGTTAACCATTTAATTATCAATAATCCCTGGGAGCAGGGAACAGGCAGTGTGGTCCGTGAGCCACAATTAAAAAGCTGTTCAAAGACGTCTTTGCTGTATATGGTTAACGATTTACTGCTCAATAATCCCTGGGAGCAGGGGACAGGCAGTGTGGTCAGGGGCCCACTAGTTAAAATGCAGTGTCAGAGACCACTGCACCTGTATATAGTTAACCATTTACTGCTCAATAATCCCTGGGAGCAGGGGACAGGCAGCGTGGCCTCAGGAGCCCCCAATGAAAAAGCTGTTTGGGAGACCTTTGTGCTGTACAGGGTTAAACATTTACTGCTCAATAATCCCTGGGAGCAGGGGACAGGCAGTGTGGCCTCGGGAGCCCCCAATTAAAAAGCTGAATCAGTGACCTCTGTGCAGTATATAGTTAACCATTTACTTCTCAATAATCCCTGGGAGCAGGGGTCAGGCAGTGTGGCCTCGGGAACCCCCAATTGAAAAGCTGTTTCAGAGACCTCTGTGCTGTATATATTTAACCATTTACTGCTCAATAATCCCTGGGAGCAGGGGACAGGCAGTGTGGTCAGGGGCCCACCAGTTAAAATGCCGTGTCATAGACCACTGCACCTGTATATATAGTTAACCATTTACTGCTCAATAATCCCTGGGAGCAGGGGACAGGCATTGTGGCCTCGGGAGCCCCCAATGAAAAAGCTGTTTGGGAGACCTTTGTGCTGTACAGGGTTAAACATTTACTGCTCAATAATCCCTGGGAGCAGGGGACAGGCAGTGTGGCCTCGGGAGCCCCCAATTAAAAAGCTTAATCAGTGACCTCTGTGCAGTATATAGTTAACCATTTACTTCTCAATAATCCCTGGGAGCAGGGGACAGGCAGTGTGGCCTCGGGAGCCCCCAATTAAAAAGCTGTTTCAGATACTCTGTGCTGTATATAGTTAACCATTTACTGCTCAATAATCCCTGGGAGCAGGGGACAGGCAGTGTGGACCGGGAGCCCCCAATTAAAAAGCTGTTTCAGAGACCTCTGTTCTGTATATAGTTAACCATTTACTGCTCAATAATCCCTGGGAGCAGGGTTGAGGCAGTGAGGCCTCGGGAGCCCCCAATTAAAAGGCTGTTTCAGAGACCTCTGTGCTATACGTATTTAACCATTTACTGCTCAATAATCCCTGGGAGCAGGGGTCACGCAGTGTGGCCTCGAGAACCCCAATTAAAAAGCTGATTCAGAGACCGCTGTGCTGTATATGGTTAACCATTTAATTATCAATAATCCCTGGGAGCAGGGAACAGGCAGTGTAGTCCGTGAGCCACAATTAAAAAGCTGTTCAAAGACGTCTTTGCTGTATATGGTTAACGATTTACTGCTCAATAATCCCTGGGAGCAGGGGTCAGGCAGTGTGGCCTCGGGAATCCCCTATTGAAAAGCTGTTTCAGAGACCTCTGTGCTGTATATATTTAACCATTTACTGCTCAATAATCCCTGGGAGCAGGGGACAGGCAGTGTGGTCAGGGGCCCACCAGTTAAAATGCAGTGTCAGAGACCACTGCACCTGTATATAGTTAACCATTTACTGCTCAATAATCCCTGGGAGCAGGGGACAGGCAGCGTGGCCTCAGGAGCCCCCAATGAAAAAGCTGTTTGGGAGACCTTTGTGCTGTACAGGGTTAAACATTTACTACTCAATAATCCCTGGGAGCAGGGGACAGGCAGTGTGGCCTCGGGAGCCCCCAATTAAAAAGCTGAATCAGTGACCTCTGTGCTGTATATAGTTAACCATTTACTGCTCAATAATCCCTGGGAGCAGGGGACAGGCAGTGTGGTCCGGGAGACCCCAATTAAAATGCTGTTTCAGAGACCTCTGTGCTGTATATAGTTAACCATTTACTGCTCAATAATCCCTGGGAGCAGGGTAGAGGCAGTGTGGCCTCGGGAGCCCCCAGTTAAAAAGCTGTTTCAGTGACCTGTGTGCTGTATATAGTTAACCATTTACTGCTCAATAATCCCTGGGAGCAGGGTAGAGGCAGTGTGGCCTCGGGAGCCCCCAATTAAAAGACTGTTTCAGAGACTTCTGTGCTGTACGTATTTAACCATTTACTGCTCAATAATCCCTGGGAGCAGGGGTCACGCAGTGTGGCCTCGGGAGCCCAAATTAAAAAGCTGCTTCAGAGACCTCTGTGCTGTATATAGTTAACCATTTACTGCTCAATAATCCCTGGGAGCAGGGGACAGGCAGTGTGGCCTCGGGAGCCCCCAATTAAAAAGCTGTTTCAGAGACCTCTTTACTGTACGTATTTAACCATTTACTGCTCAATAATCCCTGGGAGCAGGGGACAGGTAGTGTGGCCTCGGGAGCCCCCAGTTAAAAAGGTGTTTCAGATACTCTGTGCTGTATACAGTTAACCGTTTACTGCTCAATAATCCCTGGGAGCAGGGGACAGGCAGTGTGGCCTCGGGAGCCCCCAGTTAAAAAGGTGTTTCAGATACTCTGTGCTGTATAAAGTTAACCATTTACTGCTCAATAATCCCTCTGAGCAGGGGACAGGCAGTGTGGACCGGGAGCTCCCAATTAAAAAGCTGTTTCAGGGACCTCTGTGCTGTATATAGTTAATCATTTACTGCTGAATAATCCCTGGGAGCAGGGGACAGACAGTGTGGCTTCGGGAGTCCCCAATTAAAAAGCTGTTTCATAGACCTTTGTGCTGTATATAGTTAACCAATTACTGCTCAATAATCCCTGGAAGCAGGGGGAAGGCAGTTTGGATTCGGGAGCCCCCAATTAAAAAGCTGTTTCAGAGACCTCTGTGCTGTATATAATTAACCATTTACTTCTCAATAATCCCTGGGAGCAGGGGACAGGCAGTGTGGTCCGGGAGCCCTCAATTAAAAAGCTGTTTCAGAGTCCTCTGTGCTTTATATAGTTGACCATTTACTTCTCAATAAACCCTGGGAGAAGGGACAGGCAGGTTGGCCTCGGGAGCCCCCAATTAAAAAGCTGTTTCAGACATCTCTGTGCCTGTATAGAGTTAACCACTTACTGCTCAGCAATCCCTGGGAACAGGGGTCAGGCAGTGTGGCCTCGGGAGCCCCCAATTAAAAAGCTGTTTCAGAGACCTCTGTACCTGTATAGAGTTAACCATTTACTGCTCAATTATCCCTTGGAGCAGGGAACAGGCAGTGTGGCCTCGGAGCCCCAATTAAAAGGCTGTTTCAGAGACTTCTGTGCTGTATATAGTTAACTATTTACTGCTCAATAATCCCTGGGAGCAGGGGACAGGCAGTGCGGCCTCGGGAGCCGACAATTAAAAAACTGTTTCAGAGACCTCTGTGCCTGTATATAGTTAACCATTTACTGCTCAATAATCCCTGAGAGCAAGGGTCAGGCAGTGTGGCCTCGGGAGCCCCCAATTAAAAAGCTGTTTCAGTGACCTCTGCGCCTGTATATAGTTAACCATTTACTGCTCAATAATCTCTGGGAGCAAGGGACAGGCAGTGTGGTCCGGGAGCACCAATTTAAAAAGCTGTTTCAGTGACCTCTGCGCCTGTATATAGTTAACCATTTACTGCTCAATAATCCTTCGGAGCAGGGTACAGGCAGTGTGGCCTCAGGCGCCCCCAATTAAAAAACTGTTTCAGAGAACTCTGTGCTGTATACAGTTAACCATTTACTGATCAATAATCCCTGGGAGCAGGGGACAGGCGGTGTAGCCTTGGGAGCCCCCAATTAAAAAGCTGCTTCAGAGGCCTCTGTCCTGTATACAGTTAACCATTTACTGCTCAATAATCCCTGGGAGCAGGGGACAGGCAGTGTGGCTCCGGGAGCCCCAATTAAAAAGCTGTTTCAGATACTCTGTGCTGTATATAGTTAACCATTTACTGCTCAATAATCCCTGGTTGCAGGGGACAGGCAGTGTGGTCTCGAGAGCCCCCAATTAAAAAGCTGTTTCAGAGACCTTTGTGCTGTACATAGTTAACCATTTACTGCTCAATAATCCCTGGGAGCAGGGGACAGGCAGTGTGGCCTCGGGAGCCCCCAGTTAAAAAGGTGTTTTAGAGACCTCTGTGCTGTATATAGTTAACCATTTACTGCTCAATAATCCCTGGGAGCAGGGGACAGGCAGTGTGGCCTCGGGAGCCCCCAATTAAAAAGCTGTTTCAGAGGCCTCTGTGCTGTATATAGTTAACCATTTACTGCTCAATAATCCCTGGGAGAAGGGGTCAGGCAGTGTGGCCTCGGGAGCCCCCAGTTAAAAAGCTGTTTCAGTGACCTCTGTGCTGTACGTAGTTAACCATCTCCTGCTCAATAATCCCTGGGAGCAGGGGACATGCAGTGTGGCCTCGGGAGCCCCCAAATAAAAAGCTGTTTCAGTGACCTCTGTGCTGTACGTAGTTAACCATCTCCTGCTCAATAATCTCTGGGAGCAGGGTCAGGCAGTGTGGCCTAGGGAGCCACCAATTAAAAAGCTGAATCAGTGACCTCTGTGCTGTATATACTTAACCATTTATTGCTCAACAATCCCTGGGAGCAGGGGACAGGCAGTGTGGCCTTGGGAGCCCCCAATTAAAAAGCTGTTTCAGAGGCCTCTGTGCATTATATCGTTAACCATTTACTGCTCAATAATCCCTGGGAGCAGGGGACAGGCAGTTTGGCCTTGTGAGTCACCAATTAAAAAGCTGTTTCAGAGACCTTTGTGCCTGTGTATAGTTAACCATTTACTGCTCAAAATCCCTGGGAGCAGGGGACAGGCAGTTTGGCCTCGGGGGCCCCCAATTAAAAAGATGTTTCAGATACTCTATGCTGTATATAGTTAACCATTTACTGCTCAATAATCCCTGCGAGCAGGGGACAGGCAGTGTGGCCTCGGGAGTCCCCAGTTAAAAAGGTGTTTCAGATACTCTGTGCTGTATATAGTCAACCATTTACTGCTCAAAATCCCTGGGAGCAACGGACAGGCAGTGTGGCCTCGGGAGCCCCCAGTTAAAAAGGTGTTTCAGATACTCTGTGCTGTATATAGTTAACCATTTACTGCTCAATAATCCCTGGGAGCAGGGGACAGGCAGTGTGGCCTCGGGAGCCCCCAATTAAAAAGCTGTTTCAGAGACCTCTGTGCTGTATATAGTTAATCATTTACTGCTCAATAATCCCTGGGAGCAGGGGACAGGCAGTGTGGTCCGGGAGCTCCCAATTAAAAAGCTGTTTCAGAGACCTCTGTGCTGTATATAGTTAACCAATTACTGCTCAATAATCCCTGGGAGCAGGGGTAGGCTGTTTGGCCTTGGGAGTCCCCAATTAAAAAGCTGTTTCAGAGACCTTTGTGCCTGTATATAGTTAACCAATTACTGCTCAATAATCCCTGGAAGCAGGGGGAAGGGAGTTTGGCCTCGGGAGCCCCCAATTAAAAAGCTGTTTCAGAGACCTCTATGCTGTATAAAGTGAACGGTGTACTTCCCAATAATCCCTGGGAGCAGGGGACAGGCAGTGTGGCCTCGGGAGCTCCCAATTAAAAAGCTGTTTCAGAGACCTCTGTGCCTGTATATAGTTAACCATTTACTTCTCAATAACCCCTGGCAGCGGGGGACAGCCTGTGAGGCCTTGGGAGCCCCCAATTAAAAAGCTGTTTCAGAGACCTCTGTGCTGTATATAATTAACCATTTACTTCTCAATAATCCCTGGGAGCAGGGGACAGGCAGTGTGGTCCGGGAGCCCCCAATTAAAAAGCTGTTTCAGTGATCTCTGCGCCTGTATACAGTTAACCATTTACTGCTCAATAATCCCTGGGGAGAAGGGACAGGCAGTGTGGCCTCGGGAGCTCCCAATTAAAAAGCTGTTTCAGAGACCTCTGTGCCTGTATATAGTTAACCATTTACTTCTCAATAACCCCTGGCAGCGGGGGACAGCCTGTGAGGCCTTGGGAGCCCCCAATTAAAAAGCTGTTTCAGAGACTTCTGTGCTGTACATAGTTAACCATTTACTGCTCAATAATCCCTGGGGACAGGGGACAGGCAGTGTGGCCTCGGGAGCCCCCAATTAAAAAGCTGTTTCAGAGACCTCTGTGCTGTATATAGTTAACCATTTACTGCTCAATAATCCCTGAGAGCAAGGGTCAGGCAGTGTGGCCTCGGGAGCTCCCAATTAATAAGCTGTTTCAGTGACCTCTGCGCCTGTATATAGTTAACCATTTACTGCTCAATAATGCCTGGGAGCAAGGGACAGGCAGTGTGGTCCGGGAGCACCCATTTAAAAAAACTGTTTCAGAGGCCTCTGTGCTGTATATAGTTAACCAAATACTGCTCACTAATCCCTGGGAGCAGGGGACAGGCAGTTTGGCCTCGGGAGCCCCGAATTAAAAAGCTGTTTCAGAGACCTCTATGCTGTATATGGTGAACCGTATACTTCCCAATAATCCCTGGGAGCAGGGGACAGGCAGTGTGGCCTCGGGAACCCCCAATTGAAAAGCTGTTTCAGAGACCTCTGTGTTGTATATATTTAACCATTTACTGCTCAATAATTCCTGGGAGCAGGGGACAGGCAGTGTGGTCAGGGGCCCACCAGTTAAAATGAAGTGTCAGAGACCACTGCACCTGTATATAGTTAACCATTTACTGCTCAATAATCCCTGGGAGCAGGGGACAGGCAGTGTGGCCTCGGGAGCCCCCAATGAAAAAGCTGTTTGGGAGACCTTTGTGCTGTACAGGGTTAAACATTTACTGCTCAATAATCCCTGGGAGCAGGGGACAGGCAGTGTGGCCTCGGGAGCCCCCAATTAAAAAGCTGAATCAGTGACCTCTGTGCAGTATATAGTTAACCATTTACTTCTCAATAATCCCTGGGAGCAGGGTTCAGGCAGTGTGGCCTCGGGAACCCACAATTAAAAAGCTGTTTCAGAGACCTCTGTGCTGTATATATTTAACCATTTACTGCTCAATAATCCCTGGGAGCAGGGGACAGGCAGTGTGGTCAGGGGCCCACCAGTTAAAATGCCGTGTCAGAGACCACTGCACCTGTATATAGTTAACCATTTACTGCTCAATAATCCCTGGGAGCAGGGGACAGGCAGTGTGGCCTCGGGAGCCCCCAATGAAAAAGCTGTTTGGGAGACCTTTGTGCTGTACAGGGTTAAACATTTACTGCTCAATAATCCCTGGGAGCAGGGGACAGGCAGTGTGGCCTCGGGAGCCCCCAATTAAAAAGCTGAATCAGTGACCTCTGTGCAGTATATAGTTAACCATTTACTTCTCAATAATCCCTGGGAGCAGGGGACAGGCAGTGTGGTCCGGGAGCCCCCAATTAAAAAGCTGTTTCAGATACTCAGTGCTGTATATAGTTAACCATTTACTGCTAAATAATCCCTGGGAGCAGGGGACAGGCAATGTGGTCCGGGAGCCCCCAATTAAAAAGCTGTTTCGGAGACCTCTGTGCTGTATATAGTTAACCATTTACTGCTCAATAATCCCTGGGAGCAGGGGACAGGCAGTGTGGCCTCACGAGCCCCCAATCAAATGGCTGTTTCAGAGACCTCTGTGCTGTACGTATTTAACCATTTACTGCTCAATAATCCCTGGGAGCAGGGGTCAGGCAGTGTGGCCTCGGGAGCCCCCAGTTAAAAAGGTGTTTCAGATACTCTGTGCTGTATATAGTTAACCATTTACTGCTCAATAATCCCTGTGAGTAGGGGATAGGCAGTGTGGACTCGGGAGCCCCCATTAAAAAGCTGTTTCAGAGACCTCTGTGCAGTATATAATTAACCATTTACTTCTCAATAATCCCTGGGAGCAGGGAGCAGGCAGTGTGGCCTCGGAAGCCCCCAATTAAAAAGCTGTTTCAGAGACCTCTGTGCTGTATATAGTTAACCATTTACTTCTCAATAGTCCCTTGGAGCAGGGGACAGGCAGTGTGGTCCGTGAGCCCCCAATTAAAAAGGTGTTTCAGAGACGTCTTTGCTGTATATGGTTAACCATTTACTGCTCAGTAATCCCTGGGAGCAGGGGGCAGGCAGGGTGGCCTCGGGAGCCCCCAATTAAAAAAGCTGTTTCAGAGACCTGTGTGCTGTATATAGCTAACCATTTACTGCTCAATAATCCCTGGGAGCAGGGGTCAGGCAGTGTGGTCCGGGAGACCCCAATTAAAATGCTGTGTCAGAGATCTCTGTGCTGTATATAGTTAACCACTTACTGCTCAATAATCCCTGGGAGCAGGGAACAGGCAGTGTGGCCTCGGGAGCCCCCAATCAAAAAGCTGTTTCAGAGACCTCTGTGCTGTATATAGTTAACCATTTACTGCTCAATAATCCCTGGGAGCAGGGGACAGGCAGTGTGGTCTCGGGAGCCCCCAATTAAAAAGCTGTTTCAGAGACGTCTTTGCTGTATATGGTTAACCATTTACTGCTCAATAATCCCTGGGAGCAGGGGTCAGGCAGTGTGGCCTCGGGAGCCCCCAGTTAAAAAGGTGTTTCAGATACTCTGTGCCTGTATGTAGTTAACCATTTACTGCTCAATAAACCCTGGGAGCAGGGGACAGGCAGTGTGGTCCGGGAGCCCACAATTAAAAAGCTGTTTCAGAGACCTCTGTGCAGTATATAATTAACCATTTACTTCTCAATAATCCCTGGGAGCAGGGAGCAGGCAGTGTGGCCTCGGAAGCCCCCAATTAAAAAGCTGTTTCAGAGACCTCTGTGCTGTATATAGTTAACCATTTACTTCTCAATAGTCCCTTGGAGCAGGGGACAGGCAGTGTGGTCCGTGAGCCCCCAATTAAAAAGCTGTTTCAGAGACGTCTTTGCTGTATATAGTTAACCATTTACTGCTCAGTAATCCCTGGGAGCAGGGGGCAGGCAGGGTGGCCTCGGGAGCCCCCAATTAAAAAGCTGTTTCAGAGACCTGTGTGCTGTATATAGCTAACCATTTACTGCTCAATAATCCCTGGGAGCAGGGGTCAGGCAGTGTGGTCCGGGAGACCCCAATTAAAATGCTGTGTCAGAGACCTCTGTGCTGTATATAGTTAACCATTTACTGCTCAATAATCCCTGAGAGCAGGGAACAGGCAGTGTGGCCTCGGGAGCCCCCAATTAAAAAGCTGTTTCAGAGAACTCTGTGCTGTATATAGCTAACCATTTACTGCTCAATAATCCCTGGGAGCAGGGGTCAGGCAGTGTGGTCCGGGAGACCCCAATTAAAATGCTGTGTCAGAGACCTCTTTGCTGTATATAGTTAACCATTCACTGCTCAATAATCCCTGGGAGCAGGGGACAGGCTGTGTGGCCGCTGGAGCCGCCAATTAAAAAGCTGTTTCAGAGACCTCTGTGCTGTACGTATTTAACCATTTACTGCTCAATAATCCCTGGGAGCAGGGGACAGTCAGTGTGGCCTCGAGAACCCCAATTAAAAAGCTGATTCAGAGACCTCTGTGCTGTATATGGTTAACCATTTAATTATCAATAATCCCTGGGAGCAGGGAACAGGCAGTGTGGCCTCAGGAGCCCCCAATTAAAAAGCTGTTTCAGAGACCTCTGTGCTGTATATAGTTAACCATTTACTGCTCAATAATCCCTGGGAGCAGGGGGCAGGCAGTGTGGCCTCGGGAGCCCCCCAATTAAAAAGCTGTTTCAGAGACCTCTGTGCTGTATATAGTTAACCATTTACTGCTCAATAATCCCTGGGAGCAGGGGACAGGCAGTGTGGCCTCGGGAGCCCCCAATTAAAAAGGTGTTCCAGATACTCTGTGCTGTATACAGTTAACCATTTACTGCTCAATAATCCCTGGGAGCAGGGGACAGGCAGTGTGGCCTCGGGAGCCCCCAGTTAAAAAGGTGTTTCAGATACTCTGTGCTGTATAAAGTTAACCATTTCCTGCTCAATAATTCCTCTGAGCAGGGGACAGGCAGTGTGGACCGGGAGCTCCCAATTAAAAAGCTGTTTCAGGGACCTCTGTGCTGTATATAGTTAATCATTTACTGCTCAATAATCCCTGGGAGCAGGGGACAGACAGTGTGGTTTCGGGAGTCCCCAATTAAAAAGCTGTTTCAGAGACCTTTGTGCTGTATATAGTTCACAAATTACTGCTCAATAATCCCTGGAAGCAGGGGGAAGGCAGTTTGGATTCGGGAGCCCCCAATTAAAAAGCTGTTTCAGAGACCTCTATGCTGTATATAGTTAACCGTGTACTTCCCAATAATCCCTGGGAGCAGGGGACAGGCAGTGTGGCCTTGCGAGCCCCCAATTAAAAAGCTGTTTCAGAGATCTCTGTGCTGTATATAATTAACCATTTACTTCTCAATAATCCCTGGGAGCAGGGGACAGGCAGTGTGGTCCGGGAGCCCTCAATTAAAAAGCTGTTTCAGAGTCCTCTGTGCTTTATATAGTTGACCATTTACTTCTCAATAAACCGTGGGAGAAGGGACAGGCAGGTTGGCCTCGGGAGCCACCAATTAAAAAGCTGTTTCAGACATCTCTGTGCCTGTATAGAGTTAACCATTTACTGCTCAGCAATCCCAGGGAACAGGGGTCAGGCAGTGTGGCCTCGGGAGCCCCCAATTAAAAAGCTGTTTCAGAGACCTCTGTGCCTGTATAGAGTTAACCATTTACTGCTCAATAATCCCTGGGAGCAGGGGACAGGCAGTGTGGTCCGGGAGCCCACAATTAAAAAGCTGTTTCAGAGTCCTCTGTGCTTTATATAGTTGACCATTTACTTCTCAATAAACCGTGGGAGAAGGGACAGGCAGGTTGGCCTCGGGAGCCACCAATTAAAAAGCTGTTTCAGACATCTCTGTGCCTGTATAGAGTTAACCATTTACTGCTCAGCAATCCCAGGGAACAGGGGTCAGGCAGTGTGGCCTCGGGAGCCCCCAATTAAAAAGCTGTTTCAGAGACCTCTGTGCCTGTATAGAGTTAACCATTTACTGCTCAATAATCCCTTGGAGCAGGGGACAGGCAGTGTGGCCTCGGGAGCCCCAATTAAAAGGCCGTTTCAGAGACTTCTGCGCTGTACATAGTTAACCATTTACTGCTCAATAATCCCTGGGAGCAGGGGACAGGCAGTGTGGCCTCGGGAGCCCCCAATTAAAAGGTTGTTTCAGAGACCTCTGTGCTGTATATAGTTAACCATTTACTGCTCAATAATCCCTGGGAGCAGGGGACAGGCAGTGTGGCCATGGGAGCCCCCAATTAAAAGGTTGTTTCAGAGACCTCTGTGCTGTATATAGTTAACCATTTACTGCTCAATAATCCCTGGGAGCAGGGGACAGGCAGTGTGGCCATGGGAGCCCCCAATTAAAAGGTTGTTTCAGAGACCTCTGTGCTGTATATAGTTAACCATTTACTGCTCAATAATCCCTGGGAGCAAGGGACAGGCAGTGTGGCCTCGGGAGCTCCCAATTAATAAGCTGTTTCAGTGACCTCTGCGCCTGTATATAGTTAACCATTTACTGCTCAATAATCCCTGGGAGCAGGGAGCAGGCAGTGTGGCCTCGGGAGCTCCCAATTAAAAAGCTGTTTCAGAGACCTCTGTGCTGTATATAGTTAACCATTTACTGCTCAATAATCCCTGGGAGCAAGGGACAGGCAGTGTGGTCCGGGAGCACCCATTTAAAAAAACTGTTTCAGAGGCCTCTGTGCTGTATATAGTTAACCAATTACTGCTCACTAATCCCTGGGAGCAGGGGACAGGCAGTTTGGCCTCGGGAGCCCCGAATTAAAAAGCTGTTTCAGAGACCTCTATGCTGTATATGGTGAACCGTGTACTTCCCAATAATCCCTGGGAGCAGGGGACAGGCAGTGTGGCCTCGGGAACCCCCAATTGAAAAGCTGTTTCAGAGACCTCTGTGCTGTATATATTTAACCATTTACTGCTCAATAATCCCTGGGAGCAGGGGACAGGCAGTGTGGCCTCGGGAGCCCCCAATGAAAAAGCTGTTTGGGAGACCTCTGTGCTGTACAGGGTTAAACATTTACTGCTCAATAATCCCTGGGAGCAGGGGACAGGCAGTGTGGCCTCGGGAGCCCCCAATTAAAAAGCTGAATCAGTGACCTCTATGCAGTATATAGTTAACCATTTACTTCTCAATAATCCCTGGGAGCAGGGTACAGGCAGTGTGGCCTCGGGAGCCCCCAATTAAAAAGCTGTTTCAGATACTCTGTGCCTTTATATAGTTAACCATTTACTGCTCAATAATCCCTGGGAGCAGGGGACAGGCAGTGTGGCCTCTCAGCACCCAATGAAAAAGTTGTTTGGGAGACGTCTGTGCTGTATACAGTTAACCATTTACTTCCCAATAATCCCTGGCAGCAGGGAAAAGGCAGTGTGGCCTCAGGAGCCCCCAATTAAATGGCTGTTTCAGAGACCTCTGTGCTGTACGTATTTAACCATTGACTGCTCAATAATCCCTGGGAGCAGGGGTCAGGCAGTGTGGTTCGGGAGTCCCCAATTAAAATGCTGTTTCAGAGACCTCTGTGCTGTATATAGTTAACCATTTACTGCTCAATAATCCCTGGGAGCAGGGGTCAGGCAGTGTGGCCTCGGGAGCCCCCAGTTAAAAAGGTGTTTCAGATACTCTGTGCTGTATATAGTTAACCATTTACTGCTCAATAATCCCTGTGAGTAGGGGATAGGCAGTGTGGACTCAGGAGCCCCCAATTAAAAAGCTGTTTCAGAGACCTCTATGCCTGTATATAGTTAACCATTTACTGCTCAATAAACCCTGGGAGCAGGGGACAGGCAGTGTGGTCCGGGAGCCTACAATTAAAAAGCTGTTTCAGAGACCTCTGTGCTGTATATAATTAACCATTTACTTCTCAATAGTCCCTTGGAGCAGGGGACAGGCAGTGTGGTCCGTGAGCCCCCAATTAAAAAGCTGTTTCAGAGACGTCTTTGCTGTATATGGTTAACCATTTACTGCTCAGTAATCCCTGGGAGCAGGGGGCAGGCAGGGTGGCCTCGGGAGCCCCCAATTAAAAAGCTGTTTCAGAGACCTGTGTGCTGCATATAGCTAACCATTTACTGCTCAATAATCCCTGGGAGCAGGGGTCAGGCAGTGTGGTCCGGGAGACCCCAATTAAAATGCTGTGTCAGAGACCTCTGTGCTGTATATAGTTAACCATTTACTGCTCAATAATCCCTGAGAGCAGGGAATAGGCAGTGTGGCCTCGGGAGCCCGCAATTAAAAAGCTGTTTCAGAGACCTCTGTGCTGTATATAGTTAACCATTTGCTTCTCAATAATCCCTGGGAGCAGGGGACACGCAGTGTGGTCCGTGAGCCCCAAATTAAAAAGCTGTTTCAGAGACGTCTTTGCTGTATATGGTTAACCATTTACTGCTCAATAATCCCTGGGAGCAGGGGTCAGGCAGTGTGGCCTCGGGAGCCCCCAATTAAAAAGCTGTTTCAGAGACCTCTGTGCCTGTATATAGTTAACCATTTACTGCTCAATAAACCCTGGGAGCAGGGGACAGGCAGTGTGGTCCGGGAGCCCACAATTAAAAAGCTGTTTCAGAGACCTCTGTGCAGTATATAATTAACCATTTACTTCTCAATAATCCCTGGGAGCTGGGAGCAGGCAGTGTGGCCTCGGGAGCCCCCAATTAAAAAGCTGTTTCAGACATCTCTGTGCCTGTATAGAGTTAACCATTTACTGCTCAGCAATCCCAGGGAACAGGGGTCAGGCAGTGTGGCCTCGGGAGCCCCCAATTAAAAAGCTGTTTCAGAGACCTCTGTGCCTGTATAGAGTTAACCATTTACTGCTCAATAATCCCTTGGAGCAGGGGACAGGCAGTGTGGTCCGGGAGCCCACAATTAAAAAGCTGTTTCAGAGACCTCTGTGCAGTATATAATTAACCATTTACTTCTCAATAATCCCTGGGAGCAGGGAGCAGGCAGTGTGGCCTCGGAAGCCCCCAATTAAAAAGCTGTTTCAGAGACTTCTGTGCTGTATATAGTTAACCATTTACTTCTCAATAGTCCCTTGGAGCAGGGGACAGGCAGTGTGGTCCGTGAGCCCCCAATTAAAAAGCTGTTTCAGAGACGTCTTTGCTGTATATGGTTAACCATTTACTGCTCAATAATCCCTGGGAGCAGGGGGCAGGCAGGGTGGCCTCGGGAGCCCCCAATTAAAAAGCTGTTTCAGAGACCTGTGTGCTGTATATAGCTAACCATTTACTGCTCAATAATCCCTGGGAGCAGGGTACAGGCAGTGTGGCCTCGGGAGCCCCCAATTAAAATGCTGTGTCAGAGACCTCTGTGCTGTATATAGTTAAACATTTACTGCTCAATAATCCCTGGGAGCAGGGAACAGGCAGTGTGGCCTCGGGAGCCCCCAATTAAAAAGCTGTTTCAGAGACCTCTGTGCTGTATATAGTTAAACATTTACTGCTCAATAAACCCTGGGAGCAGGGTACAGGCAGTGTGGCCTCGGGAGCCCCCAATTAAAATGCTGTGTCAGAGACCTCTGTGCTGTATATAGTTAAACATTTACTGCTCAATAAACCCTGGGAGCAGGGTACAGGCAGTGTGGCCTCGGGAGCCCCCAATTAAAAAGCTGTTTCAGAGACCTCTGTGCTGTATATAGTTAAACATTTACTGCTCAATAATCCCTGGGAGCAGGGGACAGGCAGTGTGGTCCGTGAGCCCCAAATTAAAAAGCTGTTTCAGATACTCTGTGCTGTATATAGTTAACCATTTACTGCTCAATAATCCCTGGGAGCAGGGGGCAGGCAGGGTGGCCTCGGGAGGGCCCAATTAAAAAGCTGTTTCAGAGACCTCTGTGCTGTATATATTTAACCATTTACTGCTCAATAATCCCTGGGAGCAGGGGTCAGGCAGTGTGGTCCGGGAGACCCCAATTAAAATGCTGTGTCAGAGACCTCTTTGCTGTATATAGTTAACCATTTACTGCTCAATAATCCCTGGGAGCAGGGGACAGGCTGTGTGGCCTCGGGAGCCGCCAATTAAAAAGCTGTTTCAGAGACCTCTGTGCCTGTATATAGTTAACCATTTACTGCTCAATAATCCCTGGGAGCAGGGGACAGGCAGTGTGGCCTCTCAGCACCCAATGAAAAAGTTGTTTGGGAGACGTCTGTGCTGTATACAGTTAACCATTTACTTCCCAATAATCCCTGGCAGCAGGGAAAAGGCAGTGTGGCCTCAGGAGCCCCCAATTAAATGGCTGTTTCAGAGACCTCTGTGCTGTACGTATTTAACCATTGACTGCTCAATAATCCCTGGGAGCAGGGGTCAGGCAGTGTGGCCTCGGGAGCCCCCAGTTAAAAAGGTGTTTCAGATACTCTGTGCTGTATATAGTTAACCATTTACTGCTCAATAATCCCTGTGAGTAGGGGATAGGCAGTGTGGACTCAGGAGCCCCCAATTAAAAAGCTGTTTCAGAGACCTCTATGCCTGTATATAGTTAACCATTTACTGCTCAATAAACCCTGGGAGCAGGGGACAGGCAGTGTGGTCCGGGAGCCCACAATTAAAAAGCTGTTTCAGAGACCTCTGTGCTGTATATAATTAACCATTTACTTCTCAATAGTCCCTTGGAGCAGGGGACAGGCAGTGTGGTCCGTGAGCCCCCAATTAAAAAGCTGTTTCAGAGACGTCTTTGCTGTATATGGTTAACCATTTACTGCTCAGTAATCCCTGGGAGCAGGGGGCAGGCAGGGTGGCCTCGGGAGCCCCCAATTAAAAAGCTGTTTCAGAGACCTGTGTGCTGCATATAGCTAACCATTTACTGCTCAATAATCCCTGGGAGCAGGGGTCAGGCAGTGTGGTCCGGGAGACCCCAATTAAAATGCTGTGTCAGAGACCTCTGTGCTGTATATAGTTAACCATTTACTGCTCAATAATCCCTGAGAGCAGGGAATAGGCAGTGTGGCCTCGGGAGCCCGCAATTAAAAAGCTGTTTCAGAGACCTCTGTGCTGTATATAGTTAACCATTTACTTCTCAATAATCCCTGGGAGCAGGGGACACGCAGTGTGGTCCGTGAGCCCCAAATTAAAAAGCTGTTTCAGAGACGTCTTTGCTGTATATGGTTAACCATTTACTGCTCAATAATCCCTGGGAGCAGGGGTCAGGCAGTGTGGCCTCGGGAGCCCCCAATTAAAAAGCTGTTTCAGAGACCTCTGTGCCTGTATATAGTTAACCATTTACTGCTCAATAAACCCTGGGAGCAGGGGACAGGCAGTGTGGTCCGGGAGCCCACAATTAAAAAGCTGTTTCAGAGACCTCTGTGCAGTATATAATTAACCATTTACTTCTCAATAATCCCTGGGAGCTGGGAGCAGGCAGTGTGGCCTCGGGAGCCCCCAATTAAAAAGCTGTTTCAGACATCTCTGTGCCTGTATAGAGTTAACCATTTACTGCTCAGCAATCCCAGGGAACAGGGGTCAGGCAGTGTGGCCTCGGGAGCCCCCAATTAAAAAGCTGTTTCAGAGACCTCTGTGCCTGTATAGAGTTAACCATTTACTGCTCAATAATCCCTTGGAGCAGGGGACAGGCAGTGTGGTCCGGGAGCCCACAATTAAAAAGCTGTTTCAGAGACCTCTGTGCAGTATATAATTAACCATTTACTTCTCAATAATCCCTGGGAGCAGGGAGCAGGCAGTGTGGCCTCGGAAGCCCCCAATTAAAAAGCTGTTTCAGAGACTTCTGTGCTGTATATAGTTAACCATTTACTTCTCAATAGTCCCTTGGAGCAGGGGACAGGCAGTGTGGTCCGTGAGCCCCCAATTAAAAAGCTGTTTCAGAGACGTCTTTGCTGTATATGGTTAACCATTTACTGCTCAATAATCCCTGGGAGCAGGGGGCAGGCAGGGTGGCCTCGGGAGCCCCCAATTAAAAAGCTGTTTCAGAGACCTGTGTGCTGTATATAGCTAACCATTTACTGCTCAATAATCCCTGGGAGCAGGGTACAGGCAGTGTGGCCTCGGGAGCCCCCAATTAAAATGCTGTGTCAGAGACCTCTGTGCTGTATATAGTTAAACATTTACTGCTCAATAATCCCTGGGAGCAGGGAACAGGCAGTGTGGCCTCGGGAGCCCCCAATTAAAAAGCTGTTTCAGAGACCTCTGTGCTGTATATAGTTAAACATTTACTGCTCAATAAACCCTGGGAGCAGGGTACAGGCAGTGTGGCCTCGGGAGCCCCCAATTAAAATGCTGTGTCAGAGACCTCTGTGCTGTATATAGTTAAACATTTACTGCTCAATAAACCCTGGGAGCAGGGTACAGGCAGTGTGGCCTCGGGAGCCCCCAATTAAAAAGCTGTTTCAGAGACCTCTGTGCTGTATATAGTTAAACATTTACTGCTCAATAATCCCTGGGAGCAGGGGACAGGCAGTGTGGTCCGTGAGCCCCAAATTAAAAAGCTGTTTCAGATACTCTGTGCTGTATATAGTTAACCATTTACTGCTCAATAATCCCTGGGAGCAGGGGGCAGGCAGGGTGGCCTCGGGAGGGCCCAATTAAAAAGCTGTTTCAGAGACCTCTGTGCTGTATATATTTAACCATTTACTGCTCAATAATCCCTGGGAGCAGGGGTCAGGCAGTGTGGTCCGGGAGACCCCAATTAAAATGCTGTGTCAGAGACCTCTTTGCTGTATATAGTTAACCATTTACTGCTCAATAATCCCTGGGAGCAGGGGACAGGCTGTGTGGCCTCGGGAGCCGCCAATTAAAAAGCTGTTTCAGAGACCTCTGTGCCTGTATATAGTTAACTATTTACTGCTCAATAATCCCTGGGAGCAGGGGACAGGCAGTGTGGTCCGTGAGCCCCCAATTAAAAAGCTGTTTCAGAGACCTCTGTGCTGTACGTATTTAACCATTTACTGCTCAATAATCCCTGGGAGCAGTGGTCACGCAGTGTGGCCTCGAGAACCCCAATTAAAAAGCTGATTCAGAGACCTCTGTGCTGTATATGGTTAACCATTTAATTATCAATAATCCCTGGGAGCAGGGAACAGGCAGTGTGGCCTCAGGAGCCCCCAATTAAAAAGCTGTTTCAGAGACCTCTGTGCTGTATATAGTTAACCATTTACTGCTCAATAATCCCTGGGAGCAGGGGGCAGGCAGTGTGGCCTCGGGAGCCCCCAATTAAAAAGCTGTTTCAGAGACCTCTGTGCTGTATATAGTTAACCATTTACTGCTCAATAATCCCTGGGAGCAGGGAACAGGCAGTGTGGCCTCAGGAGCCCCCAATTAAAAAGCTGTTTCAGAGACCTCTGTGCTGTACGTATTTAACCATTTACTGCTCAATAATCCCTGGGAGCAGTGGTCACGCAGTGTGGCCTCGGGAACCCCCAATTGAAAAGCTGTTTCAGAGACCTCTGTGCTGTATATATTTAACCATTTACTGCTCAATAATCCCTGGGAGCAGGGGACAGGCAGTGTGGTCAAGGGCCCACCAGTTAAAATGCCGTGTCAGAGACCACTGCACCAGTATATAGTTAACCATTTACTGCTCAATAATCCCTGGGAGCAGGGGACAGGCAGTGTGGCCTCGGGAGCCCCCAATGAAAAAGCTGTTTGGGAGACCTTTGTGCTGTACAGGGTTAAACATTTACTGCTCAATAATCCCTGGGAGCAGGGGACAGGCAGTGTGGCCTCGGGAGCCCCCAATTAAAAAGCTGTTTCAGATACTCTGTGCTGTATATAGTTAACCATTTACTGCTCAATAATCCCTTGGAGCAGGGGACAGGCAGTGTGGCCTCTCAGCACCCAATGAAAAAGTTGTTTGGGAGACGTCTGTGCTGTATACAGTTAACCATTTACTTCCCAATAATCCCTGGCAGCAGGGAAAAGGCAGTGTGGCCTCAGGAGCCCCCAATTAAATGGCTGTTTCAGAGACCTCTGTGCTGTACGTATTTAACCATTGACTGCTCAATAATCCCTGGGAGCAGGGGTCAGGCAGTGTGGCCTCGGGAGCCCCCAGTTAAAAAGGTGTTTCAGATACTCTGTGCTGTATATAGTTAACCATTTACTGCTCAATAATCCCTGTGAGTAGGGGATAGGCAGTGTGGACTCGGGAGCCCCCAATTAAAAAGCTGTTTCAGAGACCTCTATGCCTGTATATAGTTAACCATTTACTGCTCAATAAACCCTGGGAGCAGGGGACAGGCAGTGTGGTCCGGGAGCCCACAATTAAAAAGCTGTTTCAGAGACCTCTGTGCAGTATATAATTAACCATTTACTTCTCAATAATCCCTGGGAGCAGGGAGCAGGCAGTGTGGCCTCGGAAGCCCCCAATTAAAAAGCTGTTTCAGAGACCTCTGTGCTGTATATAGTTAACCATTTACTTCTCAATAGTCCCTTGGAGCAGGGGACAGGCAGTGTGGTCCGTGAGCCCCCAATTAAAAAGCTGTTTCAGAGACGTCTTTGCTGTATATGGTTAACCATTTACTGCTCAGTAATCCCTGGGAGCAGGGGGCAGGCAGGGTGGCCTCGGGAGCCCCCAATTAAAAAGCTGTTTCAGAGACCTGTGTGCTGCATATAGCTAACCATTTATTGCTCAATAATCCCTGGGAGCAGGGGTCAGGCAGTGTGGTCCGGGAGACCCCCAATTAAAATGCTGTGTCAGAGACCTCTGTGCTGTATATAGTTAACCATTTACTGCTCAATAATCCCTGAGAGCAGGGAATAGGCAGTGAGGCCTCGGGAGCCCCCAATTAAAAAACTGTTTCAGAGACCTCTGTGCAGTATATAGTTAACCATTTACTGCTCAATAATCCCTGGGAGCAGGGGTCAGGCAGTGTGGCCTCGGGAGCCCGCAATTAAAAAGCTGTTTCAGAGACCTCTGTGCTGTATATAGTTAACCATTTGCTTCTCAATAATCCCTGGGAGCAGGGGACAGGCAGTGTGGTCCGTGAGCCCCAAATTAAAAAGCTGTTTCAGAGACGTCTTTGCTGTATATGGTTAACCATTTACTGCTCAATAATCCCTGGGAGCAGGGGTCAGGCAGTGTGGCCTCGGGAGCCCCAATTAAAAAGCTGTTTCAGAGACCTCTGTGCCTGTATATAGTTAACCATTTACTGCTCAATAAACCCTGGGAGCAGGGGACAGGCAGTGTGGTCCGGGAGCCCACAATTAAAAAGCTGTTTCAGAGACCTCTGTGCAGTATATAATTAACCATTTACTTCTCAATAATCCCTGGGAGCTGGGAGCAGGCAGTGTGGCCTCGGAAGCCCCCAATTAAAAAGCTGTTTCAGAGACTTCTGTGCTGTATATAGTTATCCATTTACTTCTCAATAGTCCCTTGGAGCAGGGGACAGGCAGTGTGGTCCGTGAGCCCCCAATTAAAAAGCTGTTTCAGAGACGTCTTTGCTGTATATGGTTAACCATTTACTGCTCAATAATCCCTGGGAGCAGGGGGCAGGCAGGGTGGCCTCGGGAGCCCCCAATTAAAAAGCTGTTTCAGAGACCTGTGTGCTGTATATAGCTAACCATTTACTGCTCAATAATCCCTGGGAGCAGGGGTCAGGCAGTGTGGTCCGGGAGACCCCAATTAAAATGCTGTGTCAGAGACCTCTGTGCTGTATATAGTTAAACATTTACTGCTCAATAATCCCTGGGAGCAGGGAACAGGCAGTGTGGCCTCGGGAGCCCCCAATTAAAAAGCTGTTTCAGAGACCTCTGTGCTGTATATAGTTAACCATTTGCTTCTCAATAATGCCTGGGAGCAGGGGACAGGCAGTGTGGTCCGTGAGCCCCCAATTAAAAAGCTGTTTCAGAGACCTCTGTGCTGTAGGTATTTAACCATTTACTGCTCAATAATCCCTGGGAGCAGTGGTCACGCAGTGTGGCCTCGAGAACCCCAATTAAAAAGCTGATTCAGAGACCTCTGTGCTGTATATGGTTAACCATTTAATTATCAATAATCCCTGGGAGCAGGGAACAGGCAGTGTGGCCTCAGGAGCCCCCAATTAAAAAGCTGTTTCAGAGACCTCTGTGCTGTATATAGTTAACCATTTACTGCTCAATAATCCCTGGGAGCAGGGGGCAGGCAGTGTGGCCTCGGGAGCCCCCAATTAAAAAGCTGTTTCAGAGACCTCTGTGCTGTATATAGTTAACCATTTACTGCTCAATAATCCCTGGGAGCAGGGGACAGGCAGTGTGGCCTCGGGAGCCCCCAATTAAAAAGGTGTTCCAGATACTCTGTGCTGTATACAGTTAACCATTTACTGCTCAATAAACCCTGGGAGCAGGGGACAGGCAGTGTGGCCTCGGGAGCCCCAAGTTAAAAAGGTGTTTCAGATACTCTGTGCTGTATAAAGTTAACCATTTCCTGCTCAATAATCCCTCTGAGCAGGGGACAGGCAGTGTGGACCGGGAGCGCCCAATTAAAAAGCTGTTTCAGGGACCTCTGTGCTGTATATAGTTAATCATGTACTGCTCAATAATCCCTGGGAGCAGGGGACAGACAGTGTGGCTTCGGGAGTCCCCAATTAAAAAGCTGTTTCAGAGACCTCTATGCTGTATATAGTTAACCGTGTACTTCCCAATAATCCCTGGGAGCAGGGGACAGGCAGTGTGGCCTTGCGAGCCCCCAATTAAAAAGCTGTTTCAGAGACCTCTGTGCTGTATATAATTAACCATTTACTTCTCAATAATCCCTGGGAGCAGGGGACAGGCAGTGTGGTCCGGGAGCCCTCAATTAAAAAGCTGTTTCAGAGTCCTCTGTGCTTTATGTAGTTGACCATTTACTTCTCAATAAACCCTGGGAGAAAAGAAAGGCAGGTTGGCCTCGGGAGCCACCAATTAAAAAGCTGTTTCAGACATCTCTGTGCCTGTATAGAGTTAACCATTTACTGCTCAGCAATCCCTGGGAACAGGGGTCAGGCAGTGTGGCCTCGGGAGCCCCCAATTAAAAAGCTGTTTCAGAGACCTCTGTGCCTGTATAGAGTTAACCATTTACTGCTCAATAATCCCTTGGAGCAGGGAACAGGCAGTGTGGCCTCGGAGCCCCAATGAAAAGGCTGTTTCAGAGACTTCTGTGCTGTATATAGTTAACTATTTACAGCTCAATAATCCCTGGGAACAGGGGACCGGCAGTGTGGGCTCGGGAGCCCCCAATTAAAAAGCTGTTTCAGAGACCTCTGTGCCTGTATATAGTTAACCATTTACTGCTCAATAATCCCTGAGAGCAAGGGTCAGGCAGTGTGGCCTCGGGAGCCCCCAATTAAAAAGCTGTTTCAGTGACCTCTGCGCCTGTATAAAGTTAACCATTTACTGCTCAATAATCTCTGGGAGCAAGGGACAGGCAGTGTGGTCCGGGAGCACCCATTTAAAAAGCTGTTTCAGTGACCTCTGCGCCTGTATATAGTTAACCATTTACTGCTCAATAATCCTTCGGAGCAGTTTACAGGCAGTGTGGCCTCAGGCGCCCCCAATTAAAAAACTGTTTCAGAGACCTCTGTGCTGTATACAGTTAACCATTTACTGCTCAATAATCCCTGGGAGCAGGGGACAGGCGGTGTAGCCTTGGGAGCCCCCAATTAAAAAGCTGCTTCAGAGGCCTCTGTCCTGCATATACTTAACCATTTACTGCTCAATAATGCCTCTGAGCAGGGGACAGGCAGTGTGGTCCGGGAGCTCCCAATTAAAAAGCTGTTTCAGAGACCTCTGTGCTGTATATAGTTAATCATTTACTGCTCAATAATCCCTGGGAGCAGGGGACAGATAGTGTGGCTTCGGGAGCCCCCATTTAAAAAAACTGTCTCAGAGGCCTCTGTGCTGTATATAGTTAACCAATTACTGCTCAATAATCCCTGGGAGCAGGGGACAGGCGGTGTAGCCTTGGGAGCCCCCAATTAAAAAGCTGCTTCAGAGGCCTCTGTCCTGCATATACTTAACCATTTACTGCTCAACAATCCCTGGGAGCAGGGGACAGGCAGTTTGGATCGGGGGCCCCCAATTAAAAAGCTGTTTCAGATGCTCTCTGCTGTATATAGTTAACCATTTACCGCTCAATAATCCCTGCGAGCAGGGGACAGGCAGTGTGGCCTCGGGAGTCCCCAGTTAAAAAGGTGTTTCAGATAATCTGTGCTGTATATAGTTAACCATTTACTGCTCAATAATCCCTGGGAGCAACGGACAGGCAGTGTGGCCTCGGGAGCCCCCAGTTAAAAAGGTGTTTCAGATACTCTGTGCTGTATATAGTTAACCATTTACTGCTCAATAATGCCTCTGAGCAGGGGACAGGCAGTGTGGTCCGGCAGCTCCCAATTAAAAAGCTGTTTCAGAGACCTCTGTGCTGTATATAGTTAATCATTTACCGCTCAATAATCCCTGGGAGCAGGGGACAGACAGTGTGGCTTCGGGAGCCCCCAATTAAAAAACCTGTTTCAGAGGCCTCTGTGCTGTATACAGTTAACCATTTACTGCTCAATAATCCCTGGGAGAAGGGACAGGCAGGTTGGCCTCGGGAGCCCCCAATTAAAAAGCAGTTTCAGACATCTCTGTGCCTGTATAGAGTTAACCAATTACTGCTCAGCAATCCCTGGGAACAGGGGTCAGGCAGTGTGGCCTCGGGAGCCCCCAATTAAAAAGCTGTTTCAGAGACCTCTGTGCCTGTATAGAGTTAACCATTTACTGCTCAATAATCCCTTGGAGCAGGGGACAGGCAGTGTGGCCTCGGGAGCCCCAATTAAAAGGCCGTTTCAGAGACTTCTGTGCTGTACATAGTTAACCATTTACTGCTCAATAATCCCTGGGAGCAGGGGACAGGCAGTGTGGCCTCGGGAGCCCCCAATTAAAAGGTTGTTTCAGAGACCACTGTGCTGTATATAGTTAACCATTTACTGCTCAATAATCCCTGGGAGCAGGGGACAGGCAGTGTGGCCTCGGGAGCCCCCAATTAAAAAGCTGTTTCAGAGACATCTGTGCCTGTATATAGTTAACCATTTACTGCTCAATAATCCCTGGGAGCAGGGGACAGGCAGTGTGTCTCCGGGAGCTCCCAATTAATAAGCTGTTTCAGTGACCTCTGCGCCTGTATATAGTTAACCATTTACTGCTCAATAATCCCTGGGAGCAAGGGACAGGCAGTGTGGTCCGGGAGCACCCATTTAAAAAAACTGTTTCAGAGGCCTCTGTGCTGTATATAGTTAACCAATTACGGCTCAATAATCCCTGGGAGCAGGGGACAGGCAGTTTGGCCTCGGGAGCCCCGAATTAAAAAGCTGTTTCAGACACCTCTATGCTGTATATAGTGAACCGTGTACTTCCCAATAATCCCTGGGAGCAGGGGACAGGCAGTGTGGCCTCGGGAGCTCCCAATTAAAAAGCTGTTTCAGAGACCTCTGTGCCTGTATATAGTTAACCATTTACTGCTCAATAATCCCTGGGAGCAGGGGACAGGCAGTGTGGCCTCGGGAGCCCCCAGTTAAAAAGGTGTTTCAGAGACCTCTGTGCTGTATATAGTTAACAATTTACTGCTCAATAATCCCTCTGAGCAGGGGACAGGCAGTGTGGCCTCGGGAGCCCCCAATTAAAAAGCTGTTTCAGACATCTCTGTGCCTGTATAGAGTTAACCATTTACTGCTCAGCAATCCCTGGGAACAGGGGTCAGGCAGTGTGGCCTCGGGAGCCCCCAATTAAAAAGCTGTTTCAGAGACCTCTGTGCCTGTATAGAGTTAACCATTTACTGCTCAATTATCCCTTGGAGCAGGGGACAGGCAGTGTGGCCTCGCGAGCCCCAATTATAAGGCCGTTTCAGAGACTTCTGTGCTGTACATAGTTAACCATTTACTGCTCAATAATCCCTGGGAGCAGCGGACAGGCTGTGTGGCTCCGGGAGCCCCCAATTAAAAAGCTGTTTCAGATACTCTGTGCTGTATATAGTTCACCATTTACTGCTCAATAATCCCTGGTTGCAGGGGACAGGCAGTGTGGTCTCGAGAGCCTCCAATTAAAAAGATGTTTCAGAGACATATATGCAGTATATAGTTAACCATTTACTGCTCAATAATCCCTGGGAGCAGGGGACAGGCAGTGTGGCCTCGGGACCCCCAGTTAAAAAGGTGTTTCAGAGACCTCTGTGCTGTATATAGTTAACCATTTACTGCTCAATAATCCCTGGGAGCAGGGGACAGGCAGTGTGGCTTCGGGAGCCCCCAATTAAAAAAACTGTTTCAGAGGCCTCTGTGCTGTATATAGTTAACCAATTATTGCTCAATAATTCGTGGGAGCAGGGGACAGGCAGTGTGGCTCCGGGAGTCCCCAATTAAAAAGCTGTTTCAGAGACCTCTGTGCTGTATATAGTTAACCGTGTACTTCCCAATAATCCCTGGGAGCAGGGGACAGGCAGTGTGGCCTCGGGAGCTCCCAATTAAAAAGCTGTTTCAGAGACCTCTGTGCCTGTATATAGTTAACCATTTACTTCTCAATAACCCCTGGCAGCCGGGGACAGCCAGTGAGGCCTTGGGAGACCCCAATTAAAAAGCTGTTTCAGAGACCTCTGTGCTGTATATAATTAACCATTTACTTCTCAATAATTCCTGGGAGCAGGGGACAGGCAGTGTGGTCTGGGAGCCCCAATTAAAAAGCTGTTTCAGTGATCTCTGCGCCTCTATACAGTTAACCATTTACTGCTCAATAATCCCTGGGAGAAGGGACAGGCAGGTTGGCCTCGGGAGCCCCCAATTAAAAAGCTGTTTCAGACATCTCTGTGCCTGTATAGAGTTAACCATTTACTGCTCAGCAATCCCTGGGAACAGGGGTCAGGCAGTGTGGCCACGGGAGCCCCCAATTAAAAAGCTGTTTCGGAGACCTCTGTGCCTGTATAGAGTTAACCATTTACTGCTCAATAATCCCTTGGAGCAGGGGACAGGCAGTGTGGCCAAGGGAGCCCCCAATTAAAAGGCTGTTTCAGAGACCTCTGTGCTGTATATAGTTAACCATTTACTGCTCAATAATCCCTGGGAGCAGGGGACAGGCAGTGTGGCCTCGGGAGCCCCCAATTAAAAAGCTGTTTCAGAGACATCTGTGCCTGTATATAGTTAACCATTTACTGCTCAATAATCCCTGAGAGCAAGGGTCAGGCAGTGTGGCCTCGGGAGCTCCCAATTAAAAAGCTGTTTCAGTGACCTCTGCGCCTGTATATAGTTAACCATTTACTGCTCAATAATCCCTGGGAGAAAGGGACAGGCAGTGTGGTCCGGGAGCACCCATTTAAAAAGCTGTTTCAGAGACTTCTGCGCCTGTATATAGTTAACCATTTACTGCTCAATAATCCTTCGGAGCAGGGGACAGGCAGTGTAGCCTCGGGTGCCCCCAATTAAAAAACTGTTTCCGAGACCTCTGTGCTGTACAGAGTTAACCATTTACTGCTCAATAATCCCTGGGAGCAGGGGTCAGGCAGTGTGGCCTCGGGAGCCCCCAGTTAAAAAGCTGTTTCAGTGACCTCTGTGCTGTATATAGCTAACCATTTACTGCTCAATAATCCCTGGGAGCAGGGGTCAGGCAGTGTGGCCTCGGGAGCCCCCAATTAAAAAGCTGAATCAGTGACCTCTGTGCAGTATATAGTTAACCATTTACTGCTCAACAATCCCTGGGAGCAGGGGACAGGCAGTGTGGCCTGGGGAGCCTCCAATTAAAAAGCTGTTTCAGAGGCCACTGTGCATTGTATAGTTAACCATTTACTGCTCAATAGTCCCTGGGAGCAGGGGACAGGCAGTTTGGCCTCAGGGGCCCCCAATTAAGAAGCTGTTTCAGATACTCTGTGCTGTATATAGTTAACCATTTACTGCTCAATAATCCCTGGGAGCAGGGGACAGGCAGTGTGGCCTCGGGAGCCCCCAATTAAAAAGCTGTTTCAGATACTCTGTGCTGTATATAGTTAACCATTTACTGCTCAATAATCCCTGGGAGCAGGGGACAGGCAGTGTGGCCTCGGGAGCCCCCAGTTAAAAAGGTGTTTCAGAGACCTCTGTGCTGTATATAGTTAACCATTTACTGCTCAATAATCCCTGGGAGCAGCGGACAGGCAGTGAGGCCTCGGGAGCCCCCAATTAAAAAGCTGTTTCAGAGACATCTGTGCCTGTATATAGTTAACCATTTACTGCTCAATAATCCCTGGGAGGAGGGGACAGGCAGTGTGGCCTCGGGAGCCCCAATTAAAAGGCTGTTTCAGAGACTTCTGTGCTGTATATAATTAACCATTTACTGCTCAATAATCCCTCTGAGCAGGGGACAGACAGTGTGGTCCGGGAGCTCCCAATTAAAAAGCTGTTTCAGAGACCTCTGTGCTGTATATAGTTAACCATTTACTGCTCAATAATCCCTGGGAGCAGGGGACAGGCAGTGTGGTTATGGGAGCCCGCAATTAAAAATCTGTTTCAGAGACCTCTGTGCCTGTATATAGTTAACCATTTACTGCTCAATAATCCCTGAGAGCAGGGGACAGGCAGCGTGGCCTCGGGTGCCTCCAATTAAAAAGCTGTTTCAGTGACCTCTGTGCCTGTATATAGTTAACCATTTACTTCTCAATAATCCCTGGGAGCAGGGCACAGGCAGTGTGGCCTCGGGAGCCCCCAAATTAAAAGCTGTTTCAGAGACCTCTGTGCTGTATATAGTTAACCATTTACTGCTCAATAATCCCTGGGAGCAAGGGACAGGCAGTGTGGTCCGGGAGCACCCATTTAAAAAGCTGTTTCAGAGACCTCTTTGCTGTATATAGTTAACCATTTACTGCTCATTAATCCTTCGGAGCAGGGGACAGGCAGTGTAGCCTCGGGTGCTCCCAATTAAAAAGCTGTTTCAGAGACCTCTGTACTGTACAGAGTTATCCATTTACTTCTCAATAATCCCTGGGAGAAGGGGGCAGGCAGGTTGGCCTCGGGATCCCCCAATTAAAAAGCTGTTTCCGAGATCTCTGTGCTGTATACAGTTAACCATTTACTGCTCAATAATCCCTGGGAGCAGGGGACAGGCAGTGTGGCCTTGGGAGCCCCCAATTAAAAAGCTGTTTCAGAGGCCTCTGTGCATTTTGTAGTTAACCATTTACTGCTCAATAATCCTTCGGAGCATGGGACAGGCAGTGTGGCTCTGGGAGCCCCCAATTAAAAAGCTGAATCAGTGACCTCTGTGCTGTATATAGTTAACCATTTACTGCTCAACAATCCCTGGGAGCAGGGGACAGGCAGTGTGGCCTGGGGAGCCCCCAATTAAAAAGCTGTTTCAGAGGCCACTGTGCATTATATAGTTAACCATTTACTGCTCAATAATCCCGGGGAGCAGGGGACAGGCAGTTTGGCCTTATGAGTCACCAATTAAAAAGCTGTTTCAGAGACCTTTGTGCCTGTATATAGTTAACCATTTACTGCTCAATAATCCCTGGGAGCAGGGGACAGGCAGTTTGGCCTCAGGGGCCCCCAATTAAAAAGCTGTTTCAGATACTCTGTGCTGTATATAGTTAACCATTTACTGCTCAATAATCCCTGGGAGCAGGGGACAGGCAGTGTGGCCTCGGGAGCCCCCAATTAAAAAGCTGTTTCAGATACTCTGTGCTGTATATAGTTAACCATTTACTGCTCAATAATCCCTGGGAGCAGGGGACAGGCAGTGTGGCCTCGGGAGCCCCCAGTTAAAAAGGTGTTTCAGAGACCTCTGTGCTGTATATAGTTAACCATTTACTGCTCAATAATCCCTGGGAGCAGGGTACAGGCAGTGTGGCCTCGGGAGCCCCCAATTAAAAAGCTGTTTCAGAGACATCTGTGCCTGTACATAGTTAACCATTTACTGCTCAATAATCTCTGGGAGGAGGGGACAGGCAGTGTGGCCTCGGGAGCCCCAATTAAAAGGCTGTTTCAGAGACTTCTGTGCTGTATATAATTAACCATTTACTCCTCAATAATCCCTCTGAGCAGGGGACAGGCAGTGTGGTCCGGGAGCTCCCAATTAAAAAGCTGTTTCAGAGACCTCTGTGCTGTATGTAGTTCACCATTTACTGCTCAATAATCCCTGGGAGCAGGGGACAGGCAGTGTGGCTCCGGGAGCCCCCAATTAAAAAGCTGTTTCAGAGACCTCTGTGCTGTATATAGTTAACCATTGACTGCTCAATAATCTCTGGGAGCAAGGGACAGGCAGTGTGGTTACGGGAGCCCCCAATTAAAAAGCTGTTTCAGAGACCTCTGTGCCTGTATATAGTTAACCATTTACTGCTCAATAATCCCTGGGAGCAGGGGACAGGCAGCGTGGCCTCGGGAGCCTCCAATTAAAAAGCTGTTTCAGTGACCTCTGCGCCTGTTTATAGTTAACCATTTACTTCTCAATAATCCCTGCGAGCAGGGCACAGGCAGTGTGGCCTCGGGAGCCCCCAATTAAAAAGCTGTTTCAGAGACCTCTGTGCTGTATATAGTTAACCATTTACTTCTCAATAATCCCTGGGAGCAGGGCACAGGCAGTGTGGCCTCGGGAGCCCCCATTTAAAAAGCTGTTTCAGAGACCTCTTTGCTGTATATGGTTAACCATTTACTGCTCATTAATCCTTCGGAGCAGGGGACAGGCAGTGTAGTCTCGGGTGCTCCCAATTAAAAAGCTGTTTCTGATACCTCTGTACTGTACAGAGTTATCCATTTACTTCTCAATAATCCCTGGGAGAAGGGGGCAGGCAGGTTTGCCTCGGGAGCCCCCCAATTAAAAAGCTGTTTTAGAGACCTCTGTGATGTATATAGTTAACCATTTACTGCTCAATAATCCCTGGGAGCAAGGGACAGGCAGTGTGGTCCGGGAGCACCCATTTAAAAAGCTGTTTCAGAGACATCTTTGCTGTATATAGTTAACCATTTACAGCTCATTAATCCTTCGGAGCAGGGGACAGGCAGTGTGGCTCCGGGAGCCCCCAATTAAAAAGCTGTTTCAGAGACCTCTGTACTGTACAGAGTTATCCACTTACTTCTCAATAATCCCTGGGAGAAGGGGGCAGGCAGGTTGGCCTCGGGATCCCCCAATTAAAAAGCTGTTTCCGAGATCTCTGTGCTGTATACAGTTAACCATTTACTGCTCAATAATCCCTGGGAGCAGGGGACAGGCAGTGTGGCCTTGGGAGCCCCCAATTAAAAAGCTGTTTCAGAGGCCTCTGTGCATTTTATAGTTAACCATTTACTGCTCAATAATCCTTCGGAGCAGGGGACAGGCAGTGTGGCTCTGGGAGCCCCCAATTAAAAAGCTGAATCAGTGACCTCTGAGCTGTATATAGTTAACCATTTACTGCTCAACAATCCCTGGGAGCAGGGGACAGGCAGTGTGGCCTGGGGAGCCCCCAATTAAAAAGCTGTTTCAGAGGCCACTGTGCATTATATAGTTAACCATTTCCTGCTCAATAATCCCTGGGAGCAGGGGACAGGCAGTTTGGCCTTGTGAGTCACCAATTAAAAAGCTGTTTCAGATACTCTGTGCTGTATATAGTTAACCATTTACTGCTCAATTATCCCTGGGAGCAGAGACAGGCAGTGAGGTCCGGGAGCCCCCAATTAAAAAGCTGTTTCAGAGACCTCTGTGCCTGTATAGAGTTAACCATTTACTACTCAATAATCCCTGGGAGCAGGGTACAGGCAGCGTGGCCTCAGGCGCCCCCAATTAAAAAGCTGTTTCAGTGACCTCTGTGCAGTATATCGTTAACCATTTACTGCTCAATAATCCCTGGGAGCAGGGACAGGCAGTGTAGCCTCGGGTGCCCCCAATTAAAAAGCTGTTTCAGAGACCTCTGTGCTGTATATAGTTAACCATTTACTGCTCAATAATCCGTCGGAGCAGGGGACAGGCAGTGTGGCCCGGGAGCCCCCAATTAAAAAGCTGTTTCAGAGACCTCTGTGCTGTATATAGTTAACCATTTACTGCTCAATAATCCCTGGGAGCAGGGGACAGGCAGGTTGGCCTCGGGAGCTCCCAATTAAAAAGCTGTTTCAGAGACCTCTGTGCTGTACAGAGTTATCCATTTACTTCTCAATAATCCCTGCGAGCAGGGGACAGGCAGGTTGGCCTCGGCAGCCCCCAATTAAAAAGCTGTTTCCGAGATCTCTGTGCTGTATACAGTTAACCATTTACTGCTCAATAATCCCTGGGAGCAGGGGACAGGCAGTGTGGCCTCGGGAGCCCCCAATTAAAAAGGCTGTTTCAGAGACCTCTGTGCTGTACATAGTTACCCATTTACTGCTCAATAATCCCTGGGAGCAGGGGACAGGCAGTGTGGCCTCGGTAGCCCCCAATTAAAATGCTGTTTCAGAGACCTCTGTGCCTGGATATAGTTAACCATTTACTGCTCAATAATCCCTGGGAGCAGGGGACAGGCAGCGTGGTCTCGGGAGCACACAGTTAAAAAGGAGTTTCAGAGACCTCTGTGCTGTATATAGTTAACCATTTACTGCTCAATAATCCCTGGGAGCAGGGGACAGGCAGGGTGGCCTCGGGAGCCCCCAATTAAAAAGCTGTTTCAGAGGCCTCTATGCTGTATATAGTTAACCGTGTACTTCCCAATAATCCCTGGGAGCAGGGGACAGCCAGTGAGGCCTTGGGAGCTCCCAATTAAAAAGCTGTTTCAGAGACCTCTGTGCTGTATATAATTAACCATTTACTTCTCACTAATCCCTGGGAGCAGGGGACAGGCAGTGTGGCCTCGGGAGCCGCCAATTAAAAAAACTGTTTCAGTGGCCTCTGTGCTGTATATAGTTAACCAATTACTGCTCAATAATCCCTGGGAGCAGGGGTAGGCTGTTTGGCCTTGGGAGTCCCCAATTAAAAAGCTGTTTCAGAGACATTTGTGCCTGTATATAGTTAACCAATTACTGCTCAATAATCCCTGGAAGCAGGGGACAGGCAGCGTGTCCTCGGGAGCCCCCAATTAAAAAGCTGTTTCAGTGACCTCTGCGCCTGTATATAGTTAACCATTTACTGCTCAATAATCCCTGGGAGCAAGGGATAAGCAGTGTGGTCCAGGAGCACGCATTTAAAAAGCTGTTTCAGAGACCTCTGTGCTGTACAGAGTTATCCATTTACTTCTCAATAATCCCTGCGAGCAGGGGACAGGCAGGTTGGCCTCGGGAGCACACAGTTAAAAAGGGGTTTCAGAGACCTCTGTGCTGTATATCGTTAACCATTTACTGCTCAATAAGCCCTGGGAGCAGGGGACAGGCAGGGTGGCCTCGGGAGCCCCCAATTAAAAAGCTGTTTCAGAGGCCTCTATGCTGTATATAGTTAACCGTGTACTTCCCAATAATCCCTGGGAGCAGGGGACAGCCAGTGAGGCCTTGGGAGCCCCCAATTAAAAAGCTGTTTCAGAGACCTCTGTGCTGTATATAGTTAACCATTTACTGCTCAATAATCCGTCGGAGCAGGGGACAGGCAGTGTGGTCTGGGAGACCCCAATTAAAAAGCTGTTTCAGAGACCTCTGTGCTGTATCTAGTTAAGCATTTACTGCTCAATAATCCCTGGGAGCAGGGGACAGGCAGTTTGGCCTTGGGTGTCACCAATTAAAAAGCTGTTTCAGTGACCTTTGTGCCTGTATATAGTTAACCATTTACTGCTCAATAATCCCTGGGAACAGGGGTCAGGCAGTGTGGCCTCGGGAGCCCCCAATTAAAAAGCTGTTTCAGAGACATCTGTGCTGTATATAGTTAACCATTTACTGCTCAATAATCCCTGGGAGCAGGGGACAGGCAGTGTGGACTCGGGAGCCCCCAATTAAAAAGCTGTTTCAGAGACCTCTGTGCTTATATAGTTAACCATTTACTGCTCAATAATCCCTAGGAGCAGGGGACAGGCAGTGTGGCCTCGGGGGGCCCCAATTAAAAAGCTGTTTCAGAGAACTCTGTGCTGTATGTAATTAACCATTTACTTCTCAATAATCCCTCGGAGCAGGGAACAGGCAGTGTGGCCTCGGGAGCCCCCAATTAAAAAGCTGTTTCAGAGACCTCTGTGCTTATATAGTTAACCATTTACTGCTCAATAATCCCTGGGAGCAGGGGACAGGCAGTGTGGTCCGGGAGCCCCCAATTAAAATGCTGTGTCAGAGAACACTGCGCGTGTATATAGTTAACCATTTACTGCTCAATAATCCCTGGGAGCAGGGGACAGCCAGTGAGGCCTTGGGAGCCCCCAATTAAAAAGCTGTTTCAGAGACCTCTGTGCTGTATATGGTTAACCATTTACTGCTCAATAATCCCTCGGAGCAGGGGACAGGCATTGTGGTCTTGGAGACCCCAATTAAAAAGCTGTTTCAGAGACGTCTGTGCTGTACAGAGTTATCCATTTACTTCTCAATAATCCCTGGGAGCAGGGGACAGGCAGTGTGGCTCCGGGAGCACCCAATTAAAATGTTGTTTCAGAGACCTCTGTGCCTGTATATAGTTAACCATTTACTGCTCAATAATCCCTCGGAGCAGGGGACAGGCAGTGTGGTCTGGGAGACACCAATTAAAAAGCTGTTTCAGAGACCTCTGTGCTGTATATAGTTAAGCATTTACTGCTCAATAATCCCTGGGAGCAGGGGACAGGCAGTTTGGCCTTGGGTGCCACCAATTAAAAAGCTGTTTCAGAGACCTTTGTGCCTGTATATAGCTAACCATTTACTGCTCAATAATCACTGGGAGCAGGGGACAGGCAGTGTGGCCTCGGGGGCCCCCAATTAAAAAGCTGTTTCAGAGAACTCTGTGCTGTATGTAATTAACCATTTACTTCTCAATAATCCCTGGGAGCAGGGGACATGCAGTGAGGCCTCGGGAGCCCCCAATTAAAATGCTGTGTCAGAGAACACTGCGCGTGTATATAGTTAACCATTTACTGCTCAATAATCCCTTGGAGCAGGGGAAAGGCAGTGTGTCCTCGCAGCACCCAATGAAAAAGCTGTTTGGGAGACCTCTGTGCTGTATAAAGTTAACCATTTACTTCCCAATAATCCCTGGCAGCAGGGGAAAGGCAGTGTGGCTTCAAGAGCCCTCAATTAAATGGCTGTTTCAGAGACCTCTGTGCTGTACAGAGTTAACCATTTACTTCTCAATAATCCCTGGGAGCAGGGGACAGGCAGTGTGGCCTCGGGAGCCCCCAATTAAAAGGCTGTTTCAGAGACCTCTGTGCTGAACATAGTTACCCATTTACTGCTCAATAATCCGTGGGAGCAGGGGTCAGGCAGTGTGGTCTCGAGAGCCCCCAATTAAAAAGCTGTTTCAGAGACCTATGTGCTGTATATAGTTAACCATTTACTGGTCAATAATCCCTGGGAGCAGGGGACAGGAGCGTGGCCTCGGGAGCACACAGTTAAAAGGGGTTTCTGAGACCTCTGTGCTGTATATAGTTAACCATTTACTGCTCAATAATCCCTGGGAGCAGGGGACAGGCAGTTCGGCCTCGGGTGCCCAGAATTAAAAAGCTGTTTCAGAGACCTCTGTGCCTGTATATAGTTAACCATTTATTGCTCAATAATCCCTGGGAGCAGGGGACAGGCAGTGAGGCCTCGGGAGCCCCCAATTAAAAAGCTGTTTCAGAGGCCTCTGTGCTGTATATAGTTAACCGTGTACTTCCCAATAATCCCTGGGAGCAGTGGACAGCCAGTGAGGCCTTGGGAGCCCCCAATTAAAAAGCTGTTTCAGAGACCTCTGTGCTGTATATAATTAACCATTTACTTCTCACTAATCCCTCGGAGCAGGGGACAGGCAGTGTGGCCTCTGGAGCCCCCAATTAAAAAGCTGTTTCAGAGACCTCTGTGCTGTATATAATTAACCATTTACTTCTCAATAATCCCTGGGAGCAGGGTACAGGCAGTGTGGCATCGGGAGCCCCCAATTAAAAAGCTGTTTCAGAGACCTCTGTTCCTGTATATAGTTAACCAGTTACTGCTCAATAATCCCTCGGAGCAGGGGGCAGGCAGTTTGGCCTTGGGAGCCCCCAATTAAAAAGCTGTTTCAGAGACCTCTGTGCTGTATATAGTTAACCATTTACTGCTCAATAATCCCTGGGAGCAGGGGACAGGCAGTGTGGCCTCGGGAGCCCCCAATTAACAAGCTGTTTCAGAGTCCTCTGTGCTGTATATAGTTAACCATTTACTGCTCAATAATCCCTGGGAGCAGGGGACAGGCAGTGTGGCTCCGGGAGCCCCCAATTAAAAAGCAGTTTCAGAGACCTCTGTGCTGTATATAGTTAACCATTTACTGCTCAATAATCCCTGGGAGCAGGGGTCAGGCAGTGTGGCCTCAGGAACCCCCAATTAAAAAGCTGTTTCAGAGACCTCTGTGCTGTATATAATTAACTATTTACTGCTGAATAATCCCTGGGAGCAGGGTACAGGCAGTGTGGCCTCGAAAGCTCCCAATTAAGAAGCTGTTTCAGAGACCTCTGTGCTGTATATAATTAAACATTTACTGCTCAATTATCCCTGGGCGCAGGGGACAGGCAGTGTGGCCTCGGGAGCCCCCAATTAAAAAGCTGTTTCAGAAACCTCTGTGCTGTATATAGTTAACCATTTACTGCTCAATAATCCCTCGGAGCAGGGGACAGGCAGTGTGGTCTGGGAGACCCCAATTAAAAAGATGTTTCAGAGACCTCTGTGCTGTATATAGTTAAGCATTTACTGCTCAATAATCTCTGGGAGCAGGGGACAGGCAGTTTGGCCTTGGGAGTCACCAATTAAAAAGCTGTTTCAGAGATCTTTGTGCCTGTATATAGTTAACCATTTACTGCTCAATAATCCCTCGGAGCAGGGGACAGGCAGTTTGGTCTTGGGAGCCCCCAATTAAAAAGCTGTTTCAGAGACCTCTGTGCTGTATATTGTTAGACATTCACTGCTCAATAATCCCTGGGAGCAGGGGACAGGCAGTGTGGTCTGGGAGACCCCAATTAAAAAGCTGTTTCAGAGACCTCTGTGCTGTACAGAGTTATCCATTTACTTCTCAATAATCCCTGGGAGAAGGGGACAGGCAGGTTGGCCTCGGGAGACCTCAATTAAAAAGCTGTTTCCGAGATCTCTGTGCTGTATACAGTTAACCATTTACTGCTCAATAATCCCTGGGAGCAGGGGACAGGCAGTGTGGCCTTGGGAGCCCCCAATTAAAAAGCTGTTTCAGAGTCCTCTGTGCTGTACATAGTTACCCATTTACTGCTCAATAATCCGTGGGAGCAGGGGTCAGGCAGTGTGGTCTCGAGAGCCACCAATTAAAAAGCTCTTTTAGAGACCTATGTGCTGTATATAGTTAACCATTTACTGCTCAATAATCCCTGGGAGCAGGGGATAGGCAGTGTGGCCTCGGGAGTCCCCAGTAAAAAAGGTGTTTCAGATACCTCTGTGCTGTATAGAGTTAACCATTTACTGCTCAATAATCCCTGGGAGCAGGGGACAGGCAGTGTGGCCTCGGGAGCCCCCAATTAAAAAGCTGTTTCAGAGGCCTCTGTGCTGTATATAGTTAACCATTTACTGCTCAATAATCCCTGGGAGCAGGGGTCAGGCAGTGTGGCCTCGGGAGCCCATGTAAAAAAGTTGTTTCAGAGACCTCTGTGCTGTACGTAGTTAATGATTTACATCCCAATAATCCCTGGGAGCAGGGGACAGGCAGTGTGGCCTCGGGAGCCCCCAGTTAAAAAGGTGTTTCAGATACTCTGTGCTGTATATAGCTAACCATTTACTGCTCAATAATCGATGGTGGCAGGGGACAGGCAGTGTGGCCTCGGGAGCCCCCAATTAAAAAGCTGTTTCAGAGACTTCTGTGCCTGAATATAGTTAACCATTTACTGCTCAATAATCCCGAGGAGCAGGGGACAGGCAGTGTGGCCTCGTGAGCCCCCAATTAAAAAGATGTTTCAGAGACCTCTGTGCTGTACATAATTAACCATTTACTTCTCAATAATCCCTGGGAGCAGGGGACAGGCAGTGTGGTCTGGGAGACCCCAATTAAAAAGCTGTTTCAGAGACCTCTGTGCTGTATATAGTTAAGCATTTACTGCTCAATAATCCCTGGGAGCAGGGGACAGGCAGTTTGGCCTTGGGAGTCATCAATTAAAAAGATGTTTCAGAGAACTCTGTGCTGTATGTAATTAACCATTTACTTCTCAATAATCCCTGGGAGCAGGGGACAGGCAGTGTGGCCTCGGGAGCCCCCAATTAAAAAGCTGTTTCAGATACTCTGTGCTGTATATAGTTAACCATTTACTGCTCAATAATTCCTGGGAGCAGGGGACAGGCAGTGTGGTCCGGGAGCCCCCAATTAAAAAGCTGTTTCAGAGACGTCTGTGCTGTATATAGTTAACCATTTACTGCTCAATAATCCCTGGGAGCAGGGGACAGGCAGTGTGGCCTCGCAGCACCCAATGAAAAAGCTGTTTGGGAGACCTCTGTGCTGTATACAGTTAACCATTTACTTCCCAATAATCCCTGGCAGCAGGGGAAAGGCAGTGTGGCTTCAAGAGCCCGCAATTAAATGGCTGTTTCAGAGACCTCTGTGCTGTACGTATTTAACCATTTACTGCTCAATAATCCCTGGGAGCAGGGGTCAGGCAATGAGGCCTCGGGAGCTCCCAGTTAAAAAGGTGTTTCAGATACTCTGTGCTGTATAGTTAACCATTTACTGCTCAATAATCCCTGGGAGTAGGGGACAGGCAGTGTGGACTCGGGAGCCCCCAATTAAAAAGCTGTTTCAGAGACCTCTGTGCCTGTATAAAGTTAACCATTTACTGCTCAATAAACCCTGGGAGCAGGGGACAGGCAGTGTGGTCCGGGAACCCACAATTAAAAAGCTGCTTCAGAGTCCTCTGTGCTGTATATAGTTAACCATTTACTGCTCAATAATCCCTGGGAGCAGTGGACAGACAGTGTGGCTTCGGGAGTCCCCAATTAAAAAGCTGTTTCAGAGACCTCTGTGCTGTATGTCGTTAACCAATTACTGCTCAATAATCCCTGGGAGCAGGGGTAGGCTGTTTGGCCTTGGGAGTCCCCAATTAAAATGCTGTTTCAGAGACCTTTGTGCTGTATATAGTTAACCAATTACTGCTCAATAATCCCTGGAAGCAGGGGGAAGGCAGTTTGGCCTCGGGAGCCCCCAAGTAAATAGCTGTTTCAGAGACCTCTATGCTCTATATAGTTAACCGTGTACTTCCCAATAATCCCTGGGAGCAGGAGACAGGTAGTTTGGCCTCGGGTGCCCCCAATTAAAAAGCTGTTTCAGAGACCTCTATGCTGTACGTAGTTAACCAATTACTTCCCAATAATCCCTGGGAGCAGGGGACAGGCAGTGTGGCCTCGGGAGCCCCCAGTTAAAAAGGTGTTTCAGATACTCTGTGCTGTATATAGTTAACCATCTACTGCTCAATAATCGATGGGAGCAGGGGACAGGCAGTGTGGCCTCGGGAGCCCCAATTAAAAAGCTGTTTCAGAGACTTCTGTGCCTGAATATAGTTAACCATTTACTGCTCAATAATCCCTAGGAGCAGGGGACAGGCAGTGTGGCCTCGGGAGCCCCCAATTAAAAAGCTGTTTCAGAGACCTCTGTGCTGTATATAATTAACCATTTACTTCTCAATAATCCCTGGGAGCAGGGGACAGGCAGTGTGGCTCCGGCAGCCCCCAATTAAAATGCTGTTTCAGAGACCTCTGTGCCTGTATATAGTTAACCATTTACTGCTCAATAATCCCTGGGAGAAGGGGACAGGCAGTGTGGCTCCGGGAGCCCCCAATTAAAAAGCTGTTTCAGAGACCTCTGTGCTGTATATAGTGAACCATTTACTGCTCAATAATCCCTGGGAGCAGGGGACAGGCAGTGTGGCCTCGGGAGCCCCCAATTAAAAAGCTGTTTCAGAGAGCTCTGTGCTGTATATAATTAACCATTTACTGCTCAATTATCCCTGGGCGGAGGGGACAGGCAATGTGGCCTCGGGAGCCCCCAATTAAAAAGCTGTTTCAGAAACCTCTGTGCTGTATGTAATTAACCATTTACTTCTTGTAGCGCTCAATGACTTACGAGAGAGACGAGTAGAGATGAAGTCGATGAGGCTTTATTAAGCGAGACTTGTCCCCAGCAGTTCAGCAACTAATGGAGCGGCGGGGAGAAGCTCGTGTCCTTATACTCCCCCTTCAGGGCGGAGCCAGGAGTCAACAGCCAACCAGGACCCGGGATCTGTCAGCCAATAGCATCACGGCTTCACCGTCCCACATGACCCCTAATACATACTACCACATTCACCCCTTGTTAAATATGAACCCGGCGGGGTGGTGGTTCGCATGGTGGTATGGGTTTACAAGGCTGGTCCTGGGAGGAAAATTTTGGGCATGTCATTACAGTTTTAGCCCTACACTGGGCTATGTACAAGGTTTGTGAAACTATTTCCAATATTAGTAAGTGAAAATGTTTTTGTTACAGTCCAACAACGTTCTTGGTGTCACGCCGATGCCACGAGTCGAGCGGGCGGTCTGGTCTTCCTTGTCGATCGCCTCAGCCCCGGTGGTGGTGCAGGTGCTTGTTCCAGTGTTGTCGTCTCCGGGAGCTTTACGGTGTTTGTTCCTGTTTCACTCCTAGGCGGACACGGGAGGAGGACCGATCCTCCCGGGAAGGGGGCGGTCGCGGGGTGCGCCGGTGGCAGGGAGGGGGTGATCGGTGTCGGGGGGGTGTGTGTGTTGCCGGCGGGCACCAGGTCTCGCAGGGAGACCGTGTCCTGCCGGCCGTCGGGGTACGCCACGTAGGCGTACTGCGGTTTCGCGTGGAGGAGGTGAACCCTCTCGACCAACGGGTCCGACTTGTGCGCCCGCACATGTTTCCGGAGCAAGATGGGTCCTGGGGCCGCCAGCCAGGTCGGCAGCGACGTTCCAGAGGAGGACCTCCAAGGGAAGACAAGGAGGCGCTCATGGGGCGTTTGGTTAGTGGTGGTACACAGCAGCGACCGGATGGAGTGGAGAGCGTCCGGGAGGACCTCCTGCCACCGGGAAACGGGGAGATCCTTGGACCGTAGGGCCAGTAGGACGGTCTTCCAGACCGTGCCGTTCTCCCTCTCTACTTGCCCGTTCCCCCGGGAGTTGTAGCTGGTCGTCCTGCTCGAGGCTATGCCCTTGCTGAGCAGGAACTGGCGCAGCTCGTCACTCATGAAGGAGGACCCCCTGTCGCTATGGATATATGCGGGGCAACCGAACAGTGTGAATATGGTGCCAAGGGCTTTAATGACTGTGGCCGCTGTCATGTCGGGGCAGGGGATGGCGAAGGGGAAACGGGAGTACTCGTCCACCACGTTCAGGAAGTATGCGTTGCGGTCGGTGGAGGGGAGGGGCCCTTTGAAATCCAGACTGAGGCGTTCAAAGGGACGGGAAGCCTTGATCAGGTGCGCTCTATCCGGCCTGAAAAAGTGCGGTTTGCACTCTGCGCAGATGTGGCAGTTCCTGGTGACTGTACGGACCTCCTCCACAGAGTAGGGGAGGTTGCGGGACTTGATGAAATGGTAGAACCGAGTGACCCCCGGGTGGCAGTGGTCCTCATGGAGGGCTTGGAGACGGTCTATTTGTGCGTTGGCACATGTGCCGCGGGATAGGGCGTCGGACGGCTCGTTCAGCTTTCCGGGACGGTACAAGATCTCGTAGTTGAAGGTGGAGAGCTCGATCCTCCACCTTAAGATCTTGTCATTTTTAATTTTGCCCCGCTGTGCACTATCGAACATGAAAGCTACCGACCGTTGGTCAGTGAGGTGAGTGAATCTCCTGCCGGCCAGGTAATGCCTCCAATGTCGCACAGCTTCCACTATGGCCTGGGCCTCCTTTTCCACTGAGGAGTGGCGGATTTCTGAGGCGTGGAGGGTTCGGGAGAAAAAGGCCACGGGTCTGCCCGCTTGGTTAAGGGTGGCCGCCAGAGCTACGTCGGAGGCGTCGCTCTCGACCTGGAAGGGGAGGGACTCGTCGATGGCGTGCATCGTGGCCTTTGCGATATCCGCTTTGATGCGGCTGAAGGCCTGGCGAGCCTCTGTCTACACAGGGAAGGTAGTGGCCTGTATTAGGGGGCGGGCCTTGTCTGCGTACTGGGGGACCCACTGGGCGTAATATGAAAAGAACCCCAGGCAACGTTTCAGGGCTTTGGAGCAGTGGGGAAGGGGAAATTCCATGAGGGGGCGCATGGGGTCGGGGCCTATTATCCCATTGCGCACTACGTATCCCAGGATGGCTAGCCGGTTTGTGCTAAAAACGTACTTTTCCTCGTTGTATGTGAGGTTCAAGGCTTTAGCGGTCTGGAGGAATTTTGGAGGTTGGCGTTGTGGTCCTGCTGATCGTGGCCGCAGATGGTTACGTTGTTGAGATACGGGAACGTGGCCTGCAACCCGTGTTGATCAACCATTCGGTCCATCTCCCGTTGGAAGACCGAGACCCCGTTCGTGACACTAAATGGGACCCTTAGGAAGTGGTATAGACGCCCGTCTGCCTCGAAGACTGTGTACTTTCGGTCACTTGGGCGGATGGGGAGCTGGTGGTAGGCGGACTTGAGGTCCACGGTGGAGAAAACCTTATACTGGGCAATCCGATTTACCATGTCAGATATGCGGGGGAGAGGGTACGCATCTCGCTGTGTGTACCTGTTGATAGTCTATGACCATCCTTTGCTTTTCCCCGGTCTTTACGACTACCACCTGGGCTCTCCAGGGACTATTGCTGGCCTGGATTATGCCTTCCTTCAGCAACCGCTGGACTTCAGACCGAATAAATATCCGGTCCTGGGCGCTGTACCGTCTGCTCCTAGTGGCGACGGGTTTGCAATCCGGGGTGAGGTTTGCAAACAAGGACGGCGGTTCAACCTTGATAGTTGCGAGGCCGCAGATAGTGAGTGGGGGTATGGGGCCGCCGAATTGGAATGTTAGGCTCTGCAGGTTACACTGGAAATCTAATCCCAGTAATGTGGGCGCGCAGAGTTGGGGAAGGACGGAGAGCCTGTAGTTTTTAAACTCCCTCCCTTGCACCGTGAGGGTCACTATGCAGAACCCTTTGATCTGTACGGAGTGGGATCCTGCAGCTAGGGAAACCTTTTGCGTACTGGGACGGATGGTCAGAAAACAGCGTCTTACCGTGTCGGGGTGAATGAAACTTTCGGTGCTCGTGGAGTCGATCAGGCATGGCGTCTCGTGTCCGTTGATCAGCACCGTTGTTGTTGTCGTCTGGAGCGTCCGGGGCCGTGATTGATCCAGTGTCACCGAAGCCAGTCGTGGTCGAAGTGTCTCAGCGTCTTCTTCGGACCCCGTGGAGCCGTCGATGCTGGGGTCCATTGTTGTCATCCAAGATGGCGGCGTCCATGAATCGCATGTGGCCGGGGGTGGACAAAATGGCCGCCCCCATGGATCGCACGTGGTCAGGGGTGGACAAAATGGCCGCCCCCATGAATCGCACGTGGCTGGGGAGTCACAAGATGGCAGCGCCCATCCTCCCCTCGTGGTGCCCGGGACCCAAAATGGCGGCGCCCGCGGGTCGCACATGGGGTGCTGGGGGGGGGGTTGGGGAGCGTTTGGGATGCGCTGGGCTCGTTCTTCTCCGGGGATTGCGGCGACCCCCCGGGACTGGCACACAGCCGCGTAATGGCCCTTCGTGCCGCAGCTTTTGCAAATAGCTGCGCGGGCCGGGCAGCGCTGCCGGGGGTGTTTCGCTTGCCCGCAGAAATAGCAGCGGACCCCCCGGGATGATCTGGCGCTTTAACCGCGCAAGCCTGTGAGGGAGGGGGGTGGTTTGGCGCGACGGGGGTCCACGGAGCCCAAGGGGCTGCCGCGCGGTCGGGGCCGTAGGCGCGGGCGTTTTGTGAGGCCACATCTAGGGAAGCTGCAATGGCCCGTGCCTCTGAGAGTCCTAGCGACTCTCTTTCTAAAAGTCTTTGGCGGATTTGGGGAGGGTTCATACCTGCCACAAACGCATCGCAAATTAACATGTCCTAGTGTTCGATCGCGTTCACCAGCGGGCAGCTGCAGCCCCGTACCAAAATTAGCAGCGCGGCGTAGAACTCCTCTAACAATTCTCCGGGACTTTGCCGTCTCGTTGCGAGTTGGTAGCGTGCGTAGACCTGGTTCACGGGGCGAACGTAGATGCTCTTAAGTGCTGCGAACACCGTCTGGAAATCCTCTGCGTCTTCTATGAGAGGGTAAATCTCCGTGCTTACCCTCGAGTGCAGGACCTGCAGTTTCTGGTCTTCTGTGATCCGGCCGGGGGCCGTTCGGAGGTATGCTTCGAAACAAGTCTGCCAGTGTTTAAATACTGCTGCCGAGTTCGCTGCGTGGGGGCTGATCCGCAGGCATTCCGGGACGATCCGGAGCTCCATAGTCCTTTAAGCTCGCTTAATAAATTGTAGCGCACAATGACTTACGAGAGAGACGAGTAGTGATGAAGTCGATTCAGGCTTTATTAAGCGAGACTTGTCCCCAGCAGTTCAGCAACATAATGAAGCGGCGGGGAGAAGCTCGGGTTCTTATACTCCGCCTTCAGGGCGGAGCTAGGGGTCAACAGCCAACCAGGACCCGGGATCTGTCAGCCAACAGCATCACGGCTTCACAGTCCCACATGACCCCTAATACATACCACCACACTTCTCAATAATCCCTGGGAGCAGGGGACAGACAGTGTGGCCTTGGGAGCCCCAATTAAAAAGCTGTTTCAGCGAGCTCTGTGCTGTATATAGTTAACCATTTACTGCTCAATAATCCCTGGGAGCAGGGGACAGGCAGTGTGGCCTCCAATTAAAAAGCTGTTTCAGAGACCTCTGTGCTGTATGTAGTTAACCAGTTACTTGTCAATAATCTTTGGGAGCAGGGGACAGGCAGTGTAGTCTCGGGAGCCCCAATTAAAAAGCTGTTTCAGAGACCTCTGTGCCTGTATATAGTTAACCATTTACTGCTCAATAATCCCTCGGAGCAGGGCACAGGCAGTGTGGCCTTGGGAGTCCCCAATTAAAAAGCTGTTTCAGAGACCTCTGAGCCTGTATATAGGTAACCATTTACTGCTCAATAATCCCTGGAGAAGGGGTCAGGCAGTGTGGCCTCGGGAGACCCCAATTAAAAAGCTGTTTCAGAGACCTCTGTGCTGTATATAGTTAACCATTTACTGCTCAATAATCCCTCGGAGCAGGGGACAGGCAGTGAGGCCTCTGGAGCCCCCAATTAAAAAGCTGTTTCAGAGATTTCTGTGCTCTATAAAATTAACCATTTACTGCTCAATAATCCCAGGGAGCAGGGGTCAGGCAGTGTGGCCTCGGGAGCCCCCAATTAAAAAGCTGTTTCAGAGACCTCTGTGCCTGTATATTGTTAACCATTTACTGCCTAATAATCCCTGGGAGCAGGAAACAGGCAGTTTGGCCTCGGGAGCTCCCAATTATAAAGCTGTTTCAGAGACCTCTGTGCTGTATATAGTTAACCATTTACTGCTCAATAATCCCTGGGAGCAGGGGACAGGCAGTTTGGCCTCGGGAGCTCCCAATTAAAAAGCTGTTTCAGAGACCTCTGTGCTGTATATAGTTAACCATTTACTGCTCAATAATCCCTGGGAGCAGGGGACAGGCAGTTTGGCCTCGGGAGCTCCCAATTAAAAAGCTGTTTCAGAGACCTCTGTGCTGTATATAGTTAACCATTTACTGCTCAATAATTCCTGGGAGTAGGGGACAGGCAGTGTGGCCTTGGGAGCCCCCAATTAAAAAGCTGTTTCAGAGACCTCTATGCTGTATATAGTTAACCATTTACTGCTCAACAATTCCTGGGAGTAGGGGACAGGCAGTGTGGCCTTGGGAGCCCCCAATTTAAAAGCTGGTTCAGAGGCCTCTGTGCTGTATATAATTAACCATTTACTTCTCAATAATCCCTGGGAGGAGCGGCCGGATTGCAGAAGATCCTCTGGAGCAGCGGCAAGGAAGGGAAGCTCGAAGCAAGATGGCGTCGGAAGGTGGCCGCTAGTTATGGGGCCCGGAGCAACAAGAGTTCCTACGGCGCTCTGTGGAAGAGCTGAAGTAGGAGCTGAAGAAGGAGCTGTTGGCCCCGATATTACAGGTGATTGAAGGGCTAAAGGAGGAGCAGAGGACCCAGGAGCTGGAGCGTCGGGTCGTGAAGGCAAAGACTGCTGAAAATGAAGATGAAATACAGGGCCTGATGGTGAAGACAGAGACGCACGAGGCACAGCACAAAATGTGTGTGGAGAGGTTGGAAGCACTGGAGAATAATTCGAGGAGGAAGAATGTAAGAGTCCTGGGTCTTCCCGAAGGCGCAGAGGGGGCGGACGTCGGGGCATATGTAAGCACGATGCTTCACTCGCTAATGGGATCGGAGGCCCCGACGGGCCCCTTGGAGGTGGAGGGAGCTTATCGAGTTCTGGCGCGAAGACCAAAGGCTGGAGAAATACCTCGAGCTATAGTGGTGAGGTTTCACCGCTACAACGACAGAGAGACGGTCCTAAGATGGGCCAAGAAAACTCGGAGCTGTAGGTGGGAGAATGCGGTGATCCGCGTATACCAGGATTGGAGTGCGGAGGTGGCGAGAAGGAGGGCAAGTTTCAATCGGGCTAAGGCGGTGCTTCACAAAAAGGTTCAATTTGGAATGCTGCAACCGGCGAGACTGTGGGTCACATACCACGGGAAGCACCACTCCTTTGAGACGGCAGAAGAGGCGTGGACATTCATAGTGGACGAGAAGCTGGAATAGTCTGGCGAGAGAAAGAGCTTCTGGGATAAAGTGGTGGGGTGACTATGTGGGACAAGGAGGGGGAAGGGGGGGGGGTGGTTTTTCAATTTGTTAATTCTTCGACCCTGTAACTTTTCTCTCTTCCCCTCGTTGGGGGGGGGCGGGGGAAGTATGAGGAACTGTGGGCGCCATGGGAAGGAAAGGGGAAGGAGAAGGGAAATGCACCAGTAGGGGCGGGGCCGAGTGGGAAACGCGGGCTTTGTTCCCGCGCTATGGTAATTGTGGCGGGAACGGGGACGCAGGAAGGAGGGGGCCTCGCACAGTGAGGGGCCGAGGACAAGGGGGGAAGCCGAGGTCAGCCAGAGTTCGCTGACTTCTGGGAGCAACATGGGGGGTGCAACTACGCTAGAGGGGGATCTAGCGGGGGGGGGGGGTCAACTGGGTTGCTGCTGCTAAGGAGAAGGGGGAGCTGTTATGGGACGGGGTGGTCGAGGTGGGGGGGCACCGTCGGGGGGATATACGGGTACGTGGGAACCGGGTGAGGAGCTGGGTTAAAAAAGGGGATGGTGAGTCAACAAGGGGGGGGGGTAAAGAGCCCCCCAACCCGGCTGATCACGTGGAACGTGAGAGGGCTGAACGGGCCGATTAAAAGGGCACGGGTACTCGCACACCTAAAGAAATTAAAGGCAGATGTGGTTATGTTGCAGGAGACGCATCTGAAACTGATAGACCAGGTCAGACTTCGTAAAGGATGGGTGGGGCAGGTCTTTCATTCGGGATTAAATGCGAAGAATAGGGGGGTGGCTATCTTAGTGGGGAAACGGGTACTGTTTGAGGCAAAGACCATAGTGGCGGATAGTGGGGGTAGATATGTGATGGTGAGTGGCAGATTGCAAGGGGAGGCGGTGGTTCTGGTGAACGTATACGCCCCAAACTGGGATGATGCAAACTTTATGAGCTGTATGTTGGGACGTATCCCGGACCTGGAGGCGGGAAAGTTGGTAATGGGGGGAGATTTCAATACGGTGCTTGATCCAGGGCTGGACCGATCGAGGTCCAGGACCGGGAGGAGGCCGGCAGCGGCCAGGGTGCTCAAGGACTTCATGTAGCAGATGGGAGGGGTAGACCCCTGGAGATTTAGTAGGCCTAGGAGTAAGGAGTTCTCGTTTTTCTCCCATGTTCACAAGGTATATTCACGGATAGACTTTTTTGTCTTGGGAAGGGCACTGATTCCGAAGGTGACAGGGATGGAGTATACGGCCATAGCCATTTCGGACCACGCTCCACATTGGGTACACCTGGAGGTAGGAGAGGAAAAAGAACAGCACCCACTCTGGAGAATGGATATGGGCTTATTGGCGGATGAGGGGGTATGTCTAAGGGTGAGGGGGTGCATTGAAAGGTACTTGGAGCTTAACGACAATGGAGAGGTTCAGGTGGGAGTGGTCTGGGAGGCGTTGAAGGCGGTGGTCAGAGGGGAACTGATATCCATAAGGGCACATAAAGGGAAGCAAGAGGGTAAAGAAAGGGAGCGATTGTTGAGAGAACTTCTGAGGGTGGACAGGCAATATGCAGAGGCACCGGAGGAGGGACTGTACAGGGAAAGACAAAGGTTACATGTGGAATTTGACATGCTGACCACGGGTAAGGCAGAGGCACAGTGGAGGAGGGCACAGGGTGTACAGTATGAGTGTGGAGAGAAGGCGAGTCGGCTACTGGCCCACCAATTGAGGAAGAGGGGAGCGGCGAGGGAGATAGGTAGGGTGAGCGATGAGGAGGGAGAGATGGAACGGGGAGCGGAGAGAGTGAACGGGGTGTTCAAGGCATTCTATGAGAGGTTATATAAGGCTCAGCCCTCGGAAGGGAAGGAGGGAATGATGTGTTTCCTGGATCAGCTGGAATTCCCGAAGGTGGAGGAGCAGGAGAGGGCGGGACTGGGAGCACAGATTGAGATGGAGGAGGTGGTAAAGGGGATTGGGAGCATGCAGGCGGGGAAGGCCCCGGGACCGGATGGGTTCCCGGTGGAATTTTATAGGAAATATATGGACCTACTGGCCCCGCTTTTGACGAGAACCTTTAATGAGGCCAAGGAAAGGGGGAAGTTGCCCCCGACTATGTCGGAGGCGACGATATCGCTCCTTTTGAAGAAGGAAAAAGACCCGCTGCAGTGTGGGTCCTACAGGCCCATTTCCCTTTTGAACGTAGATGCTAAGCTCCTGGCCAAGGTGATGGCGACGAGGATAGAGGATTGTGTCCCGGGGGTGGTCCACGAGGATCAAACTGGGTTCGTTAAGGGGAGACAGCTGAACACGAACATACGGAGGCTGCTAGGGGTGATGATGATGCCCCCACCAGAGGGGGAGGCGGAGATAGTGGTGGCGATGGACGCCGAGAAAGCATTCGACAGAGTGAAGTGGGATTATCTGTGGGAAGTGTTGAGGAGATTTGGCTTTGGAGAAGGGTTTATTGGATGGGTACAGCTGCTCTCTAGGGCCCCGGTGGCAAGTTTGGTCACGAACAGACAGAGGTCTGACTACTTCCGTCTTTATAGAGGGACGAGGCAGGGGTGTCCCCTGTCTCCGTTACTGTTTGCATTGGCGATTGAGCCCCTGGCCATAGCACTGAGGGGCTCCAGGAAGTGGAGGGGAGCACTCGGGGGAGGGGAAGAACACCGGGTATCATTGTATGCAGATGATTTATTGCTGTATGTTGCGGACCCGGTGGAGGGGATGCCTGAGATAATGCAGACGCTCGGGGAGTTTGGGGAATTCTCAGGGTACAAATTGAATACGGGGAAGAGTGAGTTGTTTGTGGTGCATCCGCGGGAGCAGAGCGGGGGAATAGATGATTTACCGCTGAGGAAGGTAACAAGAGATTTCTGGTACTTAGGGATTCAGATAGCCAGGAGTTGGGGAACCTTACATAGGCTTAATCTAACACGATTGGTGGAACAGATGGAGGAGGATTTTAAGAGATGGGACATGGTGCCCCTGTCACTGGTGGGTAGGGTGCAGGCGGTTAAAATGGTAGCCATCCCGAGATTTCTTTTTGTGTTTCAGTGCCTCCCGGTGATGGTCACGAAGGCCTTTTTCAAGAAAATCGAGAAAAGTGTCATGAGTTTTGTGTGGGCTGGGAAGACCCTGAGAGTGAGGAGGGGTTTTTTGGAGCGTAGCAGGGATAGGGGGGGGGGGGCTGGCACTACCGAGCCTAAGTGAATACTACTGGGCCGCCAATATCTCAATGGTGTGTAAGTGGATGGGAGAAGGGGAGGGAGCGGCGTGGAAGAGATTGGAGATGGCGTCCTGCAAAGGAACCAGCCTAAAAGCACTGGCGACGGCGCCGTTGCCGTTCTCCCCGAAGAAATACACCACAAGTCCAGTGGTGGTGGCAACACTGAAAATTTGGGGGCAGTGGAGACGGCATAGGGGAAGGACGGGAGCCTCGGTGCGGTCCCCGATAAGAAATAACCATAGGTTTGTCCCGGGGAGAATAGACGGGGGATTTGGAGCATGGCAGAGAGCTGGGGTTGTACAACTGAGGGATCTGTTCCTGGACGGGACGTTTGCGAGTCTGGGAGCACTGACGGAAAATTATGGGTTGCCCCAAGGGAATGAATTTCGATACATGCAACTGAGGGCTTTTGCGAGGCAACAGGGGAGGGAATTTCTGCAGCTCCCGACGCAGGAGATTCAGGATAGAGTGATCTCAGAGACATGGGTGGGGGATGGTAGGGTGTCAGATATATACAGGGAAATGAGAGATGAGGGGGAGATAATGGTGGATGAGCTGAAGGGGAAATGGGAAGAAGAGCTGGGGGAAGAGATTGAAGAGGGGCTGTGGGCAGATGCCCTACGTAGGGTAAACTCATCGTCCTCGTGCGCCAGGCTAAGCCTGATACAATTCAAGGTTTTGCACAGGGCGCATATGACCGGAGCAAGGCTCAGTAAATTTTTCGGGATAGAGGATAGGTGTGGGAGATGCTCGAGAAGCCCAGCGAACCACACCCACATGTTCTGGTTATGTCCGGCACTGCAGGGGTTCTGGGTGGGGGTGGCGAATGTGCTTTCGAAGGTGGTGGGGGTCCGGGTCGAGCCAAGCTGGGGGTTGGCTATATTTGGGGTTGCAGAAGAGCCGGGAGTGCAGGAGGCGAGAGAGGCTGATGTTTTGGCCTTTGCGTCCCTAGTAGCCCGGCGCAGCATACTGTTAATGTGGAAGGAAGCCAAGCCCCCGGGGGTGGAGACCTGGATAAACGACATGGCAGGGTTTATAAAGCTGGAGCGGATAAAGTTCGCACTAAGGGGTTCGGCTCAAGGGTTCACCAGGCGGTGGCAACCGTTCATTGACTACCTCGCAGAACGATAAAGGAAATGGGAAGGTAGCAGCAGCAACCCAGGGGGGAGGGGGGGAGGTTCGAGCGGGTCCTCAGGGGTGTTTATGTATAGATATTTGTACTTGGTTATGTATATTGGATTGTTTGATTTTATTATTTGGGAGAGTTATTATTTTTATTATGGCAGTTGCCATTTAGTATATATCATATCTACTGATTTGTTAAAAAACGGTTGCTGTTATTTACATTGTTTTGTTGCTGTAAAAAGGGAAAAACCTTGGTACTGTTTTTGGCCGGAAAATTTGAATAAGATATATATATATTTTTTAAATCCCTGGGAGCAGGGGACAGGCAGCGTGGCCTCAGGCGCCCCCAATTAAAAAGCAGTTTCAGTGACCTCTGTGCTGTATATAGTTAACCATTTACGTCTCAATAATCCCTGGGAGCAGGGGACAGTCAGTGTGGTCCGGGAGCCCCCAATTAAAAAGCTGTTTCAGAGACCTCTGTGCTGTATATAGTTAACCATTTACTGCTCAATAATCCCTGGGAGCAGGGAACAGGCAGTGTGGCCTCGGGAGCCCCCAATTTAAAAGTTGTTTCAGAGGCCTCTGTGCTGTATATAGTTAACCATTTACTGCTCAATAATCCCTGGGAGCAGGGGACAGGCAGTGTGGCCTCGGGAGCCCCAATTAAAAAGCTGTTTCAGAGACCTCTGTGCTGTATATAGTTAACCATTTACTGCTCAATATTTCCTGGGAGCAGGGCACAGGCAGTGTGGCTCCGGGAGCCCCCAATTAAAAAGCTGTTTCAGAGACCACTGCGCTGAAAGAAGACAGAGGGTGGTGGTTGATGGGAAATGTTCAGAATGGAGTTCAGTTACAAGTGGCGTACCACAAGGATGTGTTCTGGGGCCGTTGCTGTTTTTCATTTTTATCAATGACCTAGAGGAAGGCGCAGAAGGGTGGGTGAGTAAATTTGCAGACGATACTAAAGTCGGTGGTGTTGTCGATAGTGTGGAAGGATGTAGCAGGTTACCGAGGGACATAGATAAGCTGCAGAGCTGGGCTGAGAGGTGGCAAATGGAGTTTAATGTAGAGAAGTGTGAGTTGATTCACTTTGGAAGGAATAACAGGAATGCAGAATATTTGGCTAATGGTAAAATTCTTGGAAATGTGGATGAGCAGAGGGATCTCGGTGTCCATGTACATAGATCCCTGAAAGTTGCCACCCAGGTTGATAGGGTTGTGAAGAAGGCCTATGGAGTGTTGGCCTTTATTGGTAGAGGGATTGAGTTCCGGAGTCATGAGGTCATGTTGCAGCTGTACAAAACTCTGGTACGGCCGCATTTGAAGTGTTGTGTACAGTTCTGGTCACCGCATTATAGGAAGGACGTGGAGGCTTTGGAACGGGTGCAGAGGAGATTTACCAGGATGTTGCCTGGTATGGAGGGAAAATCTTATGAGGAAAGGCTGATGGACTTGAGGTTGTTTTCGTTGGAGAGAAGAAGGTTAAGAGGAGACTTAATAGAGGCATACAAAATGATCAGGGGGTTGGATAGGGTGGACAGTGAGAGCCTTCTCCCGCGGATGGAAATGGCTGGCACGAGGGGACATAGCTTTAAACTGAGGGGTAATAGATATAGGACAGAGGTCAGAGGTAGGTTCTTTACGCAAAGAGTGGTGAGGCCGTGGAATGCCCTACCTGCTACAGTAGTGAACTCGCCAACATTGAGGGCAGTTAAAAGTTTATTGGATAAGCATATGGATGATAATGGCATAGTGTAGGTTAGATGGCTTTTGTTTTTTGATTTCCCATGTCGGTGCACCATCGTGGGCCGAAGGGCCTGTACTGCGCTGTATCGTTCTATGTTCTATGTTCTAAATGCGTGTTTAGCCCCGACCGTCTAGCCATCCTCGGCTACGTAGTGCGAAACGGAGTGATAGGCCCAGACCCCGAACGCATGCGCCCCCTCATGGAGTTCCCCCTCCCTCACTGCTCCAAGCCCCTGAAACGCTGCCTGGGCTTTTTCTCTTGTTACTCCCAGTGGGTCCCCAACTACGCGGACAAGGCCCATCCGCTAATCCAGTCCACGGTCTTTCCCCTGTCGACAGAGGCCCGCCAGGCCTTCAGCCGCATCAAAGCGGATATCGCAAAGGCCACGATGCACGCGATCGACGAGTCCCTCCCCTTCCAGGTCGAGAGCGACGCGTCCGACGTAGCTCTGGAGTCAACACTCAACAAGCGGGCAGACCCGTGGCCTTCTTCTCACGCACCCTCCACGCTTCTGAAATCCGCCACTCCTCAGTGGAAAAGGAGGCCCAGGCCATAGTGGAAGCTGTGCGGCATTGGAGACATTACCTGGCCGGGAGGAGATTCACTCTCCTCACTGACCAACGGTCGGTGGCCTTCATGTTCGATAATGCACAGCGGGGCAAGATCAAGAACGACAAGATCCTGCGGTGGAGGATCGAACTCTCCACCTATAACTATGAGATCTTGTATCGTCCCGGAAAGCTGAACGAGCCGTCTGGACCCCTATCCCATGGCACATGTGCCAACGCACAAGTGGACCGTCTCCGAACCCTCCACGAGGACCTCTGCCACCCGGGGGTCACTCGGTTCTATCACTTCGTAAAGACCCGCAACCTACCCTACTCCATCGAGGAGGTCGGGACAGCCACCAGGAACTGCCAAATCTGCGCAGAGCGCAAATCGCACTTCTCCAGGCCAGAGAAAGCACATGTGATAAAGGCTTCCCGTCCCTTTGAGCGCCTCAGTCTGGACTTCAAAGGCCCCCTCCCCTCCACCGACCGCAACTAGTACTTCCTGAACGTGATTGACAAGTACTCCCTGTTACCATTAGCTATTCCCTGTCCCGAAATGACCGTGGCCACGGTCATTAGAGCCCTCACCACCACCTTTACACTATTCGGTTTCCCCGCGGACAGACATAGCGATAGGGGGTCCTCCTTCATGAGCAATGAACTGCATCAATTCCTGCTCAGCAAGGGCATCGCCTCGAGCAGGACGACCAGTTACAACCCCCGGGGGAACGGTGAGGTAGAGAGGGAGAACGGAACGGTCTCGAAGACCGTCCTGCTGGCCCTACGGTCCAGAGGTCTCACAGTTTCCCGCTGCAGGAAGTCCTCCCGGACGCCCTCCACTCCATCCGGTCGCTGCTGTGTACAACAACGAATCAAACAGCTCCCAAACGCCTCCTTGTCTTCCCGAGGAAGTCCTCCTCCGGAACGTCACTTCCGACCTGGCTGGCAGCCCCGGGACCCATCCTGCTCCGGAAACATGTGCGGACGCACAAATCGGACCCGTTGGTCGAGAGGCTTCATCTCCTCCACGCGAACCCTCAATACGCCTGCGTGGCGTACCCCGACGGCCGACAGGACACGGTCTCCCTGCGGGACCCGGCACCCGCCGGAGCTCCACACACACCCTCCCTCGCACCGGCGCACCCCACAGCCGACCCCTCCGGAGCTGCACCCCCCCCCCAACACCAGTCACCCCCTCTGGAGCTCCACCCCCCCCCCCCACAACACCAATCACCCCTCCCTACCACCGACACACCCCACAGCCGACCCCTTCGGAGCTGCACCGCCCCCCCCAACACCAGTCACCCCCTCTGGAGCTCCACCCCCCACCCCCCCCAACACCAATCACCCCTCCCTCCCACCGACACACCCCACAGCCGACCCCTCCGGAGCTGCACCGCCCCCCCAACACCAGTCACCCCCTCTGGAGCTCCACTCCACCCCCCCAACACCAATGACCCCTCCCTCCCACCGACACACCCCACAGCCGACCCCTCCGGAGCTGCACCGCCCCCCCAACACCAGTCACCCCCTCTGGAGCTCCACTCCACCCCCCCAACACCAATGACCCCTCCCTCCCACCGGTGCACCCCACAGCCGCCCCCTTCCCGGGTGGATCGGTCCTTCCCCCGGTCCGAATAGGGGAATTGGAGCGGGGAGAGGCATTGCGACGTTCCCAGAGACGACAGGGCCCGAACCAGCGCCTGCATCACCACCGGGGCTAAGCCGATCGGCGAGGATGACCAGGGCACCAATTCGACTCATCGAATCAGTATAGTAAAGCAAGAAATGTCTCTAGAAATAATTTTTTTTTGGTTGCCCAGTAAAAGCGACATTGGAAGTAGTACTAGTAGTTGATATCGGAGCATAACCGCCGTGTTAGCGGCATCCTAGGTACCGACTCTGTAAACACCTACCACCATACGGCCCACGACCCCAACGTGCTCCTTTACAACAAGGGGTGAATGTGGTGGTATGTATTAGTGGTATTAAGTTACCGTGTGAGGCCGAGAGGCTATTGGTGGATAGACGCTGGGACCCGATTGGATCAGCCGCCTACTGGCTCCACCCAGTAAGGCGGAGTATAAGAGCCCGGGTTCTCCCAGAAGCCACATTCTGTAACTGTGCTGCTGGGGAACAAGTCTGCGTAATAAAGCCATCGATCGGCTCCTTCTCAGCTCGTCTCGTGAGTGATTGATTGTGCTACACCCTGTGACAGTAAACAGTTAACCATTTACTTCTCAATAATCCCTGTGAGCAGGGGACAGGCAGTGTGGCTCTGGGAGCCCCCAATTAAAAAGTTGTCTGAGAGACCTCTGTACTGTATATAGTTAACCATTTACTGTTTCTCAATATTCCCCTTCGTGTGATACAAGTGGCCCCTGCAGTGTTGCCTCAAACACCCGCAGTGTAAAGGTCACCATTACTGAGACGAGTTTTTAAATTCCGGTTACAGAAACGGACAATGGAACTGTGACGTTTACAGCCCCTTACAGGCCCATCCACAGCCTGGTGTCAGGCTCCAGGCCGTGCTGAAGGAGGCGTCACCGTTCTGTAACCAGCTCCTTGTTACATCAGATTTGACAGGACCATCCACATCCTGGTGTCAGGCTCCAGGCCGTGCTGAAGGAGGCGACACCGTTCTGTAACCAGCTCCTTGTTGTATCAGATTTGACAGGACCATCCACAGCCTGGTGTCAGGCTCCAGGCCGTGCTGAAGGAGGCGACACCGTTCTGTAACCAGCTCCTTGTATCAGATTTGACAGGACCATCCACAGCCTGGTGTCAGGCTCCAGGCCGTGCTGAAGGAGGCGACACCGTTCTGTAACCAGCACCTTGTTATATCAGATTTGACAGGACCATCCACAGCCTTGTGTCAGGCTCCAGGCCGTGCTGAAGGAGGCGTCACCGTTCTGTAACCAGCTCCTTGTTACATCAGATTTGACAGGACCATCCACATCCTGGTGTCAGGCTCCAGGCCGTGCTGAAGGAGGCGACACCGTTCTGTAACCAGCTCCTTGTATCAGATTTGACAGGACCATCCACAGCCTGGTGTCAGGCTCCAGGCCGTGCTGAAGGAGGCGACACCGTTCTGTAACCAGCACCTTGTTATATCAGATTTGACAGGACCATCCACAGCCTGGTGTCAGGCTCCAGGCCGTGCTGAAGGAGGCGACACCGTTCTGTAACCAGCTCCGTGTTATATCAGATTTGACAGGACCATCCACAGCCTGGTGTCAGACTCCAGGCCGCGCTGAAGGAGGCGACACCGTTCTGTAACCAGCACCTTGTTATATCAGATTTGACAGGACCATCCACAGCCTGGTGTCAGGCTCCAGGCCGTGCTGAAGGAGGCGTCACCGTTCTGTAACCAGCTCCTTGTTACATCAGATTTGACAGGACCATCCACATCCTGGTGTCAGGCTCCAGGCCGCGCTGAAGGAGGCGACACCGTTCTGTAACCAGCTCCTGGTTATGTCAGATTTGACAGGCCCATCCACAGCCTGGTTTCAGGCTCCAGGCCGTGCTTAAGGAGGCGACACCGTACTGTAACCAGCTCCTTGTTATATCAGATTTGACAGGACCATCCACAGCCTGGTGTCAGGCTCCAGGCCGTGCTGAAGGAGGCGACACCGTTCTGTAATCATCACCTTGTTATATCAGATTTGACAGGACCATCCACAGCCTGGTGTCAGGCTCCAGGCCGTGCTGAAGGAGGCGACACCGTTCTGTAACCAGCTCCGTGTTATATCAGATTTGACAGGACCATCCACAACCTGGTGTCAGGCTCCAGGCCGTGCTGAAGGAGGCGACACCGTACTGTAACGAGCTCCTTGCTATATCAGATTTGACAGGACCATCCACAGCCTGGTGTCAGGCTCCAGGCCGTGCTGAAGGAGGCGACACCGTTCTGTAACCAGCGCCTTGTAATATCAGATTTGACAGGACCATCCACTGCCTGGTGTCAGGCTCCAGGCCGTGCTGAAGGAGGTGACACCATTCTGTAACCAGCTCCTTGTTATATCAGATTTGACAGGACCATCCACTGCCTGGTGTCAGGCTCCAGGCCGTGCTGAAGGAGGTGACACCATTCTGTAACCAGCTCCTAGTTATATCAGATTTGACAGGACCATCCACAGCCTGGTGTCAGGCTCCAGGCCGTGCTGAAGGAGGCGACACCGTTCTGTAACCAGCTCCTTGTTATATCAGATTTGACAGGACCATCCACAGCCTGGTGTCAGGCTCCAGGCAGTGCTGAAGGAGGCAACACCGTTCTGTAACCAGCTCCTTGTTGTATCAGATTTGACAGGACCATCCACAGCCTGGTGTCAGGCTCCAGGCCGTGCTGAAGGAGGCGACACCGTTCTGTAACCAGCTCCTTGTATCAGATTTGACAGGACCATCCACAGCCTGGTGTCAGGCTCCAGGCCGTGCTGAAGGAGGCGACACCGTTCTGTAACCAGCTCCGTGTTATATCAGATTTGACAGGACCATCCACAGCCTGGTGTCAGACTCCAGGCCGCGCTGAAGGATGCGACACTGTTCTGCAACCAGCTCCTTGTTATATCAGATTTGACAGGACCATCCACAGCCTGGTGTCAGGCTCCAGGCTGTGCTGAAGGAGGCGACACCGTTCTGTAACCAGCTCCTTGTTATATCAGATTTGACAGGACCACCCACAGCCTGGTGTCAGGCTCCAGGCCGTGCTGAAGGAGGCGACACCGTTCTGTAACCAGCTCCTTGTTATATCAGATTTGACAGGACCATCCACAGCCTGGTGTCAGGTTCCAGGCCGTGCTGAAGGAGGCGACACCGTTCTGTAACCAGCTCCTTGTTGTATCAGATTTGACAGGACCATCCACAGGCTGGTGTCAGGCTCCAGGCCGTGCTGAAGGAGGCGACACCGTTCTGTAACCAGCACCTTGTTATATCAGATTTGACAGGACCATCCACAGCCTGGTGTCAGGCTCCAGGCCGTGCTGAAGGAGGCGTCACCGTTCTGTAACCAGCTCCTTGTTACATCAGATTTGACAGGACCATCCACATCCTGGTGTCAGGCTCCAGGCCGCGCTGAAGGAGGCGACACCGTTCTGTAACCAGCTCCTGGTTATGTCAGATTTGACAGGCCCATCCACAGCCTGGTTTCAGGCTCCAGGCCGTGCTTAAGGAGGCGACACCGTACTGTAACCAGCTCCTTGTTATATCAGATTTGACAGGACCATCCACAGCCTGGTGTCAGGCTCCAGGCCGTGCTGAAGGAGGCGACACCGTACTGTAACCAGCTCCTTGTTATATCAGATTTGACAGGACCATCCACAGCCTGGTGTCATGCTCCAGGCCGTGCTGAAGGAGGCGACACCGTTCTGTAACCAGCTCCGTGTTATATCAGATTTGACAGGACCATCCACAACCTGGTGTCAGGCTCCAGGCCGTGCTGAAGGAGGCGACACCGTACTGTAACGAGCTCCTTGCTATATCAGATTTGACAGGACCATCCACAGCCTGGTGTCAGGCTCCAGGCCGTGCTGAAGGAGGCGACACCGTTCTGTAACCAGCGCCTTGTAATATCAGATTTGACAGGACCATCCACTGCCTGGTGTCAGGCTCCAGGCCGTGCTGAAGGAGGTGACACCATTCTGTAACCAGCTCCTTGTTATATCAGATTTGACAGGACCATCCACTGCCTGGTGTCAGGCTCCAGGCCGTGCTGAAGGAGGTGACACCATTCTGTAACCAGCTCCTAGTTATATCAGATTTGACAGGACCATCCACAGCCTGGTGTCAGGCTCCAGGCCGTGCTGAAGGAGGCGACACCGTTCTGTAACCAGCTCCTTGTTGTATCAGATTTGACAGGACCATCCACAGCCTGGTGTCAGGCTCCAGGCCCTGCTGAAGGAGGCGACACCGTTCTGTAACCAGTTCCGTGTTGTATCAGATTTGACAGGACCATCCACAGCCTGGTGTCAGGCTCCAGGCCGTGCTGAAGGAGGTGATACCGTTCTGTAACCAGCTCCGTGTTATATCAGATTTGACAGGACCATCCACAGCCTGGTGTCAGGCTCCAGGCCGTGCTGAAGGAGGCGACACCGTTCTGTAACTAGCTCCTTGTTATATCAGATTTGACAGGACCAATCACAGTCTGGTAACAGGCTCCAGGCCGTGCTGAAGGAGGTGACACCGTTCTGTAACCAGCTCCTTGTTGTATCAGATTTGACAGGACCTTCCACAGCCTGGTGTCAGGCTCCAGGACGTGCTGAAGGAGGCGACACCGTTCAGTAACCAGCTCCTTGTTATATCAGATTTGACAGGACCATCCACAGCCTGGTGTCAGGCTCCAGGCCGTGCTGAAGGAGGCGACACCGTTCTGTAACCAGCTCAGTGTTATATCAGATTTGACAGGACCATCCACAGCCTGGTGTCAGGCCCCAGGCCGTGCTGAAGGAGGCGACACCGTTCTGTAACCAGCACCTTGTTCTATCAGATTTGACAGGACCATCCACAGCCTGGTGTCAGGCTCCAGGCCGTGCTGAAGGAGGCGACACCGTTCTGTAACCAGCTCCTTGTTATATCAGATTTGACAGGCTCATCCACAGCCTGGTGTCAGGCTCCAGGCCGTGCTGATGGAGGTGACACCGTTCTGTAACCAGCACATTGTTCTATCAGATTTGACAGGACCATCCACAGCCTGGTGTCAGGCTCCAGGCCGTGCTGATGGAGGTGACACCGTTCTGTAACCAGCTCCTTGTTATATCAGATTTGACAGGACCATCCACAGCCTGGTGTCAGGCTCCAGGCCGTGCTGATGGAGGTGACACCGTTCTGTAACCAGCTCCTTGTTATATCAGATTTGACAAGACCATCCGCAGCCTGGTGTCAGGCTCCAGGCCGTGCTGAAGGAGGCGACACCGTTCTGTAACCAGCACCGTGTTATATCAGATTTGACAGGACCATCCACAGCCTGGTGTCAGGCTCCAGGCCGTGCTGAAGGAGGCGACTCCGTTCTGTAACCAGCTCCGTGTTATATCAGATTTGACAGGACCATCCACAGCCTGGTGTCAGGCCCCAGGCCGTGCTGAAGGAGGCGACACTGTTCTGTAACCAGCTCCTTGTTATATCAGATTTGACAGGACCATCCACAGCCTGGTGTCAGGCTCCAGGCCGTGCTGAAGGAGGTGACACCGTTCTGTAACCAGCTCCTTGTTATATCAGATTTGACAGGACCATCCACAGCCTGGTGTCAGGCTCCAAACCGTGCTGAAGGAGGCGACACCGTTCTGTAACTAGCTCCTTGTTATATCAGATTTGACAGGACCATCCACAGCCTGGTGTCAGGCTCCAAACCGTGCTGAAGGAGGCGACACCGTTCTGTAACCAGCTCCTTGTTATATCAGGTTTGACAGGACCATCCACAGCCTGGTGTCAGGCTCCAGGCCGTGCTGAAGGAGGCGACACCGTTCTGTAACCAGCTCCTTGTTGTATCAGATTTGACAGGACCTTCCACAGCCTGGTGTCAGGCTCCAGGACGTGCTGAAGGAGGCGACACCGTTCAGTAACCAGCTCCTTGTTATATCAGATTTGACAGGACCATCCACAGCCTGGTGTCAGGCTCCAGGCCGTGCTGAAGGAGGCGACACCGTTCTGTAACCAGCTCCGTGTTATATCAGATTTGACAGGACCATCCACAGCCTGGTGTCAGGCTCCAGGCCGTGCTGAAGGAGGTGACACCGTTCTGTAACCAGCTCCTTGTTATATCAGATTTGACAGGCCCATCCACAGCCTGGTGTCAGACTCCAGGCCGTGTTGAAGGAGGTGACACCGTTCTGTAACCAGCTCCGTGTTATATCAGATTTGACAGGACCATCCACAGCCTGGTGTCAGGCTCCAGGCCGTGTTGAAGGAGGTGACACCGTTCTGTAACCAGCTCCTTGTTATATCAGATTTGACAGGACCATCCACAGCCTGGTGTCAGGCTCCAGGCTGTGCTGAAGGAGGCGACATCGTTCTGTAACCAGCTCCTTGTTATATCAGATTTGACAGGACCATACACAGCCTGGTGTCAGGCCCCAGGCCGTGCTGAAGGAGGCGACACCGTTCTGTAACCAGCACCTTGTTCTATCAGATTTGACAGGACCATCCACAGCCTGGTGTCAGGCTCCAGGCCGTGCTGATGGAGGTGACACCGTTCTGTAACCAGCTCCTTGTGATATCAAATTTGACAGGACCATCCACAGCCTGGTGTCAGGCTCCAGGCCGTGATGATGGAGGTGACACCGTTCTGTAACCAGCTCCTTGTGATATCAGATTTGACAGGACCATCCACAGCCTGGTGTCAGGCTCCAGGTCGTGCTGATGGAGGTGACACCGTTCTGTAACCAGCACATTGTTCTATCAGATTTGACAGGACCATCCACAGCCTGGCGTCAGGCTCCAGGCCGTGCTGAAGGAGGCGACACAGTTCTGTAACCAGCTCCTTGTTATATCAGATTTGACAGGACCATCCACAGCCTGGTGTCAGGCTCCAGGCCATGCTGAAGGAGGCGACACCGTTCTGTAACCAGCACCTTGTTATATCAGGGGTGACAGGACCATCCACAGCCTGATGTCAGGCTCCAGGCCGTGCTGAAGGAGGCGACACCGTTCTGTAACCAGCTCCTTGTTATATCAGATTTGACAGGACCATCCACAGCCTGGTGTCAGGCTCCAGGCCGTGCTGAAGGAGGCGACACCGTTCTGTAACCAGCTCCTTGTTATATCAGATTTGACAGGACCACCCACAGCCTGGTGTCAGGCTCCAGGCCGTGCTGAAGGAGGCGACACTGTTCTGTAACCAGCTCCTTGTTATATCAGATTTGACAGGACCATACACAGCCTGGTGTCAGGCTCCAGGCCGTGCTGAAGGAGGTGACACCGTTCTGTAACCAGCTCCTTGTTATATCAGATTTGACAGGACCATCCACAGCCTGGTGTCAGGCTCCAGGCAGTGCTGAAGGAGGCGACACCGTTCTGTAACCAGCTCCTTGTTGTATCAGATTTGACAGGACCATCCACAGCCTGGTGTCAGGCTCCAGGCCCTGCTGAAGGAGGCGACACCGTTCTGTAACCAGTTCCGTGTTGTATCAGATTTGACAGGACCATCCACAGCCTGGTGTCAGGCTCCAGGCCGTGCTGAAGGAGGTGATACCGTTCTGTAACCAGCTCCGTGTTATATCAGATTTGACAGGACCATCCACAGCCTGGTGTCAGGCTCCAGGCCGTGCTGAAGGAGGTGACACCGTTCTGTAACTAGCTCCTTGTTATATCAGATTTGACAGGACCAATCACAGTCTGGTAACAGGCTCCAGGCCGTGCTGAAGGAGGTGACACCGTTCTGTAACCAGCTCCTTGTTGTATCAGATTTGACAGGACCTTCCACAGCCTGGTGTCAGGCTCCAGGACGTGCTGAAGGAGGCGACACCGTTCAGTAACCAGCTCCTTGTTATATCAGATTTGACAGGACCATCCACAGCCTGGTGTCAGGCTCCAGGCCGTGCTGAAGGAGGCGACACCGTTCTGTAACCAGCTCAGTGTTATATCAGATTTGACAGGACCATCCACAGCCTGGTGTCAGGCTCCAGGCCGTGCTGAAGGAGGAGACACCGTTCTGTAACCAGCTCCTTGTTATATCAGATTTGACAGGACCATACACAGCCTGGTGTCAGGCTCCAGGCCGTGCTGAAGGAGGCGACATCGTTCTGTAACCAGCTCCTTGTTATATCAGATTTGACAGGACCATCCACAGCCTGGTGTCAGGCTCCAGGCTGTGCTGAAGGAGGCGACATCGTTCTGTAACCAGCTCCTTGTTATATCAGATTTGACAGGACCATCCACAGCCTGGTGTCAGGCTCCAGGCCGTGCTGAAGGAGGCGACACCGTTCTGTAACCAGCACCTTGTTCTATCAGATTTGACAGGACCATCCACAGCCTGGTGTCAGGCTCCAGGCCGTGCTGATGGAGGTGACACCGTTCTGTAACCAGCACATTGTTCTATCAGATTTGACAGGACCATCCACAGCCTGGTGTCAGGCTCCAGGCCGTGCTGATGGAGGTGACACCGTTCTGTAACCAGCTCCTTGTTATATCAGATTTGTCAGGACCATCCACAGCCTGGTGTCAGGCCCCAGGCCGTGCTGAAGGAGGCGACACTGTTCTGTAACCAGCTCCTTGTTATATCAGATTTGACAGGACCATCCACAGCCTGGTGTCAGGCTCCAGGCCGTGCTGAAGGAGGTGACACCGTTCTGTAACCAGCTCCTTGTTATATCAGATTTGACAGGACCATCCACAGCCTGGTGTCAGGCTCCAGGCCGTGCTGAAGGAGGCGACACCGTTCTGTAACCAGCTCCTTGTTATATCAGATTTGACAGGACCATCCACAGCCTGGTGTCAGGCTCCAGGACGTGCTGATGGAGGTGACCCCGTTCTGTAACCAGCTCCTTGTTATATCAGATTTGACAGGACCATCCACAGCCTGGTGTCAGGCTCCAGGCCGTGCTGAAGGAGGCAACACCGTTCTGTAACCAGTACCGTGTTGTATCAGATTTGACAGGACCATCCACAGCCTGGTGTCAGGCTCCAGGACGTGCTGATGGAGGTGACCCCGTTCTGTAACCAGCTCCTTGTTATATCAGATTTGACAGGACCATCCACAGCCTGGTGTCAGGCTCCAGGCCGTGCTGAAGGAGGCAAAACCGTTCTGTAACCAGTACCGTGTTGTATCAGATTTGACAGGACCATCCACAGCCTGGTGTCAGGCTCCAAACCGTGCTGAAGGAGGCGACACCGTTCTGTAACTAGCTCCTTGTTATATCAGATTTGACAGGACCATCCACAGCCTGGTGTCAGGCTCCAGGCCGTGCTGAAGGAGGCGACACCGTTCTGTAACCAGCTCCTTGTTGTATCAGATTTGACAGGACCTTCCACAGCCTGGTGTCAGGCTCCAGGACGTGCTGAAGGAGGCGACACCGTTCAGTAACCAGCTCCTTGTTATATCAGATTTGACAGGACCATCCACAGCCTGGTGTCAGGCTCCAGGCCGTGCTGAAGGAGGCGACACCGTTCTGTAACCAGCTCCGTGTTATATCAGATTTGACAGGACCATCCACAGCCTGGTGTCAGGCTCCAGGCCGTGCTGAAGGAGGTGACACCGTTCTGTAACCAGCTCCTTGTTATATCAGATTTGACAGGACCATACACAGCCTGGTGTCAGGCCCCAGGCCGTGCTGAAGGAGGCGACACCGTTCTGTAACCAGCTCCTTGTTATATCAGATTTGACAGGACCATCCACAGCCTGGTGTCAGGCTCCAGGCCGTGTTGAAGGAGGTGACACCGTTCTGTAACCAGCTCCTTGTTATATCAGATTTGACAGGACCATCCACAGCCTGGTGTCAGGCTCCAGGCTGTGCTGAAGGAGGCGACATCGTTCTGTAACCAGCTCCTTGTTATATCAGATTTGACAGGACCATACACAGCCTGGTGTCAGGCCCCAGGCCGTGCTGAAGGAGGCGACACCGTTCTGTAACCAGCACCTTGTTCTATCAGATTTGACAGGACCATCCACAGCCTGGTGTCAGGCTCCAGGCCGTGCTGATGGAGGTGACACCGTTCTGTAACCAGCTCCTTGTGATATCAGATTTGACAGGACCATCCACAGCCTGGTGTCAGGCTCCAGTCCGTGCTGATGGAGGTGACACCGTTCTATAACCAGCTCCTTGTTATATCAGATTTGACAGGACCATCCACAGCCTGGTGTCAGGCTCCAGGCCATGCTGAAGGAGGCGACACCGTTCTGTAACCAGCACCTTGTTATATCAGGGGTGACAGGACCATCCACAGCCTGATGTCAGGCTCCAGGCCGTGCTGAAGGAGGCGACACCGTTCTGTAACCAGCTCCTTGTTATATCAGATTTGACAGGACCATCCACAGCCTGGTGTCAGGCTCCAGGCCGTGCTGAAGGAGGTGACACCGTTCTGTAACCAGCTCCTTGTTATATCAGATTTGACAGGACCATCCACAGCCTGGTGTAAGGCTCCAGGCCGTGCTGAAGGAGGCGACACCGTTCTGTAACCAGCTCCTTGTTATCTCAGATTTGACAGGACCATCCACAGCCTGGTGTCAGGCTCCAGGCCGTGCTGAAGGAGGCGACACTGTTCTGTAACCAGCTCCTTGTTATATCAGATTTGACAGGACCATACACAGCCTGGTGTCAGGCTCCAGGCCGTGCTGAAGGAGGTGACACCGTTCTGTAACCAGCTCCTTGTTATATCAGATTCGACAGGACCATCCACAGCCTGGTGTCAGGCTCCAGGCCGTGCTGAAGGAGGCGACACCGTTCTGTAACCAGCTCCTTGTTATATCAGATTTGACAGGACCATCCACAGCCTGGTGTCAGGCTCCAGACCGTGCTGAAGGAGGTGACACCGTTCTGTAACCAGCTCCTTGTTATATCAGATTTGACAGGACCATCCACAGCCTGGTGTCAGGCTCCAGGCCGTGCTGAAGGAGGTGACACCGTTCTGTAACCAGCACCTTGTTCTATCAGATTTGACAGGACCATCCACAGCCTGGTGTCAGGCTCCAGGACGTGCTGATGGAGGTGACCCCGTTCTGTAACCAGCACCTTGTTCTATCAGATTTGACAGGACCATCCACAGCCTGGTGTCAGGCTCCAGGACGTGCTGAAGGAGGCGACACCGTTCAGTAACCAGCTCCTTGTTATATCAGATTTGACAGGACCATCCACAGCCTGGTGTCAGGCTCCAGGCCGTGCTGAAGGAGGCGACACCGTTCTGTAACCAGCTCAGTGTTATATCAGATTTGACAGGACCATCCACAGCCTGGTGTCAGGCTCCAGGCCGTGCTGAAGGAGGTGACACCGTTCTGTAACCAGCTCCTTGTTATATCAGATTTGACAGGACCATACACAGCCTGGTGTCAGGCCCCAGGCCGTGCTGAAGGAGGCGACACCGTTCTGTAACCAGCTCCTTGTTATATCAGATTTGACAGGACCATCCACAGCCTGGTGTCAGGCTCCAGGCCGTGCTGAAGGAGGCGACACCGTTCTGTAACCAGCACCTTGTTATATCAGGTTTGACAGGACCATCCACAGCCTGGTGTCAGGCTCCAGGCCGTGCTGAAGGAGGCGACACTGTTCTGTAACCAGAACCTTGTTATATCAGATTTGACAGGACCATCCACATCCTGGTGTCAGGCTCCAGGCCGTGCTGAAGGAGGCGACACCGTTCTGTAACCAGCTCCTTGTTATATCAGATTTGACAGGACCATCCGCAGCCTGGTGTCAGGCTCCAGGCCGTACTGAAGGAGGTGACACCGTTCTGTAACCAACTCCTTGTTATATCAGATTTGACAGGACCATCCGCAGCCTGGTGTCAGGCTCCAGGCCGTGCTGAAGGAGGCGACACTGTTCTGTAACCAGAACCTTGTTATATCAGATTTGACAGGACCATCCACATCCTGGTGTCAGGCTCCAGGCCGTGCTGAAGGAGGCGACACCGTTCTGTAACCAGTTCCTTGTTATATCAGATTTGACGGGACCATCCACAGCCTGGTGTCAGGCTCCAGGCCGTACTGAAGGAGGTGACACCGTTCTGTAACCAGCTCCTTGTTATATCAGATTTGACAGGACCATCCACAGCCTGGTGTCAGGCTCCAGGCTGTGCTGTAGGAGGCGACACCGTTCTGTAACCAGCTCCTTGTTATATCAGATTTGACAGGACCATCCACAGCCTGGTGTCAGGCTCCAGGCCGTGCTGAAGGAGGCGACATCGTTCTGTAACCAGTTCCTTGTTATATCAGATTTGACTGGCCCATCCACAGCCTGGTGTCAGGCTCCAGGCCGTGCTGCAGGAGGCGACACCGTTCTGTAACCAGCTCCTTGTTATATCAGATTTGACAGGACCATCCACAGCCTGGTGTCAGGCTCCAGGCCGTAATGAAGGAGGTGACACCGTTCTGTAACCAGCTCCTTGTTATATCAGATTTGACAGGACCATCCACAGCCTGGTGTCAGGCTCCAGGCCGCGCTGAAGGAGGCGACACCGTTCTGTAACCAGCTCCTTGTTATATCAGGTTTGACAGGACCATCCACAGCCTGGTGTCAGGCTCCAGGCCGTACTGAAGGAGGTGACACCGTTCTGTAACCAACTCCTTGTTATATCAGATTTGACAGGACCATCCACAGCCTGGTGTCAGGCTCCAGGCCGTGCTGAAGGAGGCAAACAAAAACAACAAAGAACAAAGAAATGTACAGCACAGGAACAGGCCCTTCGGCCCTCCAAGCCCGTGCCGACCATACTGCCCGACTAAACTACAATCTTCTACACTTCCTGGGTCCGTATCCTTCTATTCCCATCCTATTCATATATTTGTCAAGATGCCCCTTAAATGTCCCTATCGTCCCTGCCTCCACTACCTCCTCCGGTAGTGAGTTCCAGGCACCCACTACCCTCTGCGTAAAAAACTTGCCTCGTACATCTACTCTAAACTTTGCCCCTCTCACCTTAAACCTATGCCCCCTAGTAATTGACCCCTCTACCCTGGGGAAAAGCCTCTGACTATCCACTCTGTCTATGCCCCTCATAATTTTGTATACCTCTATCAGGTCGCCCCTCAACCTCCTTCGTTCCAGTGAGAACAAACCGAGTTTATTCAATCGCTCCTCATAGCTTATGCCCTCCATACCAGGCAACATTCTGGTAAATCTCTTCTGCACCCTCTCTAAAGCCTCCACATCCTTCTGGTAGTGTGGCGACCAGAATTGAACACTATACTCCAAGTGTGGCCTAACTAAGGTTCTATACAGCTGCAACATGACTTGCCAATTCTTATACTCAATGCCCCGGCCAATGAAGGCAAGCATGCCGTATGCCTACTTGACTACCTTCTCCACCTGTGTAGCCCCTTTCAGTGATCTGTGGACCTGTACTCCTAGATCTCTTTGACTTTCAATACTCTTGAGGGTTCTACCATTCACTGTATATTCCCTACCTGCATTAGCCCTTCCAAACTGCATTACCTCACATTTGTCCAGGTTAAACTCCATCTGCCATCTCTCCGCCCAAGTCTCCAGACAATCTAAATCCTGCTGTATCCTCAGACAGTCCTCATCGCTATCCGCAATTCCACCAACCTTTGTGTCGTCTGCAAACTTACTAATCAGACCAGTTACATTTTCCTCCAAATCATTTATATATACTACAAAGAGCAAAGGTCCCAGCACTGATCCCTGTGGAACACCACTGGTCACAGCCCTCCAATTAGAAAAGCATCCCTCCATTGCTACCCTCTGCCTTCTATGGCCTAGCCAGTTCTGTATCCACCTTGCCAGTTCACCCCTGATCCCGTGTGACTTCACCTGTAACCAGAACCTTGTTATATCAGATTTGACAGGACCATCCACAGTCTGGTGTCAGGCTCCAGGCCGTGCTGAAGGAGGCGACACCGTTCTGTAACCAGCTCCTTGTTGTACCAGATTTGACAGGACCATCCACAGCCTGGTGTCAGGCTCCAGGCTGTGCTGTAGGAGGCGACACCGTTCTGTAACCAGCTCCTTGTTATATCAGATTTGACAGGACCATCCACAGCCTGGTGTCAGGCTCCAGGCCGTGCTGAAGGAGGCGACACCGTTCTGTAACCAGCTCCTTGTTATATCAGATTTGACGGGACCATCCACAGCCTGGTGTCAGGCTCCAGGCCGTGCTGAAGGAGGTGACACCGTTCTGTAACCAGCACCTTGTTGTATCAGATTTGACAGGACCTTCCACAGCCTGGTGTCAGGCTCCAGGCAGTGCTGAAGGAGGCGACACCGTTCTGTAACCAGCTCCTTGTTATATCAGATTTGACAGGACCATCCACAGCCTGGTGTCAGGCTCAAGGCCGTACTGAAGGAGGTGACACCGTTCTGTAACCAGCACCTTGTTATATCAGATTTGACAGGACCATCCACAGCCTGGTGTCAGGCTCCAGGCCGTAATGAAGGAGGTGACACCGTTCTGTAACCAGCTCCTTATTATATCAGATTTGACAGGACCATCCACAGCCTGGTGTCAGGGTCCAGGCCGCGCTGAAGGAGGCGACACCGTTCTGTAACCAGCACCTTGTTATATCAGGTTTGACAGGACCATCCACAGCCTGCTGTCAGGCTCCAGGTCGCGCTGAAGGAGGCGACACCGTTCTGTAACCAGAACCTTGTTATATCAGATTTGACAGGACCATCCACATCCTGGTGTCAGGCTCCAGGCCGTGCTGAAGGAGGCGACACCGTTCTGTAACCAGCTCCTTGTTATATCAGATTTGACAGGACCATCCACAGCCTGGTGTCAGGCTCCAGGCCGTGCTGAAGGAGCGACACCGTTCTGTAACCAGCTCCTTGTTATATCAGATTTGACGGGACCATCCACAGCCTGGTGTCAGGCTCCAGGCCGTAATGAAGGAGGTGACACCGTTCTGTAACCAGCTCCTCGTTATATCAGATTTGACAGGACCATCCACAGCCTGGTGTCAGGCTCCAGGCCGTACTGAAGGAGGTGACACCGTTCTGTAACCAACTCCTTGTTATATCAGATTTGACAGGACCATCCGCAGCCTGGTGTCAGGCTCCAGGTCGCGCTGAAGGAGGCGACACTGTTCTGTAACCAGAACCTTGTTATATCAGATTTGACAGGACCATCCACATCCTGGTGTCAGGCTCCAGGCCGTGCTGAAGGAGGCGACACCGTTCTGTAACCAGCTCCTTGTTATATCAGATTTGACAGGACCATCCACAGCCTGGTGTCAGGCTCCAGGCCGTGCTGAAGGAGGTGACACCGTTCTGTAACCAGCTCCTTGTTATATCAGATTTGACAGGACCATCCACAGCCTGGTGTCAGGCTCCAGGCCGCGCTGAAGGAGGCGACACCGTTCTGTAACCAGCTCCTTGTTATATCAGGTTTGACAGGACCATCCACAGCCTGGTGTCAGGCTCCAGGCCGCGCTGAAGGAGGCGACACCGTTCTGTAACCAGCTCCTTGTTATATCAGGTTTGACAGGACCATCCACAGCCTGGTGTCAGGCTCCAGGTCGCGCTGAAGGAGGCGACACTGTTCTGTAACCAGAACCTTGTTATATCAGATTTGACAGGACCATCCACAGCCTGGTGTCAGGCTCCAGGCCGTGCTGAAGGAGGCGACACCGTTCTGTAACCAGCTCCTTGTTATATCAGATTTGACAGGACCATCCACAGCCTGGTGTCAGGCTCCAGGCCGTACTGAAGGAGGTGACACCGTTCTGTAACCAACTCCTTGTTATATCAGATTTGACAGGACCATCCACAGCCTGGTGTCAGGCTCCAGGCCGTGCTGAAGGAGGCGACACCGTTCTGTAACCAGAACCTTGTTATATCAGATTTGACAGGACTATCCACATCCTGGTGTCAGGCTCCAGGCCGTGCTGAAGGAGGCGACACCGTTCTGTAACCAGCACCTTGTTATATCAGATTTGACAGGACCATCCAGAGCCTGGTGTCAGGATCCAGGCCGTGCTGAAGGAGGCGACACCGTTCTGTAACCAGCACCTTGTTATATCAGATTTGACAGGACCACCCACAGCCTGGTGTCAGGCTCCAGGCCGTGCTGAAGGAGGTGACACCGTTCTGTAACCAGCTCCTTGTTATATCAGATTTGACAGGACCACCCACAGCCTGGTGTCAGGCTCCAGGCCGTGCTGAAGGAGGTGACACCGTTCTGTAACCAGCTCCTTGTTATATCAGATTTGGCCGGACCATCCACAGCCTGGTGTCAGGCTCCAGGCCGTGCTGAAGGAGGCGACACCGTTCTGTAACCAGCTCCTTGTTGTACCAGATTTGACAGGACCATCCACAGCCTGGTGTCAGGCTCCAGGCTGTGCTGTAGGAGGCGACACCGTTCTGTAACCAGCTCCTTGTTATATCAGATTTGACAGGACCATCCACAGCCTGGTGTCAGGCTCCAGGCCGTGCTGAAGGAGGCGACACTGTTCTGTAACCAGCTCCTTGTTCTATCAGATTTGACAGGACCATCCACAGCCTGGTGTCAGGCTCCAGGCCGTGCTGAAGGAGGCGACACCGTTCTGTAACGAGCTCCTTGTTATGTCAGATTTGACAGGACCATCCACAGCCTTGTGTCAGGGTCCAGGCCGTGCTGAAGGAGGTGAAACCGTTCTGTAACCAGCTCCTTGTTGTATCAGATTTGACAGGACCATCCACAGCCTGGTGTCAGGCTCCAGGCCGTGCTGAAGGAGGCGACACCGTTCTGTAACAAGCTCCTTGTTATATCAGATTTGACAGGACCATCCACAGCCTTGTGTCAGGGTCCAGGCCGTGCTGAAGGAGGCGACACCGTTCTGTAACCAGCCCCTTGTTATATCAGATTTGACAGGACCATCCACAGCCTGGTGTCAGGCTCCAGGCCGTGCTGAAGGAGGTGACACCGTTCTGTAACCAGCTCCTTGTTGTATCAGATTTGACAGGACCATCCACAGCCTGGTGTCAGACTCCAGGCCGTGATGAAGGAGGCGACACCGTTCTGTAACCAGCTCCTTGTTATATCAGATTTGACAGGACCATCCACAGCCTGGTGTCAGGCTCCAGGCCGTGCTGAAGGAGGTGACACCGTTCTGTAACCAGCTCCTTGTTATATCAGATTTGACAGGACCATCCACAGCCTGGTGTCAGGCTCCAGGCCGTGCTGAAGGAGGCGACACCGTTCTGTAACCAGCTCCTTGTTATATCAGATTTGACAGGACCATCCACAGCCTGGTGTCAGGCTCCAGGCCGTGCTGAAGGAGGCGACACCGTTTTGTAACCAGCTCCATGTTATATCAGATTTGACAGGACCATCCACAGCCTGGTGTCAGGCTCCAGACCGTGTTGAAGGAGGCGACACCGTTCTGTAACCAGCTCCTTGTTGTACCAGATTTGACAGGACCATCCACAGCCTGGTGTCAGGCTCCAGGCCGTGCTGAAGGAGGTGTCACCATTCTGTAACCAGCTCCTTGTTATATCAGATTTGACGGGACCATCCACAGCCTGGTGTCAGGCTCCAGGCCGTACTGAAGGAGGTGACACCGTTCTGTAACCAGCTCCTTGTTATATCAGATTTGACAGGACCATCCACAGCCTGGTGTCAGGCTCCAGGCCGTGCTGAAGGAGGCGACACCGTTTTGTAACCAGCTCCATGTTATATCAGATTTGACAGGACCATCCACAGCCTGGTGTCAGGCTCCAGACCGTGTTGAAGGAGGCGACACCGTTCTGTAACCAGCTCCTTGTTGTACCAGATTTGACAGGACCATCCACAGCCTGGTGTCAGGCTCCAGGCCGTGCTGAAGGAGGTGTCACCATTCTGTAACCAGCTCCTTGTTATATCAGATTTGACGGGACCATCCACAGCCTGGTGTCAGGCTCCAGGCCGTACTGAAGGAGGTGACACCGTTCTGTAACCAGCTCCTTGTTATATCAGATTTGACAGGACCATCCACAGCCTGGTGTCAGGCTCCAGGCCGTACTGAAGGAGGTGACACCGTTCTGTAACCAGCTCCTTGTTATATCAGATTTGACAGGACCATCCACAGCCTGGTGTCAGGCTCCAGGCCGTGCTGAAGGAGGCGACACCGTTCTGTAACCAGCACCTTGTTATATCAGGTTTGACAGGACCATCCACAGCCTGGTGTCAGGCTCCAGGCCGTGCTGAAGGAGGCGACACCGTTCTGTAACCAGCACATTGTTATATCAGTTTTCACAGGACCATCCACAGCCTGGTGTCAGGCTCCAGGCCGTGCTGAAGGAGGCGACACCGTTCTGTAACCAGCTCCATGTTATATCAGATTTGACTGGCCCATGCACAGCCTGGTGTCAGGCTCCAGGCCATGCTGAAGGAGGCGACACCTTTCTGTAACCAGCTCCTTGTTATATCAGATTTGACAGGACCATCCACAGCCTGGTGTCAGGCTCCAGGCCGTGCTGAAGGAGGTGTCACCGTTCTGTAACCAGCTCCTTGTTATATCAGATTTGACAGGACCATCCACAGCCTGGTGTCAGGCTCCAGGCCATGCTGAAGGAGGCGACACCGTTCTGTAACCAGCTCCTTGTTGTATCAGATTTGACAGGACCATCCACAGCCTGGTGTCAGGCTCCAGGCCGTGCTGAAGGAGGTGACACCGTTCTGTAACCAGCTCCTTGTTATATCAGATTTGACAGGACCATCCACAGCCTGGTGTCAGGCTCCAGGCCGTACTGAAGGAGGTGACACCGTTCTGTAACCAGCTCCTTGTTATATCAGATTTGACAGGACCATCCACACCCTGGTGTCAGGCTCCAGGCCGTGCTGAAGGAGGCGACACCGTTCTGTAACCAGCTCCTTGTTCTATCAGATTTGACAGGACCATCCACAGACTGGTGTCAGGCTCCAGGCCGTGCTGAAGGAGGCGACACCGTTCTGTAACCAGCACCTTGTTATATCAGGTTTGACAGGACCATCCACAGCCTTGTGTCAGGGTCCAGGCCGTGCTGAAGGAGGTGTCACCGTTCTGTAACCAGCTCCTTGTTATATCAGATTTGACAGGACCATCCACAGCCTGGTGTCAGGCTCCAGGCCGTGCTGCAGGAGGCGACACCGTTCTGTAACCAGCTCCTTGTTATATCAGATTTGACAGGACCATCCACAGCCTGGTGTCAGGCTCCAGGCCGTGCTGAAGGAGCGACACCGTTCTGTAACCAGCTCCTTGTTATATCAGATTTGACGGGACCATCCACAGCCTGGTGTCAGGCTCCAGGCCGTAATGAAGGAGGTGACACCGTTCTGTAACCAGCTCCTTGTTATATCAGATTTGACAGGACCATCCACAGCCTGGTGTCAGGCTCCAGGCCGCGCTGAAGGAGGCGACACCGTTCTGTAACCAGCTCCTTGTTATATCAGGTTTGACAGGACCATCCACAGCCTGGTGTCAGGCTCCAGGCCGTACTGAAGGAGGTGACACCGTTCTGTAACCAACTCCTTGTTATATCAGATTTGACAGGACCATCCACAGCCTGGTGTCAGGCTCCAGGCCGTGCTGAAGGAGGCAACACCGTTCTGTAACCAGAACCTTGTTATATCAGATTTGACAGGACCATCCACATCCTGGTGTCAGGCTCCAGGCCGTGCTGAAGGAGGCGACACCGTTCTGTAACCAGCACCTTGTTATATCAGATTTGACAGGACCATCCAGAGCCTGGTGTCAGGATCCAGGCCGTGCTGAAGGAGGCGACACCGTTCTGTAACCAGCACCTTGTTATATCAGATTTGACAGGACCACCCACAGCCTGGTGTCAGGCTCCAGGCCGTGCTGAAGGAGGTGACACCGTTCTGTAACCAGCTCCTTGTTATATCAGATTTGACAGGACCACCCACAGCCTGGTGTCAGGCTCCAGGCCGTGCTGAAGGAGGTGACACCGTTCTGTAACCAGCTCCTTGTTATATCAGATTTGGCCGGACCATCCACAGCCTGGTGTCAGGCTCCAGGCCGTGCTGAAGGAGGCGACACCGTTCTGTAACCAGCTCCTTGTTCTATCAGATTTGACAGGACCATCCACAGCCTGGTGTCAGGCTCCAGGCCGTGCTGAAGGAGGCGACACCGTTCTGTAACCAGCACCTTGTTATATCAGATTTGACAGGACCATCCACAGTCTGGTGTCAGGCTCCAGGCCGTGCTGAAGGAGGCGACACCGTTCTGTAACCAGCTCCTTGTTGTACCAGATTTGACAGGACCATCCACAGCCTGGTGTCAGGCTCCAGGCCGTACTGAAGGAGGTGACACCGTTCTGTAACCAGCACCTTGTTATATCAGATTTGACAGGACCATCCACAGCCTGGTGTCAGGCTCCAGGCCGTAATGAAGGAGGTGACACCGTTCTGTAACCAGCTCCTTGTTATATCAGATTTGACAGGACCATCCACAGCCTGGTGTCAGGCTCCAGGCCGTGCTGAAGGAGGCGACACCGTTCTGTAACCAGCTCCTTGTTATATCAGATTTGACAGGACCATCCACAGCCTGGTGTCAGGCTCCAGGCCGTACTGAAGGAGGTGACACCGTTCTGTAACCAGCTCCTTGTTATATCAGATTTGACAGGACCATCCACAGCCTGGTGTCAGGCTCCAGGCTGTGCTGTAGGAGGCGACACCGTTCTGTAACCAGCTCCTTGTTATATCAGATTTGACAGGACCATCCACAGCCTGGTGTCAGGCTCCAGGCCGTGCTGAAGGAGGCAACATCGTTCTGTAACCAGTTCCTTGTTATATCAGATTTGACAGGACCATCCACAGCCTGGTGTCAGGCTCCAGGCCGTGCTGCAGGAGGCGACACCGTTCTGTAACCAGCTCCTTGTTATATCAGATTTGACAGGACCATCCACAGCCTGGTGTCAGGCTCCAGGCCGTGCTGACGGAGGCGACACCGTTCTGTAACCAGCTCCTTGTTGTATCAGATTTGACAGGACCATCCACAGCCTGGTGTCAGGCTCCAGGCCGTGCTGAAGGAGCGACACCGTTCTGTAACCAGCTCCTTGTTATATCAGATTTGACGGGACCATCCACAGCCTGGTGTCAGGCTCCAGGCCGTAATGAAGGAGGTGACACCGTTCTGTAACCAGCTCCTTGTTATATCAGATTTGACAGGACCATCCACAGCCTGGTGTCAGGCTCCAGGCCGCGCTGAAGGAGGCGACACCGTTCTGTAACCAGCTCCTTGTTATATCAGGTTTGACAGGACCATCCACAGCCTGGTGTCAGGCTCCAGGTCGCGCTGAAGGAGGCGACACTGTTCTGTAACCAGAACCTTGTTATATCAGATTTGACAGGACCATCCACAGCCTGGTGTCAGGCTCGAGGCCGTGCTGAAGGAGGCGACACCGTTCTGTAACCAGAACCTTGTTATATCAGATTTGACAGGACCATCCACATCCTGGTGTCAGGCTCCAGGCCGTGCTGAAGGAGGCGAAACCGTTCTGTAACCAGCACCTTGTTATATCAGATTTGACAGGACCATCCAGAGCCTGGTGTCAGGATCCAGGCCGTGCTGAAGGAGGCGACACCGTTCTGTAACCAGCACCTTGTTATATCAGATTTGACAGGACCACCCACAGCCTGGTGTCAGGCTCCAGGCCGTGCTGAAGGAGGTGACACCGTTCTGTAACCAGCTCCTTGTTATATCAGATTTGACAGGACCACCCACAGCCTGGTGTCAGGCTCCAGGCCGTGCTGAAGGAGGTGACACCGTTCTGTAACCAGCTCCTTGTTATATCAGATTTGGCCGGACCATCCACAGCCTGGTGTCAGGCTCCAGGCCGTGCTGAAGGAGGCGACACCGTTCTGTAACCAGCTCCTTGTTCTATCAGATTTGACAGGACCATCCACAGCCTGGTGTCAGGCTCCAGTCCGTGCTGAAGGAGGCGACACCGTTCTGTAACCAGCACCTTGTTATATCAGATTTGACAGGACCATCCACAGTCTGGTGCCAGGCTCCAGGCCGTGCTGAAGGAGGCGACACCGTTCTGTAACCAGCTCCTTGTTGTACCAGATTTGACAGGACCATCCACAGCCTGGTGTCAGGCTCCAGGCTGTGCTGTAGGAGGCGACACCGTTCTGTAACCAGCTCCTTGTTATATCAGATTTGACAGGACCATCCACAGCCTGGTGTCAGGCTCCAGGCCGTGCTGAAGGAGGCGACACTGTTCTGTAACCAGCTCCTTGTTCTATCAGATTTGACAGGACCATCCACAGCCTGGTGTCAGGCTCCAGGCCGTGCTGAAGGAGGCGACACCGTTCTGTAACCAGCTCCTTGTTATATCAGATTTGACAGGACCATCCACAGCCTGGTGTCAGGCTCCAGGCCGTGCTGAAGGAGGCGACACCGTTCTGTAACCAGCTCCTTGTTGTACCAGATTTGACAGGACCATCCACAGCCTGGTGTCAGGCTCCAGGCCGTACTGAAGGATGTGACACCGTTCTGTAACCAGCACCTTGTTATATCAGATTTGACAGGACCATCCACAGCCTGGTGTCAGGCTCCAGGCCGTAATGAAGGAGGTGACACCGTTCTGTAACCAGCTCCTTGTTATATCAGATTTGACAGGACCATCCACAGCCTGGTGTCAGGCTCCAGGCCGTGCTGAAGGAGGCGACACCGTTCTGTAACCAGCTCCTTGTTATATCAGATTTGACAGGACCATCCACAGCCTGGTGTCAGGCTCCAGGCCGTACTGAAGGAGGTGACACCGTTCTGTAACCAGCTCCTTGTTATATCAGATTTGACAGGACCATCCACAGCCTGGTGTCAGGCTCCAGGCTGTGCTGTAGGAGGCGACACCGTTCTGTAACCAGCTCCTTGTTATATCAGATTTGACAGGACCATCCACAGACTGGTGTCAGGCTCCAGGCCGTGCTGAAGGAGGCAACATCGTTCTGTAACCAGTTCCTTGTTATATCAGATTTGACAGGACCATCCACAGCCTGGTGTCAGGCTCCAGGCCGTGCTGCAGGAGGCGACACCGTTCTGTAACCAGCTCCTTGTTATATCAGATTTGACAGGACCATCCACAGCCTGGTGTCAGGCTCCAGGCCGTGCTGACGGAGGCGACACCGTTCTGTAACCAGCTCCTTGTTGTATCAGATTTGACAGGACCATCCACAGCCTGGTGTCAGGCTCCAGGCCGTGCTGAAGGAGCGACACCGTTCTGTAACCAGCTCCTTGTTATATCAGATTTGACGGGACCATCCACAGCCTGGTGTCAGGCTCCAGGCCGTAATGAAGGAGGTGACACCGTTCTGTAACCAGCTCCTTGTTATATCAGATTTGACAGGACCATCCACAGCCTGGTGTCAGGCTCCAGGCCGCGCTGAAGGAGGCGACACCGTTCTGTAACCAGCTCCTTGTTATATCAGGTTTGACAGGACCATCCACAGCCTGGTGTCAGGCTCCAGGTCGCGCTGAAGGAGGCGACACTGTTCTGTAACCAGAACCTTGTTATATCAGATTTGACAGGACCATCCACAGCCTGGTGTCAGGCTCGAGGCCGTGCTGAAGGAGGCGACACCGTTCTGTAACCAGAACCTTGTTATATCAGATTTGACAGGACCATCCACATCCTGGTGTCAGGCTCCAGGCCGTGCTGAAGGAGGCGAAACCGTTCTGTAACCAGCACCTTGTTATATCAGATTTGACAGGACCATCCAGAGCCTGGTGTCAGGATCCAGGCCGTGCTGAAGGAGGCGACACCGTTCTGTAACCAGCACCTTGTTATATCAGATTTTACAGGACCACCCACAGCCTGGTGTCAGGCTCCAGGCCGTGCTGAAGGAGGTGACACCGTTCTGTAACCAGCTCCTTGTTATATCAGATTTGACAGGACCACCCACAGCCTGGTGTCAGGCTCCAGGCCGTGCTGAAGGAGGTGACACCGTTCTGTAACCAGCTCCTTGTTATATCAGATTTGACAGGACCATCCACAGCCTGGTGTCAGGCTCCAGGCCGCGCTGAAGGAGGCGACACCGTTCTGTAACCAGCTCCTTGTTATATCAGGTTTGACAGGACCATCCACAGCCTGGTGTCAGGCTCCAGGTCGCGCTGAAGGAGGCGACACTGTTCTGTAACCAGAACCTTGTTATATCAGATTTGACAGGACCATCCACAGCCTGGTGTCAGGCTCGAGGCCGTGCTGAAGGAGGCGACACCGTTCTGTAACCAGAACCTTGTTATATCAGATTTGACAGGACCATCCACATCCTGGTGTCAGGCTCCAGGCCGTGCTGAAGGAGGCGAAACCGTTCTGTAACCAGCACCTTGTTATATCAGATTTGACAGGACCATCCAGAGCCTGGTGTCAGGATCCAGGCCGTGCTGAAGGAGGCGACACCGTTCTGTAACCAGCACCTTGTTATATCAGATTTGACAGGACCACCCACAGCCTGGTGTCAGGCTCCAGGCCGTGCTGAAGGAGGTGACACCGTTCTGTAACCAGCTCCTTGTTATATCAGATTTGACAGGACCACCCACAGCCTGGTGTCAGGCTCCAGGCCGTGCTGAAGGAGGTGACACCGTTTTGTAACCAGCTCCTTGTTATATCAGATTTGACAGTACCATCCACAGCCTGGTGTCAGGCTCCAGGCCGTGCTGAAGGAGGTGACACCGTTCTGTAACCAGCTCCTTGTTGTATCAGATTTGACAGGACCATCCACAGCCTGGTGTCAGGCTCCAGGCCGTGCTGAAGGAGGTGACACCGTTCTGTAACCAGCTCCTTGTTATATCAGATTTGGCCGGACCATCCACAGCCTGGTGTCAGGCTCCAGGCCGTGCTGAAGGAGGCGACACCGTTCTGTAACCAGCTCCTTGTTCTATCAGATTTGACAGGACCATCCACAGCCTGGTGTCAGGCTCCAGGCCGTGCTGAAGGAGGCGACACCGTTCTGTAACCAGCACCTTGTTATATCAGATTTGACAGGACCATCCACAGTCTGGTGTCAGGCTCCAGGCCGTGCTGAAGGAGGCGACACCGTTCTGTAACCAGCTCCTTGTTGTACCAGATTTGACAGGACCATCCACAGCCTGGTGTCAGGCTCCAGGCTGTGCTGTAGTAGGCGACACCGTTCTGTAACCAGCTCCTTGTTATATCAGATTTGACAGGACCATCCACAGCCTGGTGTCAGGCTCCAGGCCGTGCTGAAGGAGGCGACACTGTTCTGTAACCAGCTCCTTGTTCTATCAGATTTGACAGGACCATCCACAGCCTGGTGTCAGGCTCCAGGCCGTGCTGAAGGAGGCGACACCGTTCTGTAACCAGCTCCTTGTTATATCAGATTTGACAGGACCATCCACAGCCTGGTGTCAGGCTCCAGGCCGTGCTGAAGGAGGCGACACTGTTCTGTAACCAGCTCCTTGTTCTATCAGATTTGACAGGACCATCCACAGCCTGGTGTCAGGCTCCAGGCCGTGCTGAAGGAGGCGACACCGTTCTGTAACAAGCTCCTTGTTATATCAGATTTGACAGGACCATCCACAGCCTGGTGTCAGGCTCCAGGCCGTGCTGAAGGAGGTGACACCGTTCTGTAACCAGCTCCTTGTTGTATCAGATTTGACAGGACCATCCACAGCCTGGTGTCAGGCTCCAGGCCGTGCTGAAGGAGGCGACACCGTTCTGTAACAAGCTCCTTGTTATATCAGATTTGACAGGACCATCCACAGCCTTGTGTCAGGGTCCAGGCCGTGCTGAAGGAGGCGACACCGTTCTGTAACCAGCCCCTTGTTATATCAGATTTGACAGGACCATCCACAGCCTGGTGTCAGGCTCCAGGCCGTGCTGAAGGAGGTGACACCGTTCTGTAACCAGCTCCTTGTTGTATCAGATTTGACAGGACCATCCACAGCCTGGTGTCAGACTCCAGGCCGTGCTGAAGGAGGCGACACCGTTCTGTAACCAGCTCCTTGTTATATCAGATTTGACAGGACCATCCACAGCCTGGTGTCAGGCTCCAGGCCGTGCTGAAGGAGGTGACACCGTTCTGTAACCAGCTCCTTGTTATATCAGATTTGACAGGACCATCCACAGCCTGGTGTCAGGCTCCAGGCCGTGCTGAAGGAGGCGACACCGTTTTGTAACCAGCTCCATGTTATATCAGATTTGACAGGACCATCCACAGCCTGGTGTCAGGCTCCAGACCGTGTTGAAGGAGGCGACACCGTTCTGTAACCAGCTCCTTGTTGTACCAGATTTGACAGGACCATCCACAGCCTGGTGTCAGGCTCCAGGCCGTGCTGAAGGAGGTGTCACCATTCTGTAACCAGCTCCTTGTTATATCAGATTTGACGGGACCATAAACAGCCTGGTGTCAGGCTCCAGGCCGTACTGAAGGAGGTGACACCGTTCTGTAACCAGCTCCTTGTTATATCAGATTTGACAGGACCATCCACAGCCTGGTGTCAGGCTCCAGACCGTACTGAAGGAGGTGACACCGTTCTGTAACCAGCTCCTTGTTATATCAGATTTGACAGGACCATCCACAGCCTGGTGTCAGGCTCCAGGCCGTGCTGAAGGAGGCGACACCGTTCTGTAACCAGCTCCTTGTTATATCAGATTTGACAGGACCATCCACAGCCTGGTGTCAGGCTCCAGGCCGTGCTGAAGGAGGCGACACCGTTCTGTAACCAGCTCCTTGTTATATCAGATTTGACAGGACCATCCACAGCCTTGTGTCAGGATCCAGGCCGTGCTGAAGGAGGCGACACCGTTCTGTAACCAGCTCCATGTTATATCAGATTTGACTGGCCCATGCACAGCCTGGTGTCAGGCTCCAGGCCATGCTGAAGGAGGCGACACCTTTCTGTAACCAGCTCCTTGTTATATCAGATTTGACAGGACCATCCACTGCATGGTGTCAGGCTCCAGGCCGTGCTGAAGGAGGCGACACCGTTCTGTAACCAGCTCCTTGTTATATCAGATTCGACAGGACCATCCACACCCTGGTGTCAGGCTCCAGGCCGTGCTGAAGGAGGTGACACCGTTCTGTAACCAGCTCCTTGTTATATCAGATTTGACAGGACCATCCACAGCCTGGTGTCAGGCTCCAGGCCGTACTGAAGGAGGTGACACCGTTCTGTAACCAGCTCCTTGTTATATCAGATTTGACAGGACCATCCACACCCTGGTGTCAGGCTCCAGGCCGTGCTGAAGGAGGCGACACCGTTCTGTAACCAGCTCCTTGTTATATCAGATTTGACAGGACCATCCACAGCCTGGTGTCAGGCTCCAGGCCGTGCTGAAGGAGGCGACACCGTTCTGTAACCAGCTCCTTGTTCTATCAGATTTGACAGGACCATCCACAGACTGGTGTCAGGCTCCAGGCCGTGCTGAAGGAGGCGACACCGTTCTGTAACCAGCACCTTGTTATATCAGGTTTGACAGGACCATCCACAGCCTTGTGTCAGGGTCCAGGCCGTGCTGAAGGAGGTGTCACCGTTCTGTAACCAGCTCCTTGTTATATCAGATTTCACAGGGCCATCCACAGCCTGGTGTCAGGCTCCAGGCCGTGCTGAAGGAGGTGACACCGTTTTGTAACCAGCTCCTTGTTCTATCAGATTTGACAGGATCATCCACAGCCTGGTGTCAGGCTCCAGGCCGTGCTGAAGGAGGCGACACCGTTCTGTAACCAGCTCCTTGTTATATCAGATTTGACAGGACCATCCACAGCCTGGTGTCAGGCTCCAGGCCGTGCTGAAGGAGGTGACACCGTTCTGTAACCAGCTCCTTGTTATATCAGATTTGACAGGACCATCCACAGCCTGGTGTCAGGCTCCAGGCCGTGCTGAAGGAGGCGACACCGTTTTGTAACCAGCTCCATGTTATATCAGATTTGACAGGACCATCCACAGCCTGGTGTCAGGCTCCAGACCGTGTTGAAGGAGGCGACACCGTTCTGTAACCAGCTCCTTGTTGTACCAGATTTGACAGGACCATCCACAGCCTGGTGTCAGGCTCCAGGCCGTGCTGAAGGAGGTGTCACCATTCTGTAACCAGCTGCTTGTTATATCAGATTTGACAGGACCATCCACAGCCTGGTGTCATGCTCCAGGCCGTACTGAAGGAGGTGACACCGTTCTGTAACCAGCTCCTTGTTATATCAGATTTGACAGGACCATCCACAGCCTGGTGTCAGGCTCCAGGCCGTGCTGAAGGAGGCGACACCGTTCTGTAACCAGCTCCTTGTTATATCAGATTTGACAGGACCATCCACAGCCTGGTGTCAGGCTCCAGGCCGTGCTGAAGGAGGCGACACCGTTCTGTAACCAGCACCTTGTTATATCAGGTTTGACAGGACCATCCACAGCCTGGTGTCAGGCTCCAGGCCGTGCTGAAGGAGGCGACACCGTTCTGTAACCAGCACATTGTTATATCAGTTTTGACAGGAACATCCACAGCCTGGTGTCAGGCTCCAGGCCGTGCTGAAGGAGGCGACACCGTTCTGTAACCAGCTCCTTGTTATATCAGATTTGACAGGACCATCCACAGCCTTGTGTCAGGATCCAGGCCGTGCTGAAGGAGGCGACACCGTTCTGTAACCAGCTCCATGTTATATCAGATTTGACTGGTCCATGCACAGCCTGGTGTCAGGCTCCAGGCCATGCTGAAGGAGGCGACACCTTTCTGTAACCAGCTCCTTGTTATATCAGATTTGACAATACCATCCACAGCCTGGTGTCAGGCTCCAGGCCGTGCTGAAGGAGGTGTCACCGTTCTGTAACCAGCTCCTTGTTATATCAGATTTGACAGGACCATCCACAGCCTGGTGTCAGGCTCCAGGCCATGCTGAAGGAGGCGACACCGTTCTGTAACCAGCTCCTTGTTGTATCAGATTTGACAGGACCATCCACAGCCTGGTGTCAGGCTCCAGGCCGTGCTGAAGGAGGCGACACCGTTCTGTAACCAGCTCCTTGTTATATCAGATTTGACAGGACCATCCACAGCCTGGTGTCAGGCCCCAGGCCGTGCTGAAGGAGGTGACACCGTTCTGTAACCAGCTCCTTGTTATATCAGATTTGACAGGACCATCCACAGCCTGGTGTCAGGCTCCAGGCCGTACTGAAGGAGGTGACACCGTTCTGTAACCAGCTCCTTGTTATATCAGATTTGACAGGACCATCCACACCCTGGTGTCAGGCTCCAGGCCGTGCTGAAGGAGGCGACACCGTTCTGTAACCAGCTCCTTGTTCTATCAGATTTGACAGGACCATCCACAGACTGGTGTCAGGCTCCAGGCCGTGCTGAAGGAGGCGACACCGTTCTGTAACCAGCACCTTGTTATATCAGGTTTGACAGGACCATCCACAGCCTTGTGTCAGGGTCCAGGCCGTGCTGAAGGAGGTGTCACCGTTCTGTAACCAGCTCCTTGTTATATCAGATTTCACAGGACCATCCACAGCCTGGTGTCAGGCTCCAGGCCATGCTGAAGGAGGCGACACCGTTCTGTAACCAGCTCCTTGTTGTATCAGATTTGACAGGACCACCCACAGCCTGGTGTCAGGCTCCAGGCCGTGCTGAAGGAGGTGACACCGTTTTGTAACCAGCTCCTTGTTCTATCAGATTTGACATGATCATCCACAGCCTGGTGTCAGGCTCCAGGCCGTGCTGAAGGAGGCGACACCGTTCTGTAACCAGCTCCTTGTTATATCAGATTTGACAGGACCATCCACAGCCTGGTGTCAGGCTCCAGGCCGTGCTGAAGGAGGCGACACCGTTCTGTAACCAGCTCCATGTTATATCAGATTTGACAGGACCATCCACAGCCTGGTGTCAGGCTCCAGGCCGTGCTGAAGGAGGTGACACCGTTCTGTAACCAGCTCCTTGTTGTACCAGATTTGACAGGACCATCCACAGCCTGGTGTCAGGCTCCAGGCCGTGCTGAAGGAGGTGACACCGTTCTGTAACCAGCTCCTTGTTATATCAGATTTGACAGGACCATCCACAGCCTGGTGTCAGGCTCCAGGCCGTGCTGAAGGAGGCGACACCGTTCTGTAACCAGCTCCTTGTTATATCAGGTATGACAGGACCATTCACAGCCTGGTATCAGGCTCCAGGCCGTGCTGAAGGAGGCGACACCGTTCTGTAACCAGCACCTTGTTATATCAGATTTGTCAGGACCATCCACAGCCTGGTGTCAGGCTCCAGGCCGTGCTGAAGGAGGTGACACTGTTCTGTAACCAGCTCCTTGATATATCAGATTTGACTGGCCCATCCACAGCCTGGTGTCAGGCTCCAGGCCGCGCTGAAGGAGGCAACACCATTCTGTACCCATCTCCTTGTTATATCAGATTTGACAGGACCATCCACAGCCTTGTGTCAGGGTCCAGGCCGTGCTGAAGGAGGTGTCACCGTTCTGTAACCAGATCCTTCTTATATCAGATTTGACAGGACCATCCACAGCCTGGTGTCAGGCTCCAGGCCGTACTGAAGGAGGTGACACCGTTCTGTAACCAGCTCCTTGTTATATCAGATTTGACAGGACCATCCACAGCCTGGTGTCAGGCTCCAGGCCGTGCTGAAGGAGGCGACACCGTTCTGTAACCAGCTCCTTGTTCTATCAGATTTGACAGGACCATCCACAGCCTGGTGTCAGGCTCCAGGCCGTGCTGAAGGAGGCGACACCGTTCTGTAACCAGCACCATGTTATATCAGATTTGACAGGACCATCCACAGCATGGTGTCAGGCTCCAGGCCGTGCTGAAGGAGGCGACACCGTTCTGTAACCAGCACCATGTTATATCAGATTTGACACAAAATCCACAGCCTGGTGTCAGGCTCCAGGCCGTGCTGAAGGAGGCGACACCGTTCTGCAACCAGCTCCATGTTATATCAGATTTGACAGGACCATCCACAGCCTGGTGTCAGGCTCCAGGCCGTGCTGAAGGAGGCGACACCGTTCTGTAACCAGCTCCTTGTTATATCAGATTTGACGGGACCATCCACAGCCTGGTGTCAGGCTCCAGGCCGTACTGAAGGAGGTGACACCGTTCTGTAACCAGCTCCTTGTTATATCAGATTTGACAGGACCATCCACAGCCTGGTGTCAGGCTTCAGGCCGTGCTGAAGGAGGTGACACCGTTCTGTAACCAGCTCCTTTTTATATCAGATTTGACAGGACCATCCACAGCCTGGTGTCAGGCTCCAGGCCGTGCTGAAGGAGGCGACACCGTTCTGTAACCAGCTCCATGTTATATCAGATTTGACAGGACCATCCACAGCCTGGTGTCAGGCTCCAGGCCGTGCTGAAGGAGGTGACACCGTTCTGTAACCAGCTCCTTGTTATATCAGATTTGACAGGACCATCCACAGCCTGGTGTCAGGCTCCAGGCCGTGCTGAAGGAGGCGACACCGTTCTGTAACCAGCACCTTGTTATATCAGATTTGACAGGACCATCCACAGCCTGGTGTCAGGCTCCAGGCCGTGCTGAAGGAGGCGACACCGTTCTGTAACCAGCACCTTGTTATATCAGATTTGACAGGACCATCCACAGCCTGGTGTCAGGCTCCAGGCCCTGCTGAAGGAGGTGACACCGTTCTGTAACCAGCACCTTGTTATATCAGATTTGTCAGGACCATCCACAGCCTGGTGTCAGGCTCCAGGCCGTGCTGAAGGGGGCGACACCGTTCTGTAACCAGCTCCTTGTTATATCAGATTTGACAGGACCATCCACAGCCTGGTGTCAGGCTCCAGGCCGTGCTGAAGGAGGCGACACCGTTCTGTAACCAGCTCCTTGTTATATCAGATTTGACAGGACCATCCACAGCCTGGTGTCAGGCTCCAGGCCGTGCTGAAGGAGGTGACACCGTTCTGTAACCAGCTCCTTGTTATATCAGATTTGACAGGACCATCCACAGCCTGGTGTCAGGCTCCAGGCCGTGCTGAAGGGGGCGACACCGTTCTGTAACCAGCTCCGTGTTATATCAGATTTGACAGGACCATCCACAGCCTGGTGTCAGGCTCCAGGCCGTGCTGATGGAGGCGACACCGTTCTGTAACCAGCTCCTGGATATATCAGATTTGACTGGCCCATCCACAGCCTGGTGTCAGGCTCCAGGCCGTGCTGAAGGAGGCGACACCGTTCTGTAACCAGCTCCTGGATATATCAGATTTGACAGGACCATCCACAGCCTGGTGTCAGGCTCCAGACCGTGCTGAAGGAGGTGACACCGTTCTGTAACCAGCTCCTTGTTATATCAGATTTGACAGGCCCATCCACAGCCTGGTGTCAGGCTCCAGGCCGTGCTGAAGGAGGCGACACCGTTCTGTAACCAGCACCTTGTTATATCAGATTTGACAGGACCATCCACAGCCTGGTGTCAGGCTCCAGGCCGTGCTGAAGGAGGTGACACCGTTCTGTAACCAACTCCTTGTTATATCAGATTTGACAGGACCATCCACAGCCTGGTGTCAGGCTCCAGGCCGTGCTGAAGGAGGAGACACCGTTCTGTAACCAGCACCTTGTTGTATCAGATTTGACAGGACCATCCACAGCCTGGTGTCAGGCTCCAGGCCGTGCTGAAGGAGGTGACACCGTTCTGTAACCAGCACCTTGTTATATCAGATTTGACAGGACCATCCACAGCCTGGTGTCAGGCTCCAGGCCGTGGTGAAGGAGGTGACACCGTTCTGTAACCAGCACCTTGTTATATCAGATTTGACAGGCCCATCCACAGCCTGGTGTCAGGCTCCAGGCCGTGCTGAAGGAGGCGACACCGTTCTGTAACCAGCTCCTTGTTATATCAGATTTGACAGGACCATCCACAGCTTGGTGTCAGGCTCCAGGCCGTGCTGAAGGAGGTGACACCTTTCTGTAACCAGCTCCTTGTTATATCAGATTTGACAGGACCATCCACAGCCTGGTGTCAGGCTCCAGGCCGTGCTGAAGGAGGTGACACCGTTCTGTAACCAGCTCCTTGTTGTATCAGATTTGACAGGACCATCCACAGCCTGGTGTCAGGCTCCAGGCCGTGCTGAAGGTGGTGACACCGTTCTGTAACCAGCTCCTTGTTGTAACAGATTTGACAGGACCATCCACAGCCTGGTGTCAGGCTCCAGGCCGTGCTGAAGGAGGCGACACCGTTCTGTAACCAGCTCCATGTTATATCAGATTTGACAGGACCATCCACAGCCTGGTGTCAGGCTCCAGGCCGTGCAGAAGGAGGCGAAACCGTTCTGTAACCAGCTCCTTGTTATATCAGATTTGACGGGACCATCCACAGCCTGGTGTCAGGCTCCAGGCCGTACTGAAGGAGGTGACACCGTTCTGTAACCAGCTCCTTGTTATATCAGATTTGACAGGACCATCCACAGCCTGGTGTCAGGCTCCAGGCCGTGCTGAAGGAGGCGATACCGTTCTGTAACCAGCTCCTTGATATATCAGATTTGACTGGCCCATCCACAGCCTGGTGTCAGGCTCCAGGCCGTGCTGAAGGAGGCGACACCTTTCTGTAACCAGCTCCTTGTTATATCAGATTTGACAGGACCATCCACAGCCTGGTGTCAGGCTCCAGGCCGTGCTGAAGGAGGCGACACCGTTCTGTAACCAGCTCCTTGTTATATCAGATTTGACAGGACCATCCACAACCTGGTGTCAGGCCCCAGGCCGTGCTGAAGGAGGTGACACCGTTCTGTAACCAGCTCCTTGTTATATCAGATTTGACAGGACCATCCACAGCCTGGTGTCAGGCTCCAGGCCGTACTGAAGGAGGTGACACCGTTCTGTAACCAGCTCCTTGTTATATCAGATTTGACAGGACCATCCACAGCCTGGTGTCAGGCTCCAGGCCGTGCTGAAGGAGGCGACACCGTTCTGTAACCAGCTCCTTGTTCTATCAGATTTGACAGGACCATCCACAGCCTGGTGTCAGGCTCCAGGCCATGCTGAAGGAGGCGACACCGTTCTGTAACCAGCTCCTTGTTGTATCAGATTTGACAGGACCATCCACAGCCTGGTGTCAGGCTCCAGGCCGTGCTGAAGGAGGTGACACCGTTTTGTAACCAGCTCCTTGTTCTATCAGATTTGACATGATCATCCACAGCCTGGTGTCAGGCTCCAGGCCGTGCTGAAGGAGGCGACACCGTTCTGTAACCAGCTCCTTGTTATATCAGATTTGACAGGACCATCCACAGCCTGGTGTCAGGCTCCAGGCCGTGCTGAAGGAGGCGACACCGTTCTGTAACCAGCTCCATGTTATATCAGATTTGACAGGACCATCCACAGCCTGGTGTCAGGCTCCAGGCCGTGCTGAAGGAGGTGACACCGTTCTGTAACCAGCTCCTTGTTGTACCAGATTTGACAGGACCATCCACAGCCTGGTGTCAGGCTCCAGGCCGTGCTGAAGGAGGTGACACCGTTCTGTAACCAGCTCCTTGTTATATCAGATTTGACAGGACCATCCACAGCCTGGTGTCAGGCTCCAGGCCGTGCTGAAGGAGGCGACACCGTTCTGTAACCAGCTCCTTGTTATATCAGGTATGACAGGACCATTCACAGCCTGGTATCAGGCTCCAGGCCGTGCTGAAGGAGGCGACACCGTTCTGTAACCAGCACCTTGTTATATCAGATTTGTCAGGACCATCCACAGCCTGGTGTCAGGCTCCAGGCCGTGCTGAAGGAGGTGACACTGTTCTGTAACCAGCTCCTTGATATATCAGATTTGACTGGCCCATCCACAGCCTGGTGTCAGGCTCCAGGCCGCGCTGAAGGAGGCAACACCATTCTGTACCCATCTCCTTGTTATATCAGATTTGACAGGACCATCCACAGCCTTGTGTCAGGGTCCAGGCCGTGCTGAAGGAGGTGTCACCGTTCTGTAACCAGCTCCTTGTTATATCAGATTTGACAGGACCATCCACAGCCTGGTGTCAGGCTCCAGGCCGTGCTGAAGGAGGCGACACCGTTCTGTAACCAGCTCCTTGTTCTATCAGATTTGACAGGACCATCCACAGCCTGGTGTCAGGCTCCAGGCCGTGCTGAAGGAGGCGACACCGTTCTGTAACCAGCACCATGTTATATCAGATTTGACAGGACCATCCACAGCCTGGTGTCAGGCTCCAGACCGTGCTGAAGGAGGCGACACCGTTCTGTAACCAGCACCATGTTATATCAGATTTGACAGCAAAATCCACAGCCTGGTGTCAGGCTCCAGGCCGTGCTGAAGGAGGCGACACCGTTCTGCAACCAGCTCCATGTTATATCAGATTTGACAGGACCATCCACAGCCTGGTGTCAGGCTCCAGGCCGTGCTGAAGGAGGCGACACCGTTCTGTAACCAGCTCCTTGTTATATCAGATTTGACGGGACCATCCACAGCCTGGTGTCAGGCTCCAGGCCGTACTGAAGGAGGTGACACCGTTCTGTAACCAGCTCCTTGTTATATCAGATTTGACAGGACCATCCACAGCCTGGTGTCAGGCTCCAGGCCGTGCTGAAGGAGGTGACACCGTTCTGTAACCAGCTCCTTTTTATATCAGATTTGACAGGACCATCCACAGCCTGGTGTCAGGCTCCAGGCCGTGCTGAAGGAGGCGACACCGTTCTGTAACCAGCTCCATGTTATATCAGATTTGACAGGACCATCCACAGCCTGGTGTCAGGCTCCAGGCCGTGCTGAAGGAGGTGACACCGTTCTGTAACCAGCTCCTTGTTATATCAGATTTGACAGGACCATCCACAGCCTGGTGTCAGGCTCCAGGCCGTGCTGAAGGAGGCGACACCGTTCTGTAACCAGCTCCTTGTTATATCAGGTTTGACAGGACCATTCAAAGCCTGGTGTCAGGCTCCAGGCCGTGCTGATGGAGGCGACACCGTTCTGTAATCAGCTCCTTGTTATATCAGATTTGACAGGACCATCCACAGCCTGGTGTCAGGCTCCAGGCCGTGCTGAAGGGGGCGACACCGTTCTGTAACCAGCTCCTTGTTATATCAGATTTGACAGGACCATCCACAGCCTGGTGTCAGGCTCCAGGCCGTGCTGATGGAGGCGACACCGTTCTGTAACCAGCTCCTGGATATATCAGATTTGACTGGCCCATCCACAGCCTGGTGTCAGGCTCCAGGCCGTGCTGAAGGAGGCGACACCGTTCTGTAACCAGCTCCTGGATATATCAGATTTGACTGGCCCATCCACAGCCTGGTGTCAGGCTCCAGGCCGTGCTGAAGGAGGTGACACCGTTCTGTAACCATCTCCTTGTTATATCAGATTTGACAGGACCATCCACAGCCTGGTGTCAGGCTCCAGGCCGTGCTGAAGGAGGAGACACCGTTCTGTAACCAGCACCTTGTTGTATCAGATTTGACAGGACCATCCACAGCCTGGTGTCAGGCTCCAGGCCGTGCTGAAGGAGGTGACACCGTTCTGTAACCAGCACCTTGTTATATCAGATTTGACAGGACCATCCACAGCCTGGTGTCAGGCTCCAGGCCGTGGTGAAGGAGGTGACACCGTTCTGTAACCAGCACCTTGTTATATCAGATTTGACAGGACCATCCACAGCCTGGTGTCAGGCTCCAGGCCGTGCTGAAGGAGGCGACACCGTTCTGTAACCAGCTCCTTGTTATATCAGATTTGACAGGACCAATGACAGCCTGGTGTCAGGCTCCAGGCCGTGCTGAAGGAGGTGACACCGTTCTGTAACCAGCTCCTTGTTGTATCAGATTTGACAGGACCATCCACAGCCTGGTGTCAGGCTCCAGGCCGTGCTGAAGGTGGTGACACCGTTCTGTAACCAGCTCCTTGTTGTAACAGATTTGACAGGACCATCCACAGCCTGGTGTCAGGCTCCAGGCCGTGCTGAAGGAGGCGACACCGTTCTGTAACCAGCTCCATGTTATATCAGATTTGACAGGACCATCCACAGCCTGGTGTCAGGCTCCAGGCCGTGCTGAAGGAGGTGACACCGTTCTGTAACCAGCTCCTTGTTGTACCAGATTTGACAGGACCATCCACAGCCTGGTGTCAGGCTCCAGGCCGTGCAGAAGGAGGCGAAACCGTTCTGTAACCAGCACCTTGTTATATCAGATTTGTCAGGACCATCCACAGCCTGGTGTCAGGCTCCAGGCCGTGCTGAAGGAGGCGATACCGTTCTGTAACCAGCTCCTTGATATATCAGATTTGACTGGCCCATCCACAGCCTGGTGTCAGGCTCCAGGCCGTGCTGAAGGAGGCGACACCTTTCTGTAACCAGCTCCTTGTTATATCAGATTTGACAGGACCATCCACAGCCTGGTGTCAGGGTCCAGGCCGTGCTGAAGGAGGTGACACCGTTCTATAATCAGCTCCTTGTTGTATCAGATTTGACAGGACCATCCACAGCCTGGTGTCAGGCTCCAGGCCGTGCTGAAGGAGGCGACACCGTTCTGTAACCAGCTCCTTGTTATATCAGATTTGACAGGACCATCCACAGCCTGGTGTCAGGCTCCAGGCCGTGCTGAAGGAGGTGACACCGTTCTGTAACCAGCTCCTTGTTGTACCAGATTTGACAGGACCATCCACAGCCTGGTGTCAGGCTCCAGGCCGTGCTGAAGGAGGCGACACCGTTCTGTAACCAGCTCCTTGTTATATCAGATTTGACAGGACCATCCACAGCCTGGTGTCAGGCTCCAGGCCGTGCTGAAGGTAGCGACACCGTTCTGTAACCAGCTCCTTCTTATATCAGATTTGACGGTACCATCCACAGCCTGGTGTCAGGCTCCAGGCCGTACTGAAGGAGGTGACACCGTTCTGTAACCAACTCCTTGTTTTATCAGATTTGACAGGACCATCCACAGCCTGGTGTCAGGCTCCAGGCCGTGCTGAAGGAGGCGACACCGTTCTGTAACCAGCACCTTGTTGTATCAGATTTGACAGGACCATCCACAGCCTGGTGTCAGGCTCCAGGCCGTGCTGAAGGAGGCGACACCGTTCTGTAACCAGCACCTTGTTATATCAGATTTGACAGGACCATCCACAGCCTGGTGTCAGGCTCCAGGCCGTGCTGAAGGAGGTGACACCGTTCTGTAACCAGCTCCTTGTTGTACCAGATTTGACAGGACCATCCACAGCCTGGTGTCAGGCTCCAGGCCGTGCTGAAGGAGGCTACACCGTTCTGTAACCAGCACCTTGTTATATCAGATTTGTCAGGACCATCCACAGCCTGGTGTCAGGCTCCAGGCCGTGCTGATGGAGGCGACACCGTTCTGTAACCAGCTCCTGGATATATCAGATTTGACTGGCCCATCCACAGCCTGGTGTCAGGCTCCAGGCCGTGCTGAAGGAGGTGACACCGTTCTGTAACCAGCTCCTTGTTATATCAGATTTGACAGGACCATCCACAGCCTGGTGTCAGGCTCCAGGCCGTGCTGTAGGAGGCGACACCGTTCTGTAACCAGCTCCTTGTTATATCAGATTTGACGGGACCATCCACAGCCTGGTGTCAGGCTCCAGGCCGTGCTGAAGGAGGTGACACCGTTCTGTAACCAGCACCTTGTTATATCAGATTTGACAGGACCATCCACAGCATGGTGTCAGGCTCCAGGCCGTGCTGAAGGAGGTGACACCGTTCTGTAACCAGCTCCTTGTTATATCAGATTTGACAGAACCATCCACAGCCTGGTGTCAGGCTCCAGGCCGTGCTGAAGGAGGCGACACCGTTCTGTAACCAGCTCCTTGTTATATCAGATTTGACAGAACCATCCACAGCCTGGTGTCAGGCTCCAGGCCGTGCTGAAGGAGGCTACACCGTTCTGTAACCAGCTCCTTGTTATATCAGATTTGACAGAACCATCCACAGCCTGGTGTCAGGCTCCAGGCCGTGCTGAAGGAGGCGACACCGTTCTGTAACCAGCTCCTTGTTATATCAGATTTGACAGGACCATCCACAGCCTGGTGTCAGGCTCCAGGCCGTGCTGAAGGAGGTGACACCGTTCTGTAACCAGCTCCTTGTTGTACCAGATTTGACAGGACCATCCACAGCCTGGTGTCAGGCTCCAGGCCGTGCTGAAGGAGGTGACACCGTTCTGTAACCAGCTCCTTGTTGTACCAGATTTGACAGGACCATCCACAGCCTGGTGTCAGGCTCCAGGCCGTACTGAAGGAGGTGACACCGTTCTGTAACCAGCTCCATGTTATATCAGATTTGACGGGACCATCCACAGCCTGGTGTCAGGCTCCAGGCCGTGCTGAAGGAGACGATACCGTTCTGTAACCAGCACCTTGTTATATCAGATTGGACAGGACCATCCACAGCCTGGTGTCAGGCTCCAGGCCGTGCTGAAGGAGGCGATACCGTTCTGTAACCAGCTCCTTGATATATCAGATTTGACTGGCCCATCCACAGCCTGGTGTCAGGCTCCAGGCCGTGCTGAAGGAGGCGACACCTTTCTGTAACCAGCTCCTTGTTATATCAGATTTGACAGGACCATCCACAGCCTGGTGTCAGGGTCCAGGCCGTGCTGAAGGAGGTGACACCGTTTTATAACCAGCTCCTTGTTATATCAGATTTGACAGGACCATCCACAGCCTGGTGTCAGGCTCCAGGCCGTGCTGAAGGAGGTGACACTGTTCTGTAACCAGCTCCTTGTTGTACCAGATTTGACAGGACCATCCACAGCCTGGTGTCAGGCTCCAGGCCGTGCTGAAGGAGGCGACACCGTTCTGTAACCAGCCCCTTCTTATATCAGATTTGACGGTACCATCCACAGCCTGGTGTCAGGCTCCAGGCCGTACTGAAGGAGGTGACACCGTTCTGTAACCAACTCCTTGTTATAGCAGATTTGACAGGACCATCCACAGCCTGGTGTCAGGCTCCAGGCCGTGCTGAAGGAGGCGACACCGTTCTGTAACCAGCACCTTGTTATATCAGATTTGACAGGACCATCCACAGCCTGGTATCAGGCTCCAGGCCGTGCCGAAGGAGGCGACACCGTTCTGTAACCAGCTCCTTGTTGTATCAGATTTGACAGGACCATCCACAGCCTGGTGTCAGGCTCCAGGCCGTGCTGAAGGAGGCGACACCGTTCTGTAACCAGCACCTTGTTATATCAGATTTGACAGGACCATCCACAGTCTGGTGTCAGGCTCCAGGCCGTGCTGAAGGAGGCGACACCGTTCTGTAACCAGCTCCTTGTTATATCAGATTTGACAGGACCATCCACAGCCTGGTGTCAGGCTCCAGGCCGTGCTCAAGGAGGCGACACCGTTCTGTAACCAGCTCCTTGTTATATCAGATTTGACAGGATCATCCACAGCCTGGTGTCAGGCTCCAGGCCGTGCTGAAGGAGGCGACACCGTTCTGTAACCAGCTCCTTGTTATATCAGATTTGACAGGACCATCCACAGCCTGGTGTCAGGCTCCAGGCCGTGCTGAAGGAGGTGACACCGTTCTGTAACCAGCTCCTTGTTATATCAGATTTGACAGGACCATCCACAGCCTGGTGTCAGGCTCCAGGCCGTGCTGAAGGAGGCGACACCGTTCTGTAACCAGCTCCTTGCTGTACCAGATTTGACAGGACCATCCACAGCCTGGTGTCCGGCTCCAGGCCGTACTGAAGGAGGTGACACCGTTCTGTAACCAGCTCCTTGTTATATCAGGTTTGACAGGACCATCCGCAGCCTGGTGTCAGGCTCCAGGCCGTGCTGAAGGAGGCGACACCGTTCTGTAACCAGAACCTTGTTATATCAGATTTGACAGGACCATCCACAGCCTGGTGTCAGGCTCCAGGCCGTGCTGAAGGAGGCGACACCGTTCTGTAACCAGCTCCTTGTTATATCAGAGTTGACAGGACCATCCACAGCCTGGTGTCAGGCTCCAGGCCGTGCTGAAGGAGGCGACACCGTTCTGTAACCAGCTCCTTGTTATATCAGATTTGACAGGACCATCCACAGCCTGGTGTCAGGCTCCAGGCCGTGCTGAAGGAGGTGACACCGTTCTGTAACCAGCTCCTTGTTATATCAGGTTTGACAGGCCTATCCACAGCCTGGTGTCAGCCTCCAGGCCGTGCTGAAGGAGGCGACACCATTCTGTAACCAGCACCTTGTTGTATCAGGTTTGACAGGACCATCCTCAGCCTGGTGTCAGGCTCCAGGCCTTGCTGAAGGAGGCGACACCGTTCTGTAACCAACACCTTGTTATATCAGATTTGACAGGACCATCCACACTCTGGTGTCAGGCTCCAGGCCGTGCTGAAGGAGGCGACACCGTTCTGTAACCAGCTCCTTGTTGTATCAGGTTTGACAGGACCATCCACAGCCTGGTGTCAGGCTCCTGGCCGTGCTGAAGGAGGTAACACCGTTCTGTAACCAGCTCCGTGTTATATCAGATTTGACAGGACCATCCACAGCCTGGTGTCAGGCTCCAGGCCGTGCAGAAGGAGGCGACACCGTTCTGTAACCAGCTCCTTGTTATATCAGATTTGACAGGACCATCCACAGCCTGGTGTCAGGCTCCAGGCCGTGCTGAAGGAGGCGATACCGTTCTGTAACCAGCTCCTTGTTATATCAGATTTGACAGGACCATCCACAGCCTGGTGTCAGGCTCCAGGCCGTGCTGAAGGAGGCGACACCGTTCTGTAACCAGCTCCTTGTTATATCAGAATTGACAGGACCATCCACAGCCTGGTGTCAGGCTCCAGGCCATGCTGAATGAGGCGACACTGTTCTGTAACCAGCTCCTTGTTATATCTGATTTGACAGGACCATCCACAGCCTGGTGTCAGGCTCCAGGCCGTGCTGAAGGAGGTGACACCGTTCTGTAACCAGCTCCTTGTTATATCAGATTTGACAGGACCATCCACAGCCTGCTGTCAGGCTCCAGGCCGTGCTGAAGGAGGCGACACCGTTCTGTAACCAGCTCCTTGTTATATCAGATTTGACAGGACCATCCACAGCCTGGTGTCAGGCTCCAGGCCGTGCTGAAGGAGGTGTCACCGTTCTGTAACCAGCTCCTTTTTATATCAGATTTGACAGAACCATCCAGAGCCTGGTGTCAGGCTCCAGGCCGTGCTGAAGGAGGCGACACCGTTCTGTAACCAGCTCCTTGTTATATCAGATTTGACAGAACCATCCACAGCCTGGTGTCAGGCTCCAGGCCGTGCTGAAGGAGGCGACACCGTTCTGTAACCAGCACCGTGTTATATCAGGTTTGACAGGACCATCCACAGCCTGGTGTCAGGCTCCAGGTCGCGCTGAAGGAGGCGACACTGTTCTGTAACCAGAACCTTGTTATATCAGATTTGACAGGACCACCCACAGCCTGGTGTCAGGCTCCAGAACGTGCTGAAGGAGGCGACACTGTTCTGTAGCCAGAACCTTGTTATATCTGATTTTACAGGACCATCCGCATCCTGGTGTCAGGCTCCAGGCCGTGCTGAAGGAGGCGACACCGTTCTGTAACCAGCTCCTTGACATATCAGATTTGACAGGACCATCCACAGCCTGGTGTCAGGCTCCAGGCCGTGCTGAAGGAGGCGACACCGTTCTGTAACCAGCTCCTTGTTATATTAGATTTGACAGGACCATCCACAGCCTGGTGTCAGGCTCCAGGCCGTGCTGAAGGAGGTGACACCGTTCTGTAACCAGCTCCTTGTTATATCAGATTTGACAGGACCATCCACAGCCTGGTGTCAGGCTCCAGGCCGTGCTGAAGGAGGTGACACCGTTCTGTAATCAGCTCCTTGTTGTATCAGATTTGACAGGACCATCCACAGCCTGGTGTCAGGCTCCAGGCCGTGCTGTAGGAGGCGACACCGTTCTGTAACCAGCTCCTTGTTATATCAGATTTGACAGGCCCATCCACAGCCTGGTGTCAGGCTCCAGGCCGTGCTGAAGGAGGCGACACCGTTCTGTAACCAGCTCCTTGTGATATCAGATTTGACAGGACCATCCACAGCCTGGTGTCAGGCTCCAGGCCGTGCTGAAGGAGGTGACACCGTTCTGTAACCAGCTCCTTGTTATATCAGATTTGACAGGCCCATCCACAGCCTGGTGTCAGGCTCCAGGCCGTGCTGAAGGAGGCGACACCGTTCTGTAACCAGCTCCTTGTTATATCAGATTTGACAGGACCATCATCAGCCTGGTGTCAGGCTCCAGGTCGCGCTGAAGGAGGCGACACTGTTCTGTAACCAGAACCTTGTTATATCAGATTTGACAGGACCATCCACAGCCTGGTGTCATGCTCCAGGCCGTGCTGAAGGAGGCGACACCGTCCTGTAACCAGCTCCTTGTTATATCAGATTTGACAGGCCCATCCAGAGCATGGTGTCAGGCTCCAGGCCGTGCTGAAGGAGGCGACACCGTTCTGTAACCAGCTCCTTGTTATATCAGATTTGACAGGACCATCCACAGCCTGGTGTCAGGCTCCAGACCGTGCTGAAGGAGGCGACACCGTTCTGTAACCAGCTCCTTGTTATATCAGATTTGACAGGACCATCCACAGCCTGGTGTCAGGCTCCAGGCCGTGCTGAAGGAGGCGATACCGTTCTGTAACCAGCTCCTTGTTATATCAGATTTGACAGGACCATCCACAGCCTGGTGTCAGGCTCCAGGCCGTGCTGAAGGAGGCGACACCGTTCTGTAACCAGCTCCTTGTTATATCAGAATTGACAGGACCATCCACAGCCTGGTGTCAGGCTCCAGGCCATGCTGAATGAGGCGACACTGTTCTGTAACCAGCTCCTTGTTATATCAGATTTGACAGGACCATCCACAGCCTGGTGTCAGGCTCCAGGCCGTGCTGAAGGAGGTGACACCGTTCTGTAACCAGCTCCTTGTTATATCAGATTTGACAGGACCATCCACAGCCTGGTGTCAGGCTCCAGGCCGTGCTGAAGGAGGCGACACCGTTCTGTAACCAGCTCCTTGTTATATCAGATTTGACAGGACCATCCACAGCCTGGTGTCAGGCTCCAGGCCGTGCTGAAGGAGGTGTCACCGTTCTGTAACCAGCTCCTTTTTATATCAGATTTGACAGAACCATCCAGAGCCTGGTGTCAGGCTCCAGGCCGTGCTGAAGGAGGCGACACCGTTCTGTAACCAGCTCCTTGTTATATCAGATTTGACAGAACCATCCACAGCCTGGTGTCAGGCTCCAGGCCGTGCTGAAGGAGGCGACACCGTTCTGTAACCAGCACCTTGTTATATCAGGTTTGACAGGACCATCCACAGCCTGGTGTCAGGCTCCAGGCCGCGCTGAAGGAGGCGACACCGTTCTGTAACCAGAACCTTGTTATATCAGATTTGACAGGACCACCCACAGCCTGGTGTCAGGCTCCAGACCGTGCTGAAGGAGGCGACACTGTTCTGTAGCCAGAACCTTGTTATATCAGATTTTACAGGACCATCCGCATCCTGGTGTCAGGCTCCAGGCCGTGCTGAAGGAGGCGACACCGTTCTGTAACCAGCTCCTTGACATATCAGATTTGACAGGACCATCCACAGCCTGGTGTCAGGCTCCAGGCCGTGCTGAAGGAGGCGACACCGTTCTGTAACCAGCTCCTTGTTTTATTAGATTTGACAGGACCATCCACAGCCTGGTGTCAGGCTCCAGGCCGTGCTGAAGGAGGTGACACCGTTCTGTAACCAGCTCCTTGTTGTATCAGATTTGACAGGACCATCCACAGCCTGGTGTCAGGCTCCAGGCCGTGCTGTAGGAGGCGACACCGTTCTGTAACCAGCTCCTTGTTATATCAGATTTGACAGGCCCATCCACAGCCTGGTGTCAGGCTCCAGGCCGTGCTGAAGGAGGCGACACCGTTCTGTAACCAGCTCCTTGTGATATCAGATTTGACAGGACCATCCACAGCCTGGTGTCAGGCTCCAGGCCGTGCTGAAGGAGGTGACACCGTTCTGTAACCAGCTCCTTGTTATATCAGATTTGACAGGCCCATCCACAGCCTGGTGTCAGGCTCCAGGCCGTGCTGAAGGAGGCGACACCGTTCTGTAACCAGCTCCTTGTTATATCAGATTTGACAGGACCATCATCAGCCTGGTGTCAGGCTCCAGGTCGCGCTGAAGGAGGCGACACTGTTCTGTAACCAGAACCTTGTTATATCAGATTTGACAGGACCATCCACAGCCTGGTGTCATGCTCCAGGCCGTGCTGAAGGAGGCGACACCGTCCTGTAACCAGCTCCTTGTTATATCAGATTTGACAGGCCCATCCACAGCCTGGTGTCAGGCTCCAGGCCGTGCTGAAGGAGGCAACACCGTTCTGTAACCAGCTCCTTGTTATATCAGATTTGACAGGACCATCCACAGACTGGTGTCAGGCTCCAGGCCGTGCTGAAGGAGGCGACACCGTTCTGTAACCAGCTCCTTGTTATATCAGATTTGACAGGACCATCCACAGCCTGGTGTCAGGATCCAGGCCGTGCTGAAGGAAGCGACACCGTTCTGTAACCAGCACCTTGTTATATCAGATTTGACAGGACCATCCACAGCCTGGTGTCAGGCTCCAGGCCGTGCTGAAGGAGGCGACACCGTTCTGTAACCAGCTCCTTGTTATATCAGATTTGACAGGACCATCCACAGGCTGGTGTCAGGCTCCAGGCCGTGCTGAGGGAGGCGACACCGTTCTGTAATCAGCTCCTTGTTATATCAGATTTGACAGGACCATCCACAGCCTGGTGTCAGGCTCCAGACAGTGCTGAAGGAGCCGACATCGTTCTGTAACCAGCTCCTTGTTGTATCAGATTTGACAGGACCATCCACAGCCTGGTGTCAGGCTCCAGGACGTGCTGAAGGAGGCGACACCGTTCTGTAACCAGCTGCATGTTCTTTCAGATTTGACAGGACCATCCACAGCCTGGTGTCAGGCTCCAGGCCGTGCTGAAGGAGGCGACACCGTTCTGTAACCAGCTCCTTGTTTTATCAGATTTGACGGTACCATCCACAGCCTGGTGTCAGGCTCCAGGCCGTGTTGAAGGAGGCGACACCGTTCTGTAACCAGCACCTTGTTATATCAGATTTGACAGGCCCATCCACAGCCTGGTGTCAGGCTCCAGGCCGTGCTGAAGGAGGTGACACCGTTCTGTAACCAGAACCTTGTTATATCAGATTTGACAGGACCATCCACAGCCTGGTGTCAGGCTCCAGGCCGCGCTGAAGGAGGCGACACCGTTCTGTAACCAGCTCCTTGTTATATCAGATTTGACAGGACCATCCACAGCCTGGTGTCAGGCTCCAGGCCGTGCTGAAGGAGGTGACACCGTTCTGTAACCAGCTCCTTGTTATATCAGATTTGACAGGACCATCCACAGCCTGGTGTCAGGCTCCAGGCCGTGTTGAAGGAGGCGACACCGTTCTGTAACCAGCACCTTGTTATATCAGATTTGACAGGCCCATCCACAGCCTGGTGTCAGGCTCCAGGCCGTGCTGAAGGAGGTGTCACCGTTCTGTAACCAGCTCCTTTTTATATCAGATTTGACAGAACAATCCAGAGCCTGGTGTCAGGCTCCAGGCCGTGCTGAAGGAGGCGACACCGTTCTGTAACCAGCTCCTTGTTATATCAGATTTGACAGAACCATCCACAGCCTGGTGTCAGGCTCCAGGCCGTGCTGAAGGAGTCGACACCGTTCTGTAACCAGCACCGTGTTATATCAGGTTTGACAGGACCATCCACAGCCTGGTGTCAGGCTCCAGGTCGCGCTGAAGGAGGCGACACTGTTCTGTAACCAGAACCTTGTTATATCAGATTTGACAGGACCACCCACAGCCTGGTGTCAGGCTCCAGACCGTGCTGAAGGAGGCGACACTGTTCTGTAGCCAGAACCTTGTTATATCAGTTTTACAGGACCATCCGCATCCTGGTGTCAGGCTCCAGGCCGTGCTGAAGGAGGCGACACCGTTCTGTAACCAGCTCCTTGACATATCAGATTTGACAGGACCATCCACAGCCTGGTGTCAGGCTCCAGGCCGTGCTGAAGGAGGCGACACCGTTCTGTAACCAGCTCCTTGTTATATTAGATTTGACAGGACCATCCACAGCCTGGTGTCAGGCTCCAGGCCGTGCTGAAGGAGGTGACACCGTTCTGTAACCAGCTCCTTGTTGTATCAGATTTGACAGGACCATCCACAGCCTGGTGTCAGGCTCCAGGCCGTGCTGTAGGAGGCGACACCGTTCTGTAACCAGCTCCTTGTTATATCAGATTTGACAGGCCCATCCACAGCCTGGTGTCAGGCTCCAGGCCGTGCTGAAGGAGGCGACACCGTTCTGTAACCAGCTCCTTGTGATATCAGATTTGACAGGACCATCCACAGCCTGGTGTCAGGCTCCAGGCCGTGCTGAAGGAGGTGACACCGTTCTGTAACCAGCTCCTTGTGATATCAGATTTGACAGGACCATCCACAGCCTGGTGTCAGGCTCCAGGCCATGCTGAAGGAGGCGACACCGTTCTGTAACCAGCTCCTTGTTATATCAGATTTGACAGGCCCATCCACAGCCTGGTGTCAGGCTCCAGGCCGTGCTGAAGGAGGCGACACCGTTCTGTAACCAGCTCCTTGTTATATCAGATTTGACAGGACCATCATCAGCCTGGTGTCAGGCTCCAGGTCGCGCTGAAGGAGGCGACACTGTTCTGTAACCAGAACCTTGTTATATCAGATTTGACAGGACCATCCACAGCCTGGTGTCATGCTCCAGGCCGTGCTGAAGGAGGCGACACCGTCCTGTAACCAGCTCCTTGTTATACCAGATTTGACAGGCCCATCCACAGCATGGTGTCAGGCTCCAGGCCGTGCTGAAGGAGGCGACACCGTTCTGTAACCAGCTCCTTGTTATATCAGATTTGACAGGACCATCCACAGCCTGGTGTCAGGCTCCAGGCCGTGCTGAAGGAGGCGATACCGTTCTGTAACCAGCTCCTTGTTATATCAGATTTGACAGGACCATCCACAGCCTGGTGTCAGGCTCCAGGCCGTGCTGAAGGAGGCGACACCGTTCTGTAACCAGCTCCTTGTTATATCAGAATTGACAGGACCATCCACAGCCTGGTGTCAGGCTCCAGGCCATGCTGAATGAGGCGACACCGTTCTGTAACCAGCACCTTGTTATATCAGGTTTGACAGGACCATCCACAGCCTGGTGTCAGGCTCCAGGTCGCGCTGAAGGAGGCGACACTGTTCTGTAACCAGAACCTTGTTATATCAGATTTGACAGGACCACCCACAGCCTGGTGTCAGGCTCCAGACCGTGCTGAAGGAGGCGACACTGTTCTGTAGCCAGAACCTTGTTATATCAGATTTTACAGGACCATCCGCATCCTGGTGTCAGGCTCCAGGCCGTGCTGAAGGAGGCGACACCGTTCTGTAACCAGCTCCTTGACATATCAGATTTGACAGGACCATCCACAGCCTGGTGTCAGGCTCCAGGCCGTGCTGAAGGAGGCGACACCGTTCTGTAACCAGCTCCTTGTTTTATTAGATTTGACAGGACCATCCACAGCCTGGTGTCAGGCTCCAGGCCGTGCTGAAGGAGGTGACACCGTTCTGTAACCAGCTCCTTGTTGTATCAGATTTGACAGGACCATCCACAGCCTGGTGTCAGGCTCCAGGCCGTGCTGTAGGAGGCGACACCGTTCTGTAACCAGCTCCTTGTTATATCAGATTTGACAGGCCCATCCACAGCCTGGTGTCAGGCTCCAGGCCGTGCTGAAGGAGGCGACACCGTTCTGTAACCAGCTCCTTGTGATATCAGATTTGACAGGACCATCCACAGCCTGGTGTCAGGCTCCAGGCCGTGCTGAAGGAGGTGACACCGTTCTGTAACCAGCTCCTTGTTATATCAGATTTGACAGGCCCATTCACAGCCTGGTGTCAGGCTCCAGGCCGTGCTGAAGGAGGCGACACCGTTCTGTAACCAGCTCCTTGTTATATCAGATTTGACAGGACCATCATCAGCCTGGTGTCAGGCTCCAGGTCGCGCTGAAGGAGGCGACACTGTTCTGTAACCAGAACCTTGTTATATCAGATTTGACAGGACCATCCACAGCCTGGTGTCATGCTCCAGGCCGTGCTGAAGGAGGCGACACCGTCCTGTAACCAGCTCCTTGTTATATCAGATTTGACAGGCCCATCCACAGCATGGTGTCAGGCTCCAGGCCGTGCTGAAGGAGGCGACACCGTTCTGTAACCAGCTCCTTGTTATATCAGATTTGACAGGACCATCCACAGCCTGGTGTCAGGATCCAGGCCGTGCTGAAGGAAGCGACACCGTTCTGTAACCAGCACCTTGTTATATCAGATTTGACAGGACCATCCACAGCCTGGTGTCAGGCTCCAGGCCGTGCTGAAGGAGGCGACACCGTTCTGTAACCAGCTCCTTGTTATATCAGATTTGACAGGACCATCCACAGCCTGGTGTCAGGCTCCAGGCCGTGCTGAAGGAGGCGACACCGTTCTGTAACCAGCTCCTTGTTATATCAGATTTGACAGGACCATCCACAGCCTGGTGTTATGCTCCAGGCCGTGCTGAGGGAGGCGACACCGTTCTGTAACCAGCTCCTTGTTATATCAGATTTGACAGGACCATCCACAGCCTGGTGTCAGGCTCCAGACGGTGCTGAAGGAGCCGACATCGTTCTGTAACCAGCTCCTTGTTGTATCAGATTTGACAGGACCATCCACAGCCTGGTGTCAGGCTCCAGGACGTGCTGAAGGAGGCGACACCGTTCTGTAACCAGCTCCATGTTCTTTCAGATTTGACAGGACCATCCACAGCCTGGTGTCAGGCTCCAGGCCGTGCTGAAGGAGGCGACACCGTTCTGTAACCAGCTCCTTGTTGTATCAGATTTGACGGTACCATCCACAGCCTGGTGTCAGGCTCCAGGCCGTGTTGAAGGAGGCGATACCGTTCTGTAACCAGCACCTTGTTATATCAGATTTGACAGGCCCATCCACAGCCTGGTGTCAGGCTCCAGGCCGTGCTGAAGGAGGTGACACCGTTCTGTAACCAGAACCTTGTTATATCAGATTTGACAGGACCATCCACAGCCTGGTGTCAGGCTCCAGGCCGCGCTGAAGGAGGCGACACCGTTCTGTAACCAGCTCCTTGTTATATCAGATTTGACAGGACCATCCACAGCCTGGTGTCAGGCTCCAGGCCGTGCTGAAGGAGGTGACACCGTTCTGTAACCAGCTCCTTGTTATATCAGATTTGACAGGACCATCCACAGCCTGGTGTCAGGCTCCAGGCCGTGTTGAAGGAGGCGACACCGTTCTGTAACCAGCACCTTGTTATATCAGATTTGACAGGCCCATCCACAGCCTGGTGTCAGGCTCTAGGCCGTGCTGAAGGAGGCGACACCGTTCTGTAACCAGCTCCTTGTTATATCAGATTTGACAGGCCCATCCACAGCCTGGTGTCAGGCTCCAGGCCGTGCTGAAGGAGGTGACACCGTTCTGTAACCAGCTCCTTGTTATATCAGATTTGACAGGGACATCCACAGCCTGGTGTCAGGCTCCAGGCCGTGCTGAAGGAGGCGACAACGTTCTGTAACCAGCACCTTGTTATATCAGATTTGACAGGACATTCCACAGCCTGGTGTCAGGCTCCAGGCCGCGCTGAAGGAGGCGACACCGTTCTGTAACCAGCTCCTTGTTATATCAGATTTGACAGGACCATCCACAGCCTGGTGTCAGGCTCCAGGCCGTGCTGAAGGAGGCGACACCGTTCTGTAACCAGCCCCTTGTTATATCAGATTTGACAGGACCATCCACAGCCTGGTGTCAGGCTCCAGGTCGCGCTGAAGGAGGCGACACTGTTCTGTAACCAGAACCTTGTTATATCAGATTTGACAGGACCATCCACAGCCTGGTGTCAGGCTCCAGGCCGCGCTGAAGGAGGCGACACCGTTCTGTAACCAGCTCCTTGTTATATCAGATTTGACAGGACCATCCACAGCCTGGTGTCAGGCTCCAGGCCGTGATGAAGGAGGCGACACCGTTCTGTAACCAGCTCCTTGTTATATCAGATTTGATAGAACCATCCACAGCCTGGTGTCAGGCTCCAGGCCGTGCTGAAGAAGGTGACACCGTTCTGTAACCAGCTCCTTGTTATATCAGATTTGACAGGACCATCCACAGCCTGGTGTCAGGCTCCAGGCCGTGCTGAAGGAGGTGACACCGTTCTGTAACCAGCACCTTGTTATATCAGATTTGACAGGACCATCCACAGCCTGGTGTCAGGCTCCAGGCCGTGCTGAAGGAGGCGACACCGTTCTGTAACCAGCTCCTTGTTATATCAGATTTGACAGGACCATCCACAGCCTGGTCTCAGGCTCCAGGCCGTGCTGAAGGAGGCGACACCGTTCTGTAACCAGCTCCTTGTTATATCAGATTTGACAGGACCATCCACAGCCTGGTGTCAGGCTCCAGACCATGCTGAAGGAGGCGACACCGTTCTGTAACCAGCTCCTTGTTATATCAGATTTGACAGGACCATCCACAGCCTGGTGTCAGGCTCCAGGCCGTGCTGAAGGAGGCGACACCGTTCTGTAACCAGCTCCATGTTATATCAGATTTGACAGGACCATCCGCAGCCTCCTTGAAATTCCCCAAGATGTTGGTACAGAGACCATTCTCCTCTATCTGTTCATCTCTTCCCTCTCTGCAGCCTTTGCTCCATTTGTTGGTCATGTTCCGGACCCACATTCACGGTAACTACAGCCCCAGATCTCGTTCAGAGCTGTGTCACCAAATTATCTATTCTCCCTTAATGTCAGCAACAGCTCACAACACAACCTGCAGAAACCCATCCTCAGCATCTCCACTCACCTTCCAATAACACAACCTGCAGAAACCCATCCTCAGCATCTCCACTAACCTCCCAATAACGCAACCTGCAGAAACCCATCCTCAGCATCTCCACTCACCTCCAAATAACACAACCTGCAGAAACCCATCCTCAGCATCTTCACTAACCTCCCAATAACACAACCTGCAGAAACCCATCCTCAGCATCTTCACTCACCTCCCAATAACACAACCTGCAGAAACACATCCTCAGCATCTTCACTCACCTCCCAATCACACAACCTGCAGAGACCCATCCTCAGCATCTCCACTCACCTCCCAATAACACAACCTGCAGAAACACATCCTCAGCATCTTCACTCACCTCCCAATAACACAACCTGCAGAAACACATCCTCAGCATCTTCACTCACCTCCCAATAACACAACCTGCAGAAACCCATCCTCAGCATCTCCACTCACCTCCCAATAACACAACCTGCAGAAACCCATCCTCAGCATCTCCACTAACCTTCCAATAACACAACCTGCAGAAACCCATCCTCAGCATCTCCACTAACCTTCCAATAACACAACCTGCAGAAACCCATCCTCAACATCTTCACTCACCTCCCAATAACACAACCTGCAGAAACCCATCCTCAGCATCTCCACTCACCTCCCAATAACACAACCTGCAGAAACCCATCCTCAGCATCATCACTCACCTCCCAATAACGCAACCTGCAGAAACCCATCCTCAGCATCTCCACTAACCTTCCAGTAACACGACCTGCAGAAACCCATCCTCAGCAACTCCACTCACCTCCCAATAACACAACCTGCAGAAACCCATCCTCAGCATCTTCACTCACCTTCCAATAACACAAACTGCAGAAACTCATCCTCAGCATCTGCACTCACCTCCCAAGAACACAACCTGCAGAAACCCATCCTCAGCATCGCCTACTCACCTTCCAATAACACAACCTGCAGAAACCCATCCTCAGCATCTCCACTCACCTCCTAATAACACAAACTGCAGAAACCCATCCTCAGCATCTTCAGTCACCTCCCAATAACACAACCTGCAGAAACCCATCCTCAGCATCTTCAGTCACCTCCCAATAACACAACCTGCAGAAACCCATCCTCAGCATCTTGACTCACCTTCCAATAACACAACCTGCAGAAACCCATCCTCAGCATCTCCACTCACCTCCCAATAACACAACCTGCAGTAACCCATCCTCAGCATCTCCACTCACCCCCCAATAACACAACCTGCAGAAACCCATCGTCAGCATCTTCACTAACCTCCCAATAACACAACCTGCAGAAACCCATCCTCAGTATCTTCACTCACCTCCCAATAACACAACCTGCAGAAACCCATCCTCAGCATCTTCACTCACCTCACAATAACACAACCTGCAGAAACCCATCCTTAGCATCTTCACTAACCTCCCACTACCACAACCTGCAGAAACACATCCTCAGCAACTCCACGAACCTCCCAATAACACAAACTGCAGAAACTCATCTGCAGCATCTCCACTCACCTCCCAATAACACAACCTACAGAAACCCATCCTCAGCATCTTCACTCACCTCCCAATAACACAACCTGCAGAAACCCATCCTTAGCATCTTCACTAACCTCCCAATACCACAACCTGCAGAAACCCATCCTCAGCATCTCCACTCACCTTCCAATAACACAACCTGCAGAAACCCATCCTCAGCATCTCCACTCACCTTCCAATAACACAACCTGCAGAAATCCATCCTCAGCATCTCCCCTCACCTCCCAATAACACAACCTGCAGAAACCCATCCTCAGCATCTCCACTCACCTCCCAATAACACAACCTGCAGAAACCCATCCTCAGCATCTTCACTAACCTCCCAATAACACAACCTGCAGAAACCCATCCTCAGCATCTCCACTCACCTCCCAATAACACAACCTGCAGAAACCCATCCTTAGCATCTCCACTCACCCCCCAATAACACAACCTGCAGAAACCCATCCTCAGCATCTTCACTCACCTCCCAATAACACAACCTGCAGAAACCCATCCTTAGCATCTCCACTCACCCCCCAATAACACAACCTGCAGAAACCCATCCTTAGCATCTCCACTCACCTCCCAATAACACAACCTGCAGAAACCCATCGTCAGCATCTTCACTAACCTCCCAATAACACAACCTGCAGAAACCCATCCTCAGCATCTTCACTACCCTCCCAATAACACAACCTGCAGAAACCCATCCTTAGCATCTTCACGAACCTCCCACTACCACAACCTGCAGAAACACATCCGCAGCATCTCCACTCACCTCCCAATAACACAACCTGCAGAAACCCATCCTCAGCATCTCCCCTCACCTCCCAATAACACAACCTGCAGAAACCCATCCTCAGCATCTCCACTCACCACCCAATAACACAAACTGCAGAAAACCATCCTCAGCATCTTCACTAACCTCCCAATAACACAACCTGCAGAAACCCATCCTCAGCATCTCCACTCACCTCCCAATAACACAACCTGCAGAAACCCATCCTCAGCATCTTGACTCACCTTCCAATAACACAACCTGCAGAAACCCATCCTCAGCATCTCCACTCACCTCCCAATAACACAACCTGCAGAAACCCATCCTCAGCATCTCCACTCACCCCCCAATAACACAACCTGCAGAAACCCATCGTCAGCATCTCCACTCACCTCCCAATAACACAACCTGCAGAAACCCATCCTCAGCACCTTGACTCACCTTCCAATAACACAACCTGCAGAAACCCATCCTCAGCATCTTCACTCACCTCCCAATAACACAACCTGCAGAAACCCATCCTTAGCATCTTCACTAACCTACCAATACCACAACCTGCAGAAACCCATCCTCAGCATCTTCACTCACCTTCCAATAACACAACCTGCAGAAACCCATCCTCAGCATCTCCACTCACCTCCAAATAACACAACCTGCAGAAACCCATCCTCAGCATCTTGACTCACCTTCCAATAACACAACCTGCAGAAACCCATCCTCAGCATCTTCACTCACCTCCCAATAACACAACCTGCAGAAACCCATCCTTAGCATCTTCACTAACCTCCCAATACCACAACCTGCAGAAACCCATTCTCAGCATCTCCACTCACCTTCCAATAACACAACCAGCAGAAACCCATCCTCAGCATCTCCACTCACCTCTCAATAACGCAACCTGCAGAAACCCATCCTCAGAATCTTCACTCACCTCCCAATAACACAACCTGCAGAAACCCATCCTCAGAATCTTCACTAACCTCCGAATATCACAACCTGCAGAAACCCATCCTCAGCATCTCCACTCACCTCCCAATAACACAACCTGCAGAAACCCATCCTCAGCATCTCCACTCACCTCTCAATAACACAACCTGCAGAAACCCATCCTCAGCAACTCCACTAAACTCCCAATAACACAACCTGCAGAAACCCATCATCAGCAACTCCACTAACCTCCCAATAACACAACCTGCAGAAACCCATCCTCAGCAACTCCACTAAACTCCCAATAACACAACCTGCAGAAACCCATCATCAGCAACTCCACTAACCTCCCAATAACACAAACTGCAGAAACTCATCCGCAGCATCTCCACTCACCTCCCAATAACACAACCTGCAGAAACCCATCCTCAGCATCTTCACTCACCTTCCAATAACACAACCTGCAGAAACCCATCCTCAGCATCTCCACTCACCTTCCAATAACACAACCTGCAGAAACCCATCCTCAGCATCTTCACTAACCTTGCAATAACACAATTTGCAGAAACCCATCCTCAGCATCTCCACTCACCCCCCAATAACACAACCTGCAGAAACCCATCCTCAGCGTCTTCACTCACCTTCCAATAACACAATCTGCAGAAACACATCCTCTACATCTCCACTCACCTCCCAATAACACAACCTGCAGAAACCCATCCTCAGCATCTCCACTCACCTCCCAATAACACAACCTGCAGAAACCCATCCTCAGCATGTCCACTCACCTCCCAATAACACAACCTGCAGAAACCCATCCTCAGCTTCTTCACTCACCTCCCAATAACACAACCTGCAGAAACCCATCCTCAGCATCTCCACTCACCTCACAATAACACTACCTGCAGAAACCCATCCTCAGCATCTCCACTCACCTACCAATTACACAACCTGCAGAAACCCATCCTCAGCATCTACACTCCCCTCCCAATAACACAACCTGCAGAAACCCATCCTCAGCACCTCCACTCACCTCCCAATAACACAACCTGCAGAAACCCATCCTCAGCATCTCCACTCACCTCACAATAACACAACCTGCAGAAACCCATCCTCAGCATCTCCACTCACCTCCCAATAACACAACCTGCAGAAACCTATCCTCAGCATCTTCACTCACCTACCAATAACACAACTTGCAGAAATCCATCCTCAGCATCTCCACTCACCGTTCAATAACACAACCTGCAGAACCCATCCTCAGCATCTCCACTCACCTCCCAATAACACAAACTGCAGAAACCCATCCTCAGGGTCTTCACTCACCTCCCAATAACACAACCTGCAGAAACCCATCCTCAGCATCTTCACTCACCTTCCAATAACACAAACTGCAGAAACCCAACCGCAGCATCTCCACTCACCTTCCAATAACACTACCTGCAGAAACCCATCCTCAGCATCTCCACTCACCTTCCAATAACACAAACTGCAGAAACTCATCCTCAGCATCTTCACTCACCTTCCAATAACACAAACTGCAGAAACCCATCCTCAGCATCTCCACTCACCACCCAATAACGCAACCTGCAGAAACCCATCCTCAGCATCTCCACTCACCTCCCAATAACACAACCTGCAGAAACCCATCCTCATCATTTCCACTCACCTCCCAATAACACAACCTGCAGAAACCCATCCCCAGCATCTCCTCTCACCCAATAACACAACCTGCAGAAACACATCCTCAGCAACTCCACTCACCTCCCAATAACACAAACTGCAGAAACTCATCCGCAGCATCTCCACTCACCTCCCAATAACACAACCTGCAGAAACCCATCCTCAGCATCTTCACTCACCTTCCAATAACGCAACCTGCAGGAACCCATCCTCAGCATCTCCACTCACCTCCCAATAACACAACCTGCAGAAACCCATCCTCAGCATCTCCACTCACCTCCCAATAACACAACCTGCAGAAACCCATCCTCCGCATCTCCACTCACCTCCCAATAACACAACCTGCAGAAACCCATCCTCAGCATCGTCACTCACCTCCCAATAACACAACCTACAGAACCCATCCTCAGCATTTCCACTAACGTCCCGATAACAAAACGTGCAGGAAACCATCCTCAGCATCTTCACTCACCTCCCAATAACATAACCTGCAGAAACCCATCCTCAGCATCTACACTCCCCTCCCAATAACACAACCTGCACAAACCCATCCTCAGCATCTCCACTCACCTCCCAATAACACAAACTGCAGAAACCCATCCTCAGGGTCTTCACTCACCTCCCAATAACACAACCTGCAGAAACCCATCCTCAGCATCTTCACTCACCTTCCAATAACACAAACTGCAGAAACCCAACCGCAGCATCTCCACTCACCTTCCAATAACACAACCTGCAGAAACCCATCCTCAGCATCTCCACTCACCTTCCAATAACACAAACTGCAGAAACTCATCCGCAGCATCTTCACTCACCTTCCAATAACACAAACTGCAGAAACCCATCCTCAGCATCTCCACTCACCACCCAATAACGCAACCAGCAGAAACCCATCCTCAGCATCTCCACTCACCTCCCAATAACACAACCTGCAGAAACCCATCCTCATCATTTCCACTCACCTCCCAATAACACAACCTGCAGAAACCCATCCCCAGCATCTCCACTCACCCAATAACACAACCTGCAGAAACCCATCCTCAGCAACTCCACTCACCTCCCAATAACACAAACTGCAGAAACTCATCCGCAGCATCTCCACTCACCTCCCAATAACACAACCTGCAGAAACCCATCCTCAGCATCTCCACTCACCTCCCAATAACACAACCTGCAGAAACCCATCCTCCGCATCTCCACTATCCTTCCAATAACTCAATCTGCAGAAACCGATCCTCAACATCTCCACTCACCTCCCAATAAAACAACCTGCAGAAAACCATCCTCAGCATCTCCGCTCACCTCCCAATAACACAACCTGCAGAAACCCATCCTCAGCATCGTCACTCACCTCCCAATACCACAACCTGCAGAACCCATCCTCAGCGTTTCCACTTACGTCCCAATAACACAACCTGCAGAAACCCATCCTCAGCATCTTCACTCACCTCCCAATAACAAAACGTGCAGGAAACCATCCACAGCATCTTCACGCACATTCCAATCACACAACCTACAGAAATCCATCCTCAGCATCTTCCCTCACCTCCCAAGAACACAACCTGCAGAAACCCATCCTCAGAATCGTCACTCATCTCCCAAAAACAAAACCTGCAGAAACCCATCCTCAGCATCTCCACTCATCTCCCAATTACACAACCTGCAGAACCCCATTCTCAGCATCTTCACAAATCATCCAATAACACAACCTGCAGAAACCCATCCTCAGCATCTCCACTCACCTTCCAATAACACAACCTGCAGAAACCCATCCTCAGCATCTTCACTCACCTTCCAATAACACAACCTGCAGAAACCCATCCTGAGCATCTTCACTCACCTTCCAATAACACTACCTGCAGAAACCCATCCTCAGCATCTCCACTCACCTTCCAATAACACAAACTGCAGAAACTCATCCTCAGCATCTTCACTCACCTTCCAATAACACAAACTGCAGAAACCCATCCTCAGCATCTCCACTCACCACCCAATAACGCAACCTGCAGAAACCCATCCTCAGCATCTCCACTCACCTCCCAATAACACAACCTGCAGAAACCCATCCTCATCATTTCCACTCACCTCCCAATAACACAACCTGCAGAAACCCATCCCCAGCATCTCCTCTCACCCAATAACACAACCTGCAGAAACACATCCTCAGCAACTCCACTCACCTCCCAATAACACAAACTGCAGAAACTCATCCGCAGCATCTCCACTCACCTCCCAATAACACAACCTGCAGAAACCCATCCTCAGCATCTTCACTCACCTTCCAATAACGCAACCTGCAGGAACCCATCCTCAGCATCTTCACTCACCTCCCAATAACACAACCTGCAGAAACCCATCCTCCGCATCTCCACTCACCTCCCAATAACACAACCTGCAGAAACCCATCCTCAGCATCTCCACTCACCTCCCAATAACACAACCTGCAGAAACCCATCCTCAGCATCGTCACTCACCTCCCAATAACACAACCTGCAGAACCCATCCTCAGCATTTCCACTAACGTCCCAATAACAAAACGTGCAGGAAACCATCCTCAGCATCTTCACTCACCTCCCAATAACATAACCTGCAGAAACCCATCCTCAGCATCTACACTCCCCTCCCAATAACACAACCTGCACAAACCCATCCTCAGCATCTCCACTCACCTCCCAATAACACAAACTGCAGAAACCCATCCTCAGGGTCTTCACTCACCTCCCAATAACACAACCTGCAGAAACCCATCCTCAGCATCTTCACTCACCTTCCAATAACACAAACTGCAGAAACCCAACCGCAGCATCTCCACTCACCTTCCAATAACACAACCTGCAGAAACCCATCCTCAGCATCTCCACTCACCTTCCAATAACACAAACTGCAGAAACTCATCCGCAGCATCTTCACTCACCTTCCAATAACACAAACTGCAGAAACCCATCCTCAGCATCTCCACTCACCTCCCAATAACGCAACCAGCAGAAACCCATCCTCAGCATCTCCACTCACCTCCCAATAACACAACCTGCAGAAACCCATCCTCATCATTTCCACTCACCTGCCAATAACACAACCTGCAGAAACCCATCCCCAGCATCTCCACTCACCCAATAACACAACCTGCAGAAACCCATCCTCAGCAACTCCACTCACCTCCCAATAACACAAACTGCAGAAACTCATCCGCAGCATCTCCACTCACCTCCCAATAACACAACCTGCAGAAACCCATCCTCAGCATCTTCACTCACCCCCCAATAACGCAACCTGCAGGAACCCATCCTCAGCATCTCCACTCACCTCCCAATAACACAACCTGCAGAAACCCATCCTCAGCATCTCCACTCACCTCCCAATAACACAACCTGCAGAAACCCATCCTCAGCATCTCCACTCACCTCCCAATAACAAAACGTGCAGGAAACCATCCACAGCATCTTCACGCACATTTCAATCACACAACCTACAGAAATCCATCCTCAGCATCTTCCCTCACCTCCCAAGAACACAACCTGCAGAAACCCATCCTCAGAATCGTCACTCATCTCCCAAAAACAAAACCTGCAGAAACCCATCCTCAGCATCTCCACTCATCTCCCAATTACACAACCGGCAGAACCCCATTCTCAGCATCTTCACAAATCATCCAATAACACAACCTGCAGAAACCCATCCTCAGCATCTCCACTCACCTTCCAATAACACAACCTGCAGAAACCCATCCTCAGCATCTTCACTCACCTTTCAATAACACAACCTGCAGAAACCCATCCTCTGCATCTTCACTCACCTCCCAATAACACAACCTGCAGAAACCCATCCTCAGCATCTCCACTCACCTTCCAATAACACAACCTGCAGAAACCCATTCTCAGCATCTCCACTCACCTCCCAATAACACAACCTGCAGAAACCCATCCTCAGCATCTCCACTCACCTTCCAATAACACAACCTGCAGAAACCCATCCTCAGCATCTCCACTCACCTTCCAATAACACAACCTGCAGAAACCCATCCTCAGCATCTTCACTCACCTCCCAATAACACAACCTGCAGAAACCCATCCTCAGCATCTCCACTCACCTTCCAATAACACAACCTGCAGAAACCCATTCTCAGCATCTCCACTCACCTCCCAATAACACAACCTGCAGAAACCCATCCTCAGCATCTCCACTCACCTTCCAATAACACAACCTGCAGAAACCCATCCTCAGCATCTCCACTCACCTCCCAATAACACAACCTGCAGAAACCCATCCTCAGCGTCTCCACTCACCTTCCATTAACACAATCTGCAGAAACCCATCCTCAGCATCTTCACTAACCTTCCAATAACACAACCTGCAGAAACCCATCCTCAGCATCTTCACTAACCTTCCAATAACACAACCTGCAGAAACCCATCCTCAGCGTCTCCACTCACCTTCCAATAACACAACCTGCAGAAACGCATCCTCAGCAACTCCACTCACCTTCCAATAACACAACCTGCAGAAACCCATCCTCAGCATCTCCACTCACCTCCCAATAACACAACCTGCAGAAACCCATCCTCAGCGTCTCCACTCACCTTCCAATAACACAACCTGCAGAAACCCATCCTCAGCATCTCCACTAACCTTCCATTAACACAACCTGCAGAACCCCATCCTCAGCATCTTCACTCACCTCCCAATAAGACAACCTGCAGAAACACATCATCAGCATCTTCACTCACCTCCCAATAACACAACCTGCAGCAACCCATCCTCAGCATCTCCACTCACCTCCCAATAACACAACCTGCAGAAACCCATCCTCAGCATCTCCACTCACCTCCCAATAACACAACCTGCAGAAACCCATCCTCAGCATCTCCACTCACCTTCCAATAACACAACCTGCAGAAACCCATCCTCAGCATCTTCACTCACCTCCCAATAACACAACCTGCAGAAACCGATCCTCAGCATCTTCACTCACCTTCCAATAACAAAACCTGCAGAAGCCCATCCTCAGCATCTCCACTCAACTCCCAATAACACAACCTGCAGAACCCCATCCTCAGCATCTCCACTCACCTCCCAATAACACAACCTGCAGAAACCCATCCTCAGCGTCTCCACTCACCTTCCAATAACACAACCTGCAGAAACCCATCCTCAGCATCTCCACTAACCTTCCATTAACACAACCTGCAGAACCCCATCCTCAGCATCTTCACTCACCTCCCAATAAGACAACCTGCAGAAACACATCATCAGCATCTTCACTCACCTCCCAATAACACAACCTGCAGCAACCCATCCTCAGCATCTCCACTCACCTCCCAATAACACAACCTGCAGAAACCCATCCTCAGCATCTCCACTCACCTCCCAATAACACAACCTGCAGAAACCCATCCTCAGCATCTCCACTCACCTTCCAATAACACAACCTGCAGAAACCCATCCTCAGCATCTTCACTCACCTCCCAATAACACAACCTGCAGAAACCGATCCTCAGCATCTTCACTCACCTTCCAATAACAAAACCTGCAGAAGCCCATCCTCAGCATCTCCACTCAACTCCCAATAACACAACCTGCAGAACCCCATCCTCAGCATCTCCACTCACCTCCCAATAACACAACCTGCAGAAACCCATCCTCATCATCTCCACTCACCTCCCAATAACACAACCTGCAGAAACCCATTCTCCGCATCTCCACTATCCTTCCAATAACACAACCTGCAGAAACCCATCCTCAGCATCTCCACTCACCTCCCAATAAAAGAACCTGCTGAAAACCATCCTCAGCATCTTCAATAATCTTCCAATAACACAACCTGCAGAACCCATCCTCAGCATTTCCACATAACTCCCAATAACACAACCTTCAGAAAACAATCCTCAGCATCTTCACTAACTCCCAAAAACACAACGTGCAGGAACCCATTCTCAGCATCTTCACTCACATTCCAACCTACAGAAATCCATCCTCAGCATCTTCCCTCACCTCCCAAGAACACAACCTGCAGAAATCCATCCTCAGCATCTTCACTAACCTTCCAATAACACAACCTGCAGAAACCCATCCTCAGCATCTCCACTCGCCTCCCAATAACACAACCTGCAGAAACCCATCCTCAGAATCGTCACTCATTTCTCTATACACAACGTGCAGGAACCCATTCTCAGCATCTTCACTCACATTCCAATAACACAACCTACAGAAATCCATCCTCAGCATCTTCCCTCACCTCCCAATAACACAACCTGCAGAAACCCATCCTCAGCATCTCCACTCGCCTCCCAATAACACAACCTGCAGAAACCCATTCTCCGCATCTCCACTATCCTTCCAATAACACAACCTGCAGAAACCCATCCTCAGCGTCTCCACTCACCTCCCAATAACACAACCTGCAGAAACCCATCCTCAGCATCTCCACTCACCTCCCAATAACACAACCTGCAGAAACCCATCCTCAGCATCTTCACTCACCTCCCAATAACACAACCTGCAGAAACCCATCCTCAGCATCTCCACTCACCTCCCAATAAAATAACCTGCAGAAAACCATCCTCAGCATCTTCAATAATCTTCCAATAACACAACCTGCAGAACCCATCCTCAGCATTTCCATGTAACTCCCAATAACACAACCTTCAGAAAATAATCCTCAGCATCTTCACTAACCTCCCAATAACACAACGTGCAGGATCCCATTCTCAGCATCTTCACTCACTTTCCAATAACACAACCTACAGAAATCCATCCTCAGCATCTTCCCTCACCTCCCAATAACCCAACCTGCAGAAACCCATCCTCAGCATCTTCACTAACCTTCCAATAACACACCCTGCAGAATCCCATCCTCAGCATCTCCACTCGCCTCCCAATAACACAACCTGCAGAAACCCATTCTCCGCATCTCCACTATCCTTCCAATAACACAACCTGCAGAAACCCATCCTCAGCATCTCCACTCACCTCCCAATAACACAACCTGCAGAAACCCATCCTCAGCATCTTCACTCACCTTCCAATAACACAACCTGCAGAAACACATTCTCAGCATCTCCACTCACCTCCCAATAACACAACCTGCAGAAACCCATCCTCAGCATCTCCACTCGCCTCCCAATAACACAACCTGCAGAAACCCATCCTCAGCATCTCCACTCACCTCCCAATAACACAACCTGCAGAAACCCATCCTGAGCATCTCCACTCACCTCCCAATAACACAACCTGCAGCAACCCATCCTCAGCATCTCCACTCAGCTTCCAATAACACAACCTGCAGAAACCCATCCTCAGCTTCTCCACTAACCTTCCAATAACACAACCTGCAGAAACCCATCCTCAGCATCTTCACTCACCTCCCAATAACACAACCTGCAGAAACTCATCGTCAGAATCTTCACTCACCTCCCAATAACACAACCTGCAGAACCCATCCTCAGCATCTCCACTCACCTCCCAAGAACACAACCTGCAGAAACCCATCCTCAGCATCTTCACTAACCTTCCAATAACACAACCTGCAGAAACCCATCCACAACATATTCACTAACCATCAAATAACACGACCTGCAGAAACCCATCCTCAGCACCTCCACTCACCTCCCAATAACACAACCTGCAGAAACCCATCCTCATCATCTCCACTCACCTCCCAATAACACAACCTGCAGAAACCCATCCTCAGCATCTTCACTCACCTCCCAATAACACAACCTGCAGAAACCGATCCTCAGCATCTTCACTCACCTTCCAATAACAAAACCTGCAGAAGCCCATCCTCAGCATCTCCACTCAACTCCCAATAACACAACCTGCAGAACCCCATCCTCAGCATCTCCACTCACCTCCCAATAACACAACCTGCAGAAACCCATCCTCATCATCTCCACTCACCTCCCAATAACACAACCTGCAGAAACCCATCCTCAGCATCTTCACTCACCTCCCAATAACACAACCTGCAGAAACCCATCCTCAGCATCTCCACTCACCTCCCAGTAACACAACCTGCAGAAACCCATCCTCATCATCTCCACTCACCTCCCAATAACACAACCTGCAGATACCCATCCTCAGCATCTCCACTCGCCTCCCAATAACACAACCTGCAGGAACCCATCCTCAGCATCTCCACTCTCATTCCAATAAATGAACCTGCAGAAACCCATCCTCAGCACGTCCACTCACCTCCCAATAACACAACCTGCAGAAACCCATTCTCCGCATCTCCACTGTCCTTCCAATAACACAACCTGCAGAAACCCATCCTCAGCATCTCCATTCACCTCCCAATAACACAACCTGCAGAAACCCATCCTCCGCATCTCCACTATCCTTCCAATAACTCAATCTGCAGAAACCGATCCTCAACATCTCCACTCACCTCCCAATAAAACAACCTGCAGAAAACCATCCTCAGCATCTCCGCTCACCTCCCAATAACACAACATGCAGAAACCCATCCTCAGCATCGTCACTCACCTCCCAATACCACAACCTGCAGAACCCATCCTCAGCGTTTCCACTTACGTCCCAATAACACAACCTGCAGAAACCCATCCTCAGCATCTCCACTCACCTCCCAATAACACAATCTGCAGCTACCCATCCTCAGCATCTCCACTCACCTCCCAATAACACAACCTGCAGAAACCCATCCTCAGCATCTTCACTCACCTCCCAATAACACAACCTGCAGAAACCCATCCTCAGCATCTCCACTCAGCTTCCAATAACACAACCTGCAGAAACCCATCCTCAGCTTCTTCACTCACCTTCCAATAACAGAACCTGCAGAAACCCATCCTCAGCATCTCCACTAACCTTCCAATAACACAACCTGCAGAAACCCATCCTCAGCATCTTCACTCACCTCCCAATAACACAACCTGCAGAAACTCATCGTCAGAATCTTCACTCACCTCCCAATAACACAACCTGCAGAACCCATCCTCAGCATCTCCACTCACCTCCCAAGAACACAACCTGCAGAAACCCATCCTCAGCATCTTCACTAACCTTCCAATAACACAACCTGCAGAAACCCATCCACAACATATTCACTAACCATCAAATAACACGACCTGCAGAAACCCATCCTCAGCACCTCCACTCACCTCCCAATAACACAACCTGCAGAAACCCATCCTCATCATCTCCACTCACCTCCCAATAACACAACCTGCAGAAACCCATCCTCAGCATCTTCACTCACCTCCCAATAACACAACCTGCAGAAACCGATCCTCAGCATCTTCACTCACCTTCCAATAACAAAACCTGCAGAAGCCCATCCTCAGCATCTCCACTCAACTCCCAATAACACAACCTGCAGAACCCCATCCTCAGCATCTCCACTCACCTCCCAATAACACAACCTGCAGAAACCCATCCTCATCATCTCCACTCACCTCCCAATAACACAACCTGCAGAAAACCATCCTCACCATCTTCACTCACCTCCCAATAACACAACCTGCAGAAACCCATTCTCAGCATCTCCACTCACCTCCCAATAACACAACCTGCAGAACCCATCCTCAGTATCTCCACTCACCTCCCAATAACACAACCTGCAGAAACCCATCCTCACCATCTTCACTCACCTCCCAATAACACAACCTGCAGAAACCCATCCTCACCATCTTCACTCACCTCCCAATAACACAACCTGCAGATACCCATCCTCAGCATCTCCACTCGCCTCCCAATAACACAACCTGCAGGAACCCATCCTCAGCATCTCCACTCTCATTCCAATAAATGAACCTGCAGAAACCCATCCTCAGCACGTCCACTCACCTCCCAATAACACAACCTGCAGAAACCCATTCTCCGCATCTCCACTATCCTCCCAATAACACAACCTGCAGAAACCCATCCTCAGCATCTCCACTCACCTCCCAATAACACAACCTGCAGAAACCCATCCTCAGCATCTCCACTCACCTCCCAATAAAAGAACCTGCAGAAAACCATCCTCAGCATCTTCAATAATCTTCCAATAACACAACCTGCAGAAACCCATCCTCAGCATTTCCACATAACTCCCAATAACACAACCTTCAGAAAACAATCCTCAGCATCTTCACTAACTCCCAATAACACAACGTGCAGGAACCCATCCTCAGCATCTTCACTCACCTCCCAATAACACAACCTGCAGAAACCCATCCTCGGCATCTTCACTCATCTTCCAATAACACAACCTGCAGAAACCCATCCTCAGCATCTTCACTCACCTTCCAATAACACAACCTGCAGAAGTCCATCCTCATCATCTCCACTCACCTCCCAATAACACAACCTGCAGAAACCCATCCTCAGCATCTCCACTCACCTCCCAATAACACAACCTGCAGAAACCCATCCTCAGCACGTCCACTCACCTCCCAATAACACAACCTGCAGAAACCCATTCTCCGCATCTCCACTATCCTTCCAATAACACAACCTGCAGAAACCCATCCTCAGCATCTCCACTCACCTCCCAATAACACAACCTGCAGAAACCCATCCTCAGCATCTCCACTCACCTCCCAATAAAATAACCTGCAGAAAACCATCCTCAGCATCTTCAATAATCTTCCAATAACACAACCTGCAGAACCCATCCTCAGCATTTCCACATAACTCCCAATAACACAACCTTCAGACAACAATCCTCAGCATCTTCACTAACCTCCCAATAACACAACGTGCAGGAACCCATTCTCAGCATCTTCACTCACATTCCAATAACACAACCTGCAGAAAGCCATCCTCGGCATCTCCACTCATCTTCCAATAACACAACCTGCAGAAACCCATCCTCAGCATCTTCACTAACCTTCCAATAACACACCCTGCAGAAACCCATCCTCAGCATCTCCACTCGCCTCCCAATAACACAACCTGCAGAAACCCATTCTCCGCATCTCCACTATCCTTCCAATAACACAACCTGCAGAAACCCATCCTCAGCATCTCCACTCACCTCCCAATAACACAACCTGCAGAAACCAATCCTCAGCATCTCCACTCACCTCCCAATAACACAACCTGCAGAAACCCATCCTCAGCATCTTCACTCACCTCCCAATAACACAACCTGCAGAAACCCATCCTCAGCATCTCCACTCACCTCCCAATAAAATAACCTGCAGAAAACCATCCTCAGCGTCTTCAATAATCTTCCAATAACACAACCTGCAGAACCCATCCTCAGCATTTCCGTATAACTCCCAATAACACAACCTTCAGAAAATAATCCTCAGCATCTTCACTAAATTTCCAATAACACACCCTGCAGAAACACATCCTCAGCATCTTCCCTCACCTCCCAAGAACACTACCTGCAGAAACGCATCCTCAGCATCTCCACTCACCTCCCAATAACACAACCTGCAGAAACCTATCCTCAGCATCACCACTCACCTCCCAATAACACAACCTGCAGAAACCCATCCTCAGCATCTCCACTCACCTTCCAATAACACAACCTGCAGAAACCCATCCTCAGAATCGTCATTCATTTCTCTATACACAACGTGCAGGAACCCATTCTCAGCATCTTCACTCACCTCCCAATAACACAACCTGCAGAAACCCATCCTCAGCATCTCCACTCACCTCCCAATAAAATAACCTGCAGAAAACCACCCTCAGCGTCTTCAATAATCTTCCAATAACACAACCTGCAGAACCCATCCTCAGCATTTCCATATAACTCCCAATAACACAACCTTCAGAAAATAATCCTCAGCATCTTCAGTAACCTTCCAATAACACACCCTGCAGAAACCCATCCTCAGCATCTCCACTGGCCTCCCAATAACACCACCTGCAGAAACCCATCCTCAGCATCTTCACTCACCTCCCAATAACACAACCTGCAGAAACCCATCCTCAGCATCTCCACTCACCTTCCAATAACACAACCTGCAGAAACACATCATCTGCATCTCCTCTCATCTAACAATAGAACAACCTGCAGATACCCATCCTCAGCATCTTCACTCGCCTCCCAATAACACAACCTGCAGGAACCCATCCTCAGCATCTCCACTCTCATTCCAATAAATGAACCTGCAGAAACCCATCCTCAGCACGTCCACTCACCTCCCAATAACACAACCTGCAGAATCCCATTCTCCGCATCTCCACTATCCTTCCAATAACACAATCTGCAGAAACCCATCCTCAGCATCTCCACTCACCTCCCAATAACACAACCTGCAGAAACCCATCCTCAGCATCTCCACTCACCTCCCAATAAAAGAACCTGCAGAAAACCATCCTCAGCATCTTCAATAATCTTCCAATAACACAACCTGCAGAACCCATCCTCAGCATTTCCACATAACTCCCAATAACACAACCTTCAGAAAACAATCCTCAGCATCTTCACTAACCTCCCAATAACACAACCTGCAGAAACGCATCCTCAGCATCTCCACTCGCCTCCCAATAACACAACCTGCAGAAACCCATTCTCCGCATCTCCACTATCCTTCCAATAACACAACCTGCAGAAACCCATCTTCAGCATCTCCACTCACCTCCCAATAACACAACCTGCAGAAACCCTTCCTCAGCATCTCCACTCACCTCCCAATAACACAACCTGCAGAAACCCATCCTCAGCATCTTCACTCACCTCCCAAGAACACAACCTGCAGAAACCCATCCTCAGCATCTCCACTCACCTCCCAATAAAATAACCTGCAGAAAACCATCATCAGCATCTTCAATAATCTTCCAATAACACAACCTGCAGAACCCATATTCAGCATTTCCATATAACTCCGAATAACACAACCTTCAGAAAATAATCCTCAGCATCTTCACTAACCTCCCAATAACACAACGTGCAGGAACCCATTCTCAGCATCTTCACTCACATTCCAATAACACAACCTACAGAAATCCATCCTCAGCATCTTCCCTCACCTCCCAAGAACACAACCTACAGAAACGCATCCTCAGCATCTTCACTCACCTCCCAATAACCCAACCTGCAGAAACCCATCCTCAGAATCGTCATTCATTTCTCTATACACAACGTGCAGGAACCCATTCTCAGCATCTTCACTCACCTCCCAATAACACAACCTGCAGAAACCCATCCTCAGCATCTTCACTCACCTTCTAATAACACAACCTGCAGAAGTCCATCCTCATCATCTCCACTCACCTCCCAATAACACAACCTGCAGAAACCCATCAACAGCATCTCCACTCACCTCCCAATAACACAACCTGCAGAAACCCATCCTCAGCATCTCCACTCACCTTCCAATAACACAACCTGCAGATACCCATCCTCAGAATCTCCACTCTCATTCCAATAAATGAACCTGCAGAAACCCATCCTCAGCACGTCCACTCACCTCCCAATAACACAACCTGCAGAAACCCATTCTCCGCATCTCCACTATCCTTCCAATAACACAACCTGCAGAAACCCATCCTCAGCATCTCCACTCGCCACCCAATAAAATAACCTGCAGAAAACCATCCTCAGCGTCTTCAATAATCTTCCAATAACACAACCTGCAGAACCCATCCTCAGCATTTCCATATAACTCCCAATAACACAACCTTCAGAAAATAATCCTCAGCATCTTCACTTACCTTCCAATAACACACCCTGCAGAAACCCATCCTCAGCATCTCCACTCACCTCCCATTAACACCACCTGCAGAAACCCACCCTCAGAATCTTCACTTACCTGCCAATAACACAACCTGCAGAAACCCATCCTCAGCATCTTCACCCACCTCCCAATAACACAATCTGCATTAACCCATCCTGAGCATCTTCCCTGACCTTCCAATAACACAACCTGCAGAAACCCATCCTCAGCAATTCCACTCACCTCCCAATAACACAACCTGCAGAAATCCATTCTCAGCATCTTCACTCACCTCCCAATAACACAACCTGCAGAAACCAATTCTCAGCATTTCCACTCATCTCCCAATAACACAACCTGCAGGAACCCATCCTCAGCATCTTCTCTCGCCTCCCAATAGCACAAACTTCAGAAACCCATTCTCAGCATTTCCACTCATCTCCCAATAACACAACCTGCAGGAACCCATCCTCAGCATCTCCACTCTCATTCCAATAAATGAACCTGCAGAAACCCATCCTCAGCAATTCCACTCACCTCCCAATAACACAACCTGCAGAAATCCATTCTCAGCATCTTCACTCACCTCCCAATAACACAACCTGCAGAAACCAATTCTCAGCATTTCCACTCATCTCCCAATAACACAACCTGCAGGAACCCATCCTCAGCATCTCCACTCACCTCCCAATAAAAGAACCTGCAGAAAACCATCCTCAGCATCTTCAATAATCTTCCAATAACACAACCTGCAGAAACCCATCCTCAGCATTTCCACATAACTCCCAATAACACAACCTTCAGAAAACAATCCTCAGCATCTTCACTAACTCCCAATAACACAACGTGCAGGAACCCATCCTCAGCATCTTCACTCACCTCCCAATAACACAACCTGCAGAAACCCATCCTCGGCATCTTCACTCATCTTCCAATAACACAACCTGCAGAAACCCATCCTCAGCATCTTCACTCACCTTCCAATAACACAACCTGCAGAAGTCCATCCTCATCATCTCCACTCACCTCCCAATAACACAACCTGCAGAAACCCATCCTCAGCATCTCCACTCACCTCCCAATAACACAACCTGCAGAAACCCATCCTCAGCACGTCCACTCACCTCCCAATAACACAACCTGCAGAAACCCATTCTCCGCATCTCCACTATCCTTCCAATAACACAACCTGCAGAAACCCATCCTCAGCATCTCCACTCACCTCCCAATAACACAACCTGCAGAAACCCATCCTCAGCATCTCCACTCACCTCCCAATAAAATAACCTGCAGAAAACCATCCTCAGCATCTTCAATAATCTTCCAATAACACAACCTGCAGAACCCATCCTCAGCATTTCCACATAACTCCCAATAACACAACCTTCAGACAACAATCCTCAGCATCTTCACTAACCTCCCAATAACACAACGTGCAGGAACCCATTCTCAGCATCTTCACTCACATTCCAATAACACAACCTGCAGAAAGCCATCCTCGGCATCTCCACTCATCTTCCAATAACACAACCTGCAGAAACCCATCCTCAGCATCTTCACTAACCTTCCAATAACACACCCTGCAGAAACCCATCCTCAGCATCTCCACTCGCCTCCCAATAACACAACCTGCAGAAACCCATTCTCCGCATCTCCACTATCCTTCCAATAACACAACCTGCAGAAACCCATCCTCAGCATCTCCACTCACCTCCCAATAACACAACCTGCAGAAACCAATCCTCAGCATCTCCACTCACCTCCCAATAACACAACCTGCAGAAACCCATCCTCAGCATCTTCACTCACCTCCCAATAACACAACCTGCAGAAACCCATCCTCAGCATCTCCACTCACCTCCCAATAAAATAACCTGCAGAAAACCATCCTCAGCGTCTTCAATAATCTTCCAATAACACAACCTGCAGAACCCATCCTCAGCATTTCCATATAACTCCCAATAACACAACCTTCAGAAAATAATCCTCAGCATCTTCACTAAATTTCCAATAACACACCCTGCAGAAACACATCCTCAGCATCTTCCCTCACCTCCCAAGAACACTACCTGCAGAAACGCATCCTCAGCATCTCCACTCACCTCCCAATAACACAACCTGCAGAAACCTATCCTCAGCATCACCACTCACCTCCCAATAACACAACCTGCAGAAACCCATCCTCAGCATCTCCACTCACCTTCCAATAACACAACCTGCAGAAACCCATCCTCAGAATCGTCATTCATTTCTCTATACACAACGTGCAGGAACCCATTCTCAGCATCTTCACTCACCTCCCAATAACACAACCTGCAGAAACCCATCCTCAGCATCTCCACTCACCTCCCAATAAAATAACCTGCAGAAAACCACCCTCAGCGTCTTCAATAATCTTCCAATAACACAACCTGCAGAACCCATCCTCAGCATTTCCATATAACTCCCAATAACACAACCTTCAGAAAATAATCCTCAGCATCTTCAGTAACCTTCCAATAACACACCCTGCAGAAACCCATCCTCAGCATCTCCACTGGCCTCCCAATAACACCACCTGCAGAAACCCATCCTCAGCATCTTCACTCACCTCCCAATAACACAACCTGCAGAAACCCATCCTCAGCATCTCCACTCACCTTCCAATAACACAACCTGCAGAAACACATCATCTGCATCTCCTCTCATCTAACAATAGAACAACCTGCAGATACCCATCCTCAGCATCTTCACTCGCCTCCCAATAACACAACCTGCAGGAACCCATCCTCAGCATCTCCACTCTCATTCCAATAAATGAACCTGCAGAAACCCATCCTCAGCACGTCCACTCACCTCCCAATAACACAACCTGCAGAATCCCATTCTCCGCATCTCCACTATCCTTCCAATAACACAATCTGCAGAAACCCATCCTCAGCATCTCCACTCACCTCCCAATAACACAACCTGCAGAAACCCATCCTCAGCATCTCCACTCACCTCCCAATAAAAGAACCTGCAGAAAACCATCCTCAGCATCTTCAATAATCTTCCAATAACACAACCTGCAGAACCCATCCTCAGCATTTCCACATAACTCCCAATAACACAACCTTCAGAAAACAATCCTCAGCATCTTCACTAACCTCCCAATAACACAACCTGCAGAAACGCATCCTCAGCATCTCCACTCGCCTCCCAATAACACAACCTGCAGAAACCCATTCTCCGCATCTCCACTATCCTTCCAATAACACAACCTGCAGAAACCCATCTTCAGCATCTCCACTCACCTCCCAATAACACAACCTGCAGAAACCCTTCCTCAGCATCTCCACTCACCTCCCAATAACACAACCTGCAGAAACCCATCCTCAGCATCTTCACTCACCTCCCAAGAACACAACCTGCAGAAACCCATCCTCAGCATCTCCACTCACCTCCCAATAAAATAACCTGCAGAAAACCATCATCAGCATCTTCAATAATCTTCCAATAACACAACCTGCAGAACCCATATTCAGCATTTCCATATAACTCCGAATAACACAACCTTCAGAAAATAATCCTCAGCATCTTCACTAACCTCCCAATAACACAACGTGCAGGAACCCATTCTCAGCATCTTCACTCACATTCCAATAACACAACCTACAGAAATCCATCCTCAGCATCTTCCCTCACCTCCCAAGAACACAACCTACAGAAACGCATCCTCAGCATCTTCACTCACCTCCCAATAACCCAACCTGCAGAAACCCATCCTCAGAATCGTCATTCATTTCTCTATACACAACGTGCAGGAACCCATTCTCAGCATCTTCACTCACCTCCCAATAACACAACCTGCAGAAACCCATCCTCAGCATCTTCACTCACCTTCTAATAACACAACCTGCAGAAGTCCATCCTCATCATCTCCACTCACCTCCCAATAACACAACCTGCAGAAACCCATCAACAGCATCTCCACTCACCTCCCAATAACACAACCTGCAGAAACCCATCCTCAGCATCTCCACTCACCTTCCAATAACACAACCTGCAGATACCCATCCTCAGAATCTCCACTCTCATTCCAATAAATGAACCTGCAGAAACCCATCCTCAGCACGTCCACTCACCTCCCAATAACACAACCTGCAGAAACCCATTCTCCGCATCTCCACTATCCTTCCAATAACACAACCTGCAGAAACCCATCCTCAGCATCTCCACTCGCCACCCAATAAAATAACCTGCAGAAAACCATCCTCAGCGTCTTCAATAATCTTCCAATAACACAACCTGCAGAACCCATCCTCAGCATTTCCATATAACTCCCAATAACACAACCTTCAGAAAATAATCCTCAGCATCTTCACTTACCTTCCAATAACACACCCTGCAGAAACCCATCCTCAGCATCTCCACTGGCCTCCCATTAACACCACCTGCAGAAACCCACCCTCAGAATCTTCACTTACCTGCCAATAACACAACCTGCAGAAACCCATCCTCAGCATCTTCACCCACCTCCCAATAACACAATCTGCATAAACCCATCCTGAGCATCTTCCCTGACCTTCCAATAACACAACCTGCAGAAACCCATCCTCAGCAATTCCACTCACCTCCCAATAACACAACCTGCAGAAATCCATTCTCAGCATCTTCACTCACCTCCCAATAACACAACCTGCAGAAACCAATTCTCAGCATTTCCACTCATCTCCCAATAACACAACCTGCAGGAACCCATCCTCAGCATCTTCTCTCGCCTCCCAATAGCACAAACTTCAGAAACCCATTCTCAGCATCTTCACTGACCTTCCAATAACACAACCTGCAGAAACCCATCCTCAGCATCTCCACTCACCTCCCAATAACACAACCTGCAGAAACCCATCCTCAGCATCTTCACAAATCTTCCAATAAAACAACCTGCAGAAAACCATTTTCAGCATCTCCACTCACCTCCCAAGAACACAACCTGCAGGAACCCATCCTCAGCATCTTCTCTCGCCTCCCAATAACACAACCTGTAGAAACCCATCCTCAGCATCTTCACTGACCTCCCAATAACACAACCTGCAGAAACCCATCCTCAGGATCTTCCCTAACCTCCCAATAACACAACCTGCAGAAACCCATCCTCAGCATCTCCACTCACCTCCCAATAACACAACCTGCAGAAACCCATCCTCAGCATCTTCACACAACTTCCAATAACACAACCTGCAGAAACCCATCCTCAGCATCTCCACTCACCTCCCAATAACACAACCTGCAGAAACCCATCCTCAGCATCTCCACTCACCTCCCAATAACACAACCTGCAGAAACCCATCCTCAGCATCTTCACACAACTTCCAATAACACAACCTGCAGAAACCCATCCTCAGCATCTCCACTCACCTCCCAATAACACCACCTGCAGAAACCCATCCTCAGCATCTCCACTCCCCTCCCAATAACACAACCTGCAGAAACCCATCCTCAGCATCTCCACTCTCATTCCAATAACACAACCTGCAGAGCCCCATCCTCAGCATCGTCACTAACCTTCCAATAACACAATCTGCAGAAACCCATCCTCAGCATCTTCACCCACCTCCCAATAACACAATCTGCATAAACCCATCCTGAGCATCTTCCCTGACCTTCCAATAACACAACCTGCAGAAACCCATCCTCAGCATCTCCACTCACCTCCCAATAACACAACCTGCACAAACCCATTCTCAGCATCTTCACTCACCTCCCAATAACACAACCTGCAGAAACCAATTCTCAGCATTTCCACTCATCTCCCAATAACACAACCTGCAGAAACCCATCCTCAGCATCTTCACAAATCTTCCAATAACACAACAGTCCAAAGATGTGCAGGTTAGGTGGATTGGCCATGATAAATTGCCCTTAGTTTCCAAAATTGCCCTTAGTGTTGGGTGGGGTTATGGGGATAGGGTGGCGGTGTTGACCGTGGGTAGGGTGCTCTTTCCAAGAGCCGGTGCAGACTCGATGGGCCGAATGGCCTCCTTCTGCACTGTAAATTCGATGATAATCTATGACAACCTGCAAAAATCCATCCTCGGCATCTCCACCTCCCAATAACACAACCTGCAGAAACCCATCCTCAGCATCTCCACTCACCTCCCAATAAAATAACCTGCAGAAAACCATCCTCAGCATCTTCAATAATATTCCAATAAAACAACCTGCAGAAACCCATTTTCAGCAGCTCAACTCACCTCCCAATAATACAACCTGCAGAAATCCATCATCAGCATCTCCACTCACCTCCCAAGAACACAACCTGCAGGAACCCATCCTCAGCATCTTCTCTCGCCTCCCAATAAGACAACCTGTAGAAACCCATCCTCAGCATCTCCCCTAACCTTCCAATAACACAACGTTTAGAAACCCATCCTCAGCATCTTCACGGACCTTCCAATAACACAAGCTGCAGAAATCCATTCTCAGCATCTTCCATATCCTCCCAATAACACAACCTGCAGAAACCCATCCTCAGCATCTCCACTCACCTCCCAATAACACAACCTGCAGAAACCCATCCTCAGCATCTCCACTCACCTCCCAATAACACAACCTGCAGAAACCCATCCTCAGCATCTCCACTCACCTCCCAATAACACAACCTGCAGAAACCCATCCTCAGCATCTCCCCTCACCTTCCAATAACACAACCTGCAGAAACCCATCCTCAGCATCTCCCCTCACCTCCCAATAACACAACCTGCAGAAACCCATCCTCAGCATCTCCCCTCACCTTCCAATAGCACAACCTGCAGATACCCATCCTCAGCATCTCCACTCGCCTCCCAATAACGCAACCTGCAGAAACCCATCCTCAGCATCTCCACTCACCTCCCAATAACACAACCTGCAGAAACCCATCCTCAGCATCTCCACTCACCTCCCAATAACACAACCTGCAGAAACCCATCCTCAGCATCTCCCCTCACCTTCCAATAACACAACCTGCAGAAACCCATCCTCAGCATCTCCCCTCACCTCCCAATAACACAACCTGCAGAAACCCATCCTCAGCATCTCCCCTCACCTTCCAATAGCACAACCTGCAGATACCCATCCTCAGCATCTGCACTCGCCTCCCAATAACGCAACCTGCAGAAACGCATCCTCAGCAGCTCCACTCTCATTCCAATAACACAACCTGCTGAAACCCATCCTCAGCATCTTCACTAACCTTCCAATAACACAACCTGCAGAAACCCATCCTCAGCATCTCCACTAACCTCCCAATAACACAAACTGCAGAAACCCATCCTCAGCATCTTCACTAACCTTCCAATAACACAACCTGCAGAAACCCATCCTCAGCATCTCCACTCTCATTCCAAAAACACAACCTGCAGAAACCCATCCTCAGCATCTTCACTAACCTTCCAATAACACAATCTGCAGAAACCCATCCTCAGCATCTTCACTCACCTCCCAATATCACAACCTGCAGAACCCATCCTCAGCATCTTCACTCACCTCCCAATAACACAACCTGCAGAAACCCATCCTCAGCATCTTCACTAACCTTCCAATAACACAACCTGCAGAAACCCATCCTCAGCATCTCCCCTAACCTTCCAATAACACAACATTTAGAAACCCATCCTCAGCATCTTCACTGACCTTCCAATAACACAACCTGCAGAAACCCATCCTCAGCATCTCCACTCACCTCCCAATAACACAACCTGCAGAAACCCATCCTCAGCATCTCCACTCACCTCCCAATAACACAACCTGCAGAAACCCATCCTCAGCATCTCCACTCACCTCCCAATAACACAACCTGCAGAAACCCATCCTCAGCATCTCCACTCACCTCCCAATAACACAACCTGCAGAAACCCATCCTCAGTATCTCCCCTCACCTTCCAATAACACAACCTGCAGAAACCCATCCTCAGCATCTCCCCTCACCTCCCAATAACACAACCTGCAGAAACCCATCCTCAGCATCTCCCCTCACCTTCCAATAGCACAACCTGCAGATACCTCAGCATCTCCACTCGCCTCCCAATAACGCAACCTGCAGAAACCCATCCTCAGCATCTCCACTCTCATTCCAATAACACAACCTGCAGAAACCAATTCTCAGCATTTCCACTCATCTCCCAATAACACAACCTGCAGAAACCCATCCTCAGCATCTTCACAAATCTTCCAATAACACAACAGTCCAAAGATGTGCAGGTTAGGTGGATTGGCCATGATAAATTGCCCTTAGTTTCCAAAATTGCCCTTAGTGTTGGGTGGGGTTATGGGGATAGGGTGGCGGTGTTGACCGTGGGTAGGGTGCTCTTTCCAAGAGCCGGTGCAGACTCGATGGGCCGAATGGCCTCCTTCTGCACTGTAAATTCGATGATAATCTATGACAACCTGCAAAAATCCATCCTCGGCATCTCCACCTCCCAATAACACAACCTGCAGAAACCCATCCTCAGCATCTCCACTCACCTCCCAATAAAATAACCTGCAGAAAACCATCCTCAGCATCTTCAATAATATTCCAATAAAACAACCTGCAGAAACCCATTTTCAGCAGCTCAACTCACCTCCCAATAATACAACCTGCAGAAACCCATCCTCAGCATCTCCACTCACCTCCCAAGAACACAACCTGCAGAAACCCATCCTCAGCATCTCCACTCACCTCCCAATAACACAACCTGCAGAAACCCATCCTCAGCATCTCCACTCACCTCCCAAGAACACAACCTGCAGAAACCCATCCTCAGCATCTCCACTCACCTCCCAATAACACAACCTGCAGAAATCCATCATCAGCATCTCCACTCACCTCCCAAGAACACAACCTGCAGGAACCCATCCTCAGCATCTTCTCTCGCCTCCCAATAAGACAACCTGTAGAAACCCATCCTCAGCATCTCCCCTAACCTTCCAATAACACAACGTTTAGAAACCCATCCTCAGCATCTTCACGGACCTTCCAATAACACAAGCTGCAGAAATCCATTCTCAGCATCTTCCATATCCTCCCAATAACACAACCTGCAGAAACCCATCCTCAGCATCTCCACTCACCTCCCAATAACACAACCTGCAGAAACCCATCCTCAGCATCTCCACTCACCTCCCAATAACACAACCTGCAGAAACCCATCCTCAGCATCTCCACTCACCTCCCAATAACACAACCTGCAGAAACCCATCCTCAGCATCTCCCCTCACCTTCCAATAACACAACCTGCAGAAACCCATCCTCAGCATCTCCCCTCACCTCCCAATAACACAACCTGCAGAAACCCATCCTCAGCATCTCCCCTCACCTTCCAATAGCACAACCTGCAGATACCCATCCTCAGCATCTCCACTCGCCTCCCAATAACGCAACCTGCAGAAACCCATCCTCAGCATCTCCACTCACCTCCCAATAACACAACCTGCAGAAACCCATCCTCAGCATCTCCACTCACCTCCCAATAACACAACCTGCAGAAACCCATCCTCAGCATCTCCCCTCACCTTCCAATAACACAACCTGCAGAAACCCATCCTCAGCATCTCCCCTCACCTCCCAATAACACAACCTGCAGAAACCCATCCTCAGCATCTCCCCTCACCTTCCAATAGCACAACCTGCAGATACCCATCCTCAGCATCTCCACTCGCCTCCCAATAACGCAACCTGCAGAAACGCATCCTCAGCAGCTCCACTCTCATTCCAATAACACAACCTGCTGAAACCCATCCTCAGCATCTTCACTAACCTTCCAATAACACAACCTGCAGAAACCCATCCTCAGCATCTCCACTAACCTCCCAATAACACAAACTGCAGAAACCCATCCTCAGCATCTTCACTAACCTTCCAATAACACAACCTGCAGAAACCCATCCTCAGCATCTCCACTCTCATTCCAAAAACACAACCTGCAGAAACCCATCCTCAGCATCTTCACTAACCTTCCAATAACACAATCTGCAGAAACCCATCCTCAGCATCTTCACTCACCTCCCAATATCACAACCTGCAGAACCCATCCTCAGCATCTTCACTCACCTCCCAATAACACAACCTGCAGAAACCCATCCTCAGCATCTTCACTAACCTTCCAATAACACAACCTGCAGAAACCCATCCTCAGCATCTCCCCTAACCTTCCAATAACACAACATTTAGAAACCCATCCTCAGCATCTTCACTGACCTTCCAATAACACAACCTGCAGAAACCCATCCTCAGCATCTCCACTCACCTCCCAATAACACAACCTGCAGAAACCCATCCTCAGCATCTCCACTCACCTCCCAATAACACAACCTGCAGAAACCCATCCTCAGCATCTCCACTCACCTCCCAATAACACAACCTGCAGAAACCCATCCTCAGCATCTCCACTCACCTCCCAATAACACAACCTGCAGAAACCCATCCTCAGTATCTCCCCTCACCTTCCAATAACACAACCTGCAGAAACCCATCCTCAGCATCTCCCCTCACCTCCCAATAACACAACCTGCAGAAACCCATCCTCAGCATCTCCCCTCACCTTCCAATAGCACAACCTGCAGAAACCCATCCTCAGCATCTCCCCTCACCTCCCAATAACACAACCTGCAGAAACCCATCCTCAGCATCTCCACTAACCTCCCAATAACACAAACTGCAGAAACCCATCCTCAGCATCTTCACTAACCTTCCAATAACACAACCTGCAGAAACCCATCCTCAGCATCTCCACTCTCATTCCAAAAACACAACCTGCAGAAACCCATCCTCAGCATCTTCACTAACCTTCCAATAACACAATCTGCAGAAACCCATCCTCAGCATCTTCACTCACCTCCCAATATAACAACCTGCAGAACCCATCCTCAGCATCTTCACTCACCTCCCAATAACACAACCTGCAGAAACCCATCCTCAGCATCTTCACTAACCTTCCAATAACACAACCTGCAGAAACCCATCCTCAGCATCTCCACTCACCTCCCAATAACACAACCTCTGGAAACCCATCCTCAGCTTCTTCACTAACCTCCCAATAACACAAACAGCAGAAACCGATCCTCAACATCTCCACTCACCTCCCAATAACACAACCTGCGGAAACCCATCCTCAGCATCATCACTAATCTTCCAATAACACAACCTGCAGAAACCCATCCTCAGCATCGTCACTCACCTCCCAATAACACAACCTGCAGAAACCCATCCTCAGCATCTTCAATAACCTTCCAATAACAAAACCTGCAGAAATTCATCCTTAACATCTCCACTCACCTCCCAATAACACAACCTGCAGAAACCCATCCTCATTTTCTCCACCTGCAGAAACCCATCCTCAGCATCTCCACTCACCTCCCAATAACGCAACCTGCAGAATCCCATTTTCAGCATCTTCCCTAACCTTCCAATAACACAACCTGCAGAAACCCATCCTCAGCATCTCCACTCACCTCCCAGTAACAACAATCTGCAGAAACCCATCCTCAGCATCTCCACTCACCTTCCAATAGCACAACCTGCAGAAACCCATCCTCATTATCTCCACCTGCAGAAACCCATCCTCAGCATCTCCACTCACCTCCCAATAACACAACCTGCAGAATCCCATTTTCAGCAGCTCAACTCACCTCCCAATAACACAACCTGCAGAAACCCATCATCAGCATCTCCACTCACCTCCCAAGAACACAACCTGCAGGAACCCATCCTCAGCATCTCCACTCTCATTCCAATAACACAACCTGCAGAAACCCATCCTCAGCATCTCCACTAACCTCCCAATAACACAACCTGCAGAAACCCATCCTCAGCATCTTCACTAACCTTCCAATAACACAACCTGCAGAAACCCATCCTCAGCATCTCCACTCACCTCCCAATAACACAACCTGCAGAAACCCATCCTCAGCATCTCCACACCTCCCAATAACAGAACCTGCAGAAACCCATCCTCAGCATCTCCACTCACCTCCCAATAACACAACCTGCAGAAACCCATCCTCAGAATCTCAACTCACCTCCCAATAACACAACCTGCAGAAACCCATCCTCAGCATCTCCACTCACCTCCCAATAACACAACCTGCAGAAACCCATCCTCAGCATCTTCACTAACCTTCCAATAACACAACCTGCAGAAACCCATCCTCAGCATCTCCACTCTCATTCCAATAACACAACCTGCAGAAACCCATCCTCAGCATCTCCACTTACCTCCCAATAACACAACCTGCAGAAACCCATCCTCAGCATCTTCACTAACCTTCCAATAACACAACCTGCAGAAACCCATCCACAACATATTCACTAACCTTCCAATAACAAAAACTGCAGAGCCCCATCCTCAGCATCGTCACTAACCTTCCAATAACACAACCTGCAGAAACCCATCCTCAGCATCTTCACTAACCTTCCAATAACACAACCTGCAGAAACACATCTTCAGCATCTCCACTCACCTCCCAATAACACAACATGCAGAAACCCATCCTCAGCATCATCACTAATCTTCCAATAACACAACCTGCAGAACCCATTCTCAGCATCTTCACTAACCTCCCAATAACACAACCTGCAGAAACCCATCCTCAGCATCTTCACTCACCTCCGAATAACACAACCTGCAGAAACCCAATCTCAGAATCTTCAATAACCTTCCAATAACAAAACCTGCAGAAATTCATCCTTAACATCTCCACTCACCTCCCAATAACACAACCTGCAGAAACCCATCCTCAGCATCTCCACTCACCTCCCAATAACACAACCTGCAGAAACCCATCCTCATCATCTCCACACACCTCCCAATAACACAAACTGCAGGAACCCATCCTCAGCATCTTCACTCACCTCCCAATAACACAACCTGCAGAAACCCATCCTCAGCATCTCCACTCACCTCCCAATAACACAACCTGCAGAAACCCATCCTCAGCATCTCCACTCACCTCCCAATAACACAACCTGCAGAATCCCATTTTCAGCATCTTCCCTAACCTCCCAACACCACAACCTGCAGAAACCCATCCTCAGCATCTCCACTCACCTCCCAATAACACAAACTGCAGAATCCCATTTTCAGCATCGTCCCTAACCTCCCAATAAAACAACCTGCAGATACCCATTCTCAGCATTTCCACTCATCTCACAATAACACAACCTGCAGAAACCCATCCTCAGCATCTCCACTCACCTCCCAATAACACAACCTGCAGAAACACATCCTCAGAATCGTCACTCATTTCTCTATACACAACCTGCAGGAACCCATCCTCAGCATCTCCACTCAGCTCGCAATAGCACAACCGGCAGAAACCCATTCTCAGAATCTCCACTGACGTCCCAATAAGACAACCTGCAGAAATCCATCCTCAGCATCTTCACTCACCTTCCAATAACAGACCTGCAGAAACCCATCCTCGGCATCTCCACTCACCTCCCAATAACACAACCTGCAGAAACCCATCCTCAGCATCTTCACTAACCTTCCAATCACAAAATCTGCAGAAAACCATCTTCAGCATCTTCCCTAACCTTCCAATAACACAGCCAGCCGAAACCCAACATCAGCATCTTCACTCACCTCCCAATAACACAACCTGCAGAAAACCTTCCTCAGCATCTTCACCCACCTCCCAATAACACAACCTGCAGAAACCCATTCTCAGCATCTTCACTCACCTCCCAATAACACAACCTGCAGAAACCAATTCTCAGCATTTCCACTCATCTCCCAATCACACAACCTGCAGAAACCCATCCTCAGCATCTTCACAAATCTTCCAATAACACAACCTGCAGAAACCCATCCTCAGCAACTCCACTAACCTCCCAATAACACAACCTGCAGAAACCCAACCTCAGCAACTCCACTAACCTCCCAATAACACAACCTGCAGAAACCCATCCTCAGCAACTCCACTAAACTCCCAATAACACAAACTGCAGAAACTCATCCGCAGCATCTCCACTCACCTTCCAATAACACAACCTGCAGAAACCCATCCTCAGCATCTCCACTCACCTCCCAATAACACAACCTGCAGAAACCCATCCTCAGCATCTTCATTCACCTCCCAATAACACAACCTGCAGAAACCAATCCTCAGCATCTCCACTCACCTCCCAATAACACAACCTGCAGAAACCCATCCTCAGCATCTCCACTCACCTGCCAATAACACAAACTGCAGAAACCCATCCTCAGCATCTCCACTCACCTGCCAATAACACAACCAGCAGAAACCCATCCTCAGCAACTCTACTAACCTCCCAATAACACAACCTGCAGCAACCCATCCTCAGCAACTCCACTAACCTCCCAATAACACAACCTGCAGAAACCCATCCTCAGCAACTCCACTAACCTCCCAATAACACAAACTGCAGAAACTCATCCGCAGCATCTCCACTCACCTCCCAATAACACAACCTGCAGAAACCCATCCTCAGCATCTTCATTCACCTCCCAATAACACAACCTGCAGAAACCCATCCACAGCATCTCCACTCACCTCCCAATAACACGACCTGCAGAAACCCATCCTCAGCATCTTCACTAACCTACCAATACCACAACCTGCAGAAACCCATCCTCAGCATCTTCACTCACCTCCCAATAACACAACCTGCAGAAACCCATCCTCAGCATCTTCACTAATCTCCCAATACCACAACCTGCAGAAACCCATCCTCAGCATCTCCACTCACCTTCCAATAACACAACCTGCAGAAACCCATCCTCAGCATCTTCACTCACCTCCCAATAATACAACCTGCAGAAATCCATCCTCAGCATCTCCACTCACCTCCCAATAACACAACCTCCAGAAACCCATCCTCAGCATCTTCACTCATCTTCCAATAACACAACCTGCAGAAACCCATCCTCAGCATCTTCACTAACCTTCCAATAACACACCCTGCAGAAACCCATCCTCAGCATCTCCACTCGCCTCCCAATAACACAACCTGCAGGACCCAGCCTCAGAATCTTCACTAACCTTCCAATCACAAAATCTGCAGAAAACCATCTTCAGCATCTTCCCTAACCTTCCAATAACACAGCCAGCCGAAACCCAACATCAGCATCTTCACTCACCTCCCAATAACACAACCTGCAGAAAACCTTCCTCAGCATCTTCACCCACCTCCCAATAACACAACCTGCAGAAACCCATTCTCAGCATCTTCACTCACCTCCCAATAACACAACCTGCAGAAACCAATTCTCAGCATTTCCACTCATCTCCCAATCACACAACCTGCAGAAACCCATCCTCAGCATCTTCACAAATCTTCCAATAACACAACCTGCAGAAACCCATCCTCAACATCTCCACTCACCTCCCAATAACACAACCTGCAGAAACCCATCCTCAGCATCTCCACTCACCTCCCAATAACACAAACTGCAGAAACCCATCCTCAGCATCTCCACTCACCTGCCAATAACACAACCTGCAGAAACCCATCCTCAGCAACTCCACTAACCTCCCAAAAACACAACCTGCAGAAACCCATCCTCAGCAACTCCACTAACCTCCCAATAACACAACCTGCAGAAACCCATCCTCAGCAACTCCACTAACCTCCCAATAACACAAACTGCAGAAACTCATCCGCAGCATCTCCACTCACCTCCCAATAACACAACCTGCAGAAACCCATCCTCAGCATCTTCATTCACCTCCCAATAACACAACCTGCAGAAACCAATCCTCAGCATCTCCACTCACCTCCCAATAACACAACCTGCAGAAACCCATCCTCAGCATCTCCACTCACCTGCCAATAACACAAACTGCAGAAACCCATCCTCAGCATCTCCACTCACCTGCCAATAACACAACCAGCAGAAACCCATCCTCAGCAACTCCACTAACCTCCCAATAACACAACCTGCAGCAACCCATCCTCAGCAACTCCACTAACCTCCCAATAACACAACCTGCAGAAACCCATCCTCAGCAACTCCACTAACCTCCCAATAACACAAACTGCAGAAACTCATCCGCAGCATCTCCACTCACCTCCCAATAACACAACCTGCAGAAACCCATCCTCAGCATCTCCACTCACCTCCCAATAACACAACCTGCAGAAACCCATCCTCAGCATCTTCATTCACCTCCCAATAACACAACCTGCAGAAACCAATCCTCAGCATCTCCACTCACCTCCCAATAACACAACCTGCAGAAACCCATCCTCAGCATCTCCACTCACCTGCCAATAACACAAACTGCAGAAACCCATCCTCAGCATCTCCACTCACCTGCCAATAACACAACCAGCAGAAACCCATCCTCAGCAACTCCACTAACCTCCCAATAACACAACCTGCAGCAACCCATCCTCAGCAACTCCACTAACCTCCCAATAACACAACCTGCAGAAACCCATCCTCAGCAACTCCACTAACCTCCCAATAACACAAACTGCAGAAACTCATCCGCAGCATCTCCACTCACCTCCCAATAACACAACCTGCAGAAACCCATCCTCAGCATCTTCATTCACCTCCCAATAACACAACCTGCAGAAACCCATCCACAGCATCTCCACTCACCTCCCAATAACACAACCTGCAGAAACCCATCCTCAGCATCTTCACTAACCTCCCAATACCACAACCTGCAGAAACCCATCCTCAGCATCTTCACTCACCTCCCAATAACACAACCTGCAGAAACCCATCCTCAGCATCTTCACTAATCTCCCAATACCACAACCTGCAGAAACCCATCCTCAGCATCTCCACTCACCTTCCAATAACACAACCTGCAGAAACCCATCCTCAGCATCTTCACTCACCTCCCAATAATACAACCTGCAGAAATCCATCCTCAGCATCTCCACTCACCTCCCAATAACACAACCTCCAGAAACCCATCCTCAGCATCTTCACTCACCTTCCAATAACACAACCTGCAGAAACCCAACCTCAGCATCTCCACTCACCTTCCAATAACACAACCTGCAGAAACCCATCCTCAGCATCTTCACTCACCTCCCAATAACACAACCTGCAGAAACCCATCCTCAGCATCTCCACTCACCCCCCAATAACACAACCTGAAGAAACCCATCCTTAGTATCTCCACCCACCATCCAGTAACACAACCTGTAGAAATCCATCCTCAGCATCTCCACTCACCGTCCAATAACACAACCTGCAGAAACCCATCCTCAGCGTCTCCACTCACCGTCCAATAACACAACCTGCAGAAACCCATCCTCAGCAACTCCACTAACCTCCCAATAACACAACCTGCAGAAAGCCACCCTCAGCAACTCCACTAACCTCCCAATAACACAAACTGCAGAAACTCATCCGCAGCATCTCCACTCACCTCCCAATAACACAACCTGCAGAAACCCATCCTCAGCATCTTCATTCACCTCCCAATAACACAACCTGCAGAAACCAATCCTCAGCATCTCCACTCACCTCCCAATAACACAACCTGCAGAAACCCATCCTCAGCATCTCCACTCACCTGCCAATAACACAAACTGCAGAAACCCATCCTCAGCATCTCCACTCACCTGCCAATAACACAACCAGCAGAAACCCATCCTCAGCAACTCCACTAACCTCCCAATAACACAACCTGCAGCAACCCATCCTCAGCAACTCCACTAACCTCCCAATAACACAACCTGCAGAAACCCATCCTCAGCAACTCCACTAACCTCCCAATAACACAAACTGCAGAAACTCATCCGCAGCATCTCCACTCACCTCCCAATAACACAACCTGCAGAAACCCATCCTCAGCATCTTCATTCACCTCCCAATAACACAACCTGCAGAAACCCACCCACGGCATCTCCACTCACCTCCCAATAACACAACCTGCAGAAACCCATCCTCAGCATCTTCACTAACCTCCCAATACCACAACCTGCAGAAACCCATCCTCAGCATCTTCACTCATCTCCCAATAACACAACCTGCAGAAACCCATCCTCAGCATCTTCACTAATCTCCCAATACCACAACCTGCAGAAACCCATCCTCAGCATCTCCACTCACCTCCCAATAACACAACCTCCAGAAACCCATCCTCAGCATCTTCACTCACCTTCCAATAACACAACCTGCAGAAACCCAAACTCAGCATCTCCACTCACCTTCCAATAACACAACCTGCAGAAACCCATCCTCAGCATCTTCACTCACCTCCCAATAACACAACCTGCAGAAACCCATCCTCAGCATCTCCACTCACCCCCCAATAACACAACCTGAAGAAACCCATCCATAGTATCTCCACCCACCATCCAGTAACACAACCTGTAGAAATCCATCCTCAGCATCTCCACTCACCGTCCAATAACACAACCTGCAGAAACCCATCCTCAGCGTCTCCACTCACCGTCCAATAACACAACCTGCAGAAACCCATCCTCAGCGTCTTCACTCACCTTCCAATAACACAACCTGCAGAAACCCATCCTCAGCAACTCCACTAACCTCCCAATAACACAACCTGCAGAAACCCATCCTCAGCATCTCCACTCACCGTCCAATAACACAACCTGCAGAAACCCATCCTCAGCGTCTTCACTCACCTTCCAATAACACAACCTGCAGAAACCCATCCTCAGCAACCCCACTAACCTCCCAATAACACAACCTGCAGAAACCCATCCTCAGCAACTCCACTAACCTCCCAATATACAAACTGCAGAAACTCATCCGCAGCATCTCCACTCACCTCCCTATAACAAAAACTGCAGAAACCCATCCTCAGCATCTTCACTCACCTCCCAATAACACAACCTGCAGAAAACCATCCTCAGCATTTTCCCTAACCTTCCAATAACACAATCTGCAGAAACCCATCCTCAGCATCTTCACTCACCTCCCAATAACACAACCTGCAGAAATCCATCCTCAGCATCTCCACTCACCTCCCAATAACACAACCTGCAGAAACCCATCCTCAGCATCTCCACTCACCCAATAACACAACCTGCAGAAACCCATCCTCAGCATCTTCACTCACCTCCCAATAACACAACCTGCAGAAACCCATCCTCAGCGTCTTCACTCACCCCCCAATAACACAACCTGCAGAAATCCATCCTCAGCATCTCCACTCACCTCCCAATAACACAATCTGCAGAAACCCATCCTCAGCATCGTCACTCACCTCCCAATAACACAACCTGCAGAAACCCATCCTCAGCATCTCCACTCACCTCCCAATAACACAATCTGCAGAAACCCATCCTCAGCATCTTCACTCACCTCCAAATAACACAACCTGCAGAAACCCATCCTCAGCATCTCCACTCACCTCCCAATAACACAATCTGCAGAAACCCATCCTCAGCATCTTCACTCACCTCCCAATAACACAATCTGCAGAAACCCATCATCAGCATCGTCACTCACCTCCCAATAACACAACCTGCAGAAACACATCCTCAGATTCTTCACTCACCTCCCAATAACACAACCTGTAGAAATCCATCCTCAGCATCTCCACTCACCTCCCAATAACACAATCTGCAGAAACCCATCCGCAGCATCTCCACTCACCTCCCAATAACACAACCTGCAGAAACCCATCCTCAGCATCTTCACTCACCTCCCAATAACACAACCTGCAGAAACCCATCCTCAGCATCGTCACTCACCTCCCAATAACACAACCTGCAGAAACCCATCCATAGTATCTCCACCCACCATCCAGTAACACAACCTGTAGAAATCCATCCACAGCATCTCCACTCACCGTCCAATAACACAAGCTGCAGAAATCCATTCTCAGCCTCTTCACTCACCTCCCAATAACACAACCTGCAGAAACCCATCCTCAGCGTCTTCACTCACCTTCCAATAACACAACCTGCAGAAACCCATCCTCAGCATCTCCACTCACCTCCCAATACCACAATCTGCAGAAACCCATCCTCAGCATCTACACTCACCTCCCAATAACACAGCCTGCAGAAACCCATCCTCAGCATCTCCACTAACCTTCCAATAACACAACCTGCATAAACCCATCCTCAGCATCTTCACTGACCTTCCAATAACACAACCTGCAGAAACCCATCCTCAGCATCTTCACTAACCTCCCAATAACACAACCTGCAGAAACCCATCCTCAGCATCTCCACTCACCTCCCAATAACACAACCTGCAGAAACCCATCCTCAGGATCTTCACTCACCTCCCAATAACACAACCTGCAGAAACCCATCCTCAGCATCTCCACTCACCTCCCAATAACACAACCTGCAGGAACCAATCCTCAGCATCTTCACTAACCTCCCAATAACACAACCTGCAGAAACCCATCCTCAGCATCTCCACTAACCTTCCACTAACACAACCTGCATAAACCCATCCTCAGCATCTCCACTCACCTCCCAATAACACAACCTGCAGAAACCCATCCTCAGCATCTCCACTAACCTTCCAATAACACAACCTGCATAAACCCATTCTCAGCATCTCCACTCATCTCCCAATAACACAACCTGCAGAAACCCATCCTCAGCATCTTCACTAACCTCCCAATAACACAACCTGCAGAAACCCATCCTCAGCATCTCCACTAACCTTCCAATAACACAACCTGCATAAACCCATCCTCAGCATCTCCACTCACCTCCCAATAACACAACCTGCAGAAACCCATCCTCAGCATCTCCACTAACCTTCCAATAACACAACCTGCATACACCCATCCTCAGCATCTCCACTCACCTCCCAATAACACAACCTGCAGAAACCCATCCTCAGCATCTCCACTAACCTTCCAATAACACAACCTGCATAAACCCATTCTCAGCATCTCCACTCACCTCCCAATAACACAACCTGCAGAAACCCATCCTCAGCATCTCCACTAACCTTCCAATAACACAACCTGCATAAACCCATTCTCAGCATCTCCACTCACCTCCCAATAACACAACCTGCAGAAACCCATCCTCAGCATCTCCACTAACCTTCCAATAACACAACCTACATAAACCCATTCTCAGCATCTCCACTCACCTCCCAATAACACAACCTGCAGAAACCCATCCTCAGCATCTCCACTAACCTTCCAATAACACAACCTGCATAAACCCATTCTCAGCATCTCCACTCACCTCCCAATATCACAACCTGAAGAAACCCATCCTCAGTTACTCCACTCACCTCTCAATAACACAACCTGCAGAAACCCATCCTCAGCATCTCCACTCACCTTCCAGTAACACAACCTGTAGAAATCCATCCTCAGCATCTCCACTCACCGTTCAATAACACAACCTGCAGAACCCATCCTCAGCATCTCCACTCAACTACCAATAACACAAACTGCAGAAACCCATCCTCAGCGTCTTCACTCACCTCCCAATAACACAACCTGCAGAAACCCATCCTCAGCATCTCCACTCACCTCCCAATAACACAACCTGCAGAAACCCATTCTCAGCATCTTCACTCACCTTCCAATAACACAAACTGCAGAAACCCATCCTCAGCATCTTCACTCACCTCCTAATAACACAACCTGCAGAAACCCATCCTCAGCGTCTTCACTCACCTCCCAATAACACAACCTGCAGAAACCCATCCTCAGCATCTCCACTCACCTCCCAATATCACAACCTGCAGAAACCCATCCTCAGCATCGCCACTCACCTCCCAATAACACAACCTGCAGAAACCCATCCTCAGCATCTCCACTCACCTTCCAATAACACAACCTGCAGAAACACATCCTCAGCATCTCCACTCACCTCCCAATAACACAACCTGCAGAAACCCATCCTCAGCATCTCCACTCACCTCCCAATAACACAAACTGCAGAAACCCATCCTCAGCGTCTTCACTCACCTCCCAATAACACAACCTGCAGAAACCCATACTCAACATCTTCACTAATCTCCCAATAACACAACCTGCAGAAACCCATACTCAGCATCTCCACTCACCCCCCAATAACACAACCTGAAGAAACCCATCCATAGCATCTCCACTCACCTTCCAGTAACACAACCTGTAGAAATCCATCCTCAGCATCTCCACTCACCGTTCAATAACACAACCTGCAGAACCCATCCTCAGCATCTCCACTCACCTCCCAATAACACCAACTGCAGAAACCCATCCTCAGCGTCTTCAATCACCTCCCAATAACACAACCTGCAGAAACCCATCCTCAGCATCTCCACTCACCTCCCAATAACACAACCTGCAGAAACCCATCCTCAGCATCTCCACTCACCTCCCAATAACACAACCTGCAGAAACCCATCCACAGCATCTCCACTCACCTCCCAATAACACAACCTGCAGAAACCCATCCTCAGCAACTCCACTAAGCTGCCAATAACACAACCTGCAGAAACCCATCCTCAGCAACTCCACTAACCTCCCAATAACACAACCTGCAGAAACCCATCCTCAGCAACTCCACTAACCTCCCAATAACACAAACTGCAGAAACTCATCCGCAGCATCTCCACTCACCTCCCAATAACACAACCTGCAGAAACTCATCCTCAGCATCTTCATCCACCTCCCAATAACACAACCTGCAGAAACCCATCCTCAGCATCTCCACTCACCTCCCAATAACACAACCTGCAGAAACCCATCCTCAGCATCTCCACTCACCTCCCAATAACACAACATGCAGAAACCCATCCTCAGCATCTCCACTCACCTCCCAATAACACAACCTGCAGAAACCCATCCTCAGCAGCTTCACTCACCTTCCAATAACACAACCTGCAGAAACCCATCCTCAGCATCTCCACTCACCTTCCAATAATACAACATGCAGAATCAATCCTCAGCATCTCCACTCACCTCCCAATAACACAACCTGCAGAAACCCATCCTCAGCATCTCCACTCACCTCCCAATAACACAACCTGCAGAAACCCATCCTCAGCAACTCCACTAACCTCCCAATAACACAACCTTCAGAAACCCATCCTCAGCAACTCCACTAACCTCCCAATAACACAACCTGCAGAAACCCATCCTCAGCATCTCCACTCACCACCCAATAACACAACCTGCAGAAACCCATCCTCAGCATCTCCACTCACCTCCCAATAACACAACCTGCAAAAACCCATCCTCAGCAACTCCACTCACCTCCCAATAACACAACCCGCAGAAACCCATCCTCAGCATCTTCACTAACCTCCCAATAACACAACCTGCAGAAACCCATCCTCAGCATCTCCACTCACCTCCCAATACCACAACCTGCAGAAATCCATCCTCAGCATCTCCACTCACCTCCCAATAACACAACCTGCAGAAACCCATCCTCAGCATCTCCACTCACCTCCCAATACCACAACCTGCAGAAATCCATCCTCAGCATCTCCACTCACCTCCCAATAACACAACATGCAGAAATCCATCCTCAGCATCTTCACTCACCTCCCAATAATACAACCTGCAGAAATCCTTCCTCAGCATCTTCACTGACCTTCCAATAACACAACCTGCAGAAACCCATCCTCAGCATCTTCACTAACCTCCCAATAACACAACCTGCAGAAACCCATCCTCAGCATCTCCACTCACCTCCCAATAACACAACCTGCAGAAACCCATCCTCAGGATCTTCACTCACCTCCCAATAACACAACCTGCAGAAACCCATCCTCAGCATCTCCACTCACCTCCCAATAACACAACCTGCAGGAACCAATCCTCAGCATCTTCACTAACCTCCCAATAACACAACCTGCAGAAACCCATCCTCAGCATCTCCACTAACCTTCCACTAACACAACCTGCATAAACCCATCCTCAGCATCTCCACTCACCTCCCAATAACACAACCTGCAGAAACCCATCCTCAGCATCTCCACTAACCTTCCAATAACACAACCTGCATAAACCCATTCTCAGCATCTCCACTCATCTCCCAATAACACAACCTGCAGAAACCCATCCTCAGCATCTTCACTAACCTCCCAATAACACAACCTGCAGAAACCCATCCTCAGCATCTCCACTAACCTTCCAATAACACAACCTGCATAAACCCATCCTCAGCATCTCCACTCACCTCCCAATAACACAACCTGCAGAAACCCATCCTCAGCATCTCCACTAACCTTCCAATAACACAACCTGCATACACCCATCCTCAGCATCTCCACTCACCTCCCAATAACACAACCTGCAGAAACCCATCCTCAGCATCTCCACTAACCTTCCAATAACACAACCTGCATAAACCCATTCTCAGCATCTCCACTCACCTCCCAATAACACAACCTGCAGAAACCCATCCTCAGCATCTCCACTAACCTTCCAATAACACAACCTGCATAAACCCATTCTCAGCATCTCCACTCACCTCCCAATAACACAACCTGCAGAAACCCATCCTCAGCAACTCCACTCTCCTCCCAATAACACAACCTGCAGAAACCCATCCTCAGCATCTTCACTAACCTCCCAATACCACAACCTGCAGAAATCCATCCTCAGCATCTCCACTCACCTCCCAATAACACAACATGCAGAAATCCATCCTCAGCATCTTCACTCACCTCCCAATAATACAACCTGCAGAAATCCTTCCTCAGCATCTTCACTCACCTTCCAATAACACAAACTGCAGAAACCCAGCCGCAGCATCTCCACTCACCTTCCAATAACACAACCTGCAGAAACCCATCCTCAGCATCTCCACTCACCTTCCAATAACACAACCTGCAGAAACCCATCCTCATCATCTCCACTCACCTCCCAATAACTCAACCTGCAGAAACCCATCCTCAGCATCTCCACTCACCTCCCAATAACACAAACTGCAGAAACCCATCCTCAGCGTCTTCACTCACCTCCCAATAACACAACCTGCAGAAACCCATACTCAACATCTCCACTAATCTCCCAATAACACAACCTGCAGAAAGCCATACTCAGCATCTCCACTCACCCCCCAATAACACAACCTGAAGAAACCCATCCATAGCATCTCCACTCACCTTCCAGTAACACAACCTGTAGAAATCCATCCTCAGCATCTCCACTCACCGTTCAATAACACAACCTGCAGAACCCATCCTCAGCATCTCCACTCACCTCCCAATAACACAAACTGCAGAAACCCATCCTCAGCGTCTTCACTCACCTCCCAATAACACAACCTGCAGAAACCCATCCTCAGCATCTCCACTCACCTCCCAATAACACAACCTGCAGAAACCCATCCTCAGCATCTCCACTCACCTCCCAATAACACAACCTGCAGAAACCCATCCACAGCATCTCCACTCACCTCCCAATAACACAACCTGCAGAAACCCATCCTCAGCAACTCCACTAAGCTCCCAATAACACAACCTGCAGAAACCCATCCACAGCAACTCCACTAACCTCCCAATAACACAACCTGCAGAAACCCATCCTCAGCAACTCCACTAACCTCCCAATAACACAAACTGCAGAAACTCATCCGCAGCATCTCCACTCACCTCCCAATAACACAACCTGCAGAAACTCATCCTCAGCATCTTCATCCACCTCCCAATAACACAACCTGCAGAAACCCATCCTCAGCATCTCCACTCACCTCCCAATAACACAACCTGCAGAAACCCATCCTCAGCATCTCCACTCACCTCCCAATAACACAACCTGCAGAAACCCATCCTCAGCATCTCCACTCACCTTCCAATAACACAACCTGCAGAAACCCATCCTCAGCAGCTTCACTCACCTTCCAATAACACAACCTGCAGAAACCCATCCTCAGCATCTCCACTCACCTTCCAATAATACAACATGCAGAAATCAATCCTCAGCATCTCCACTCACCTCCCAATAACACAACCTGCAGAAACCCATCCTCAGCATCTCCACTCACCTCCCAATAACACAACCTGCAGAAACCCATCCTCAGCAACTCCACTAACCTCCCAATAACACAACCTTCAGAAACCCATCCTCAGCAACTCCACTAACCTCCCAATAACACAACCTGCAGAAACCCATCCTCAGCATCTCCACTCACCACCCAATAACACAACCTGCAGAAACCCATCCTCAGCATCTCCACTCACCTCCCAATAACACAACCTGCAGAAACCCATCCTCAGCAACTCCACTCACCTCCCAATAACACAACCCGCAGAAACCCATCCTCAGCATCTTCACTAACCTCCCAATACCACAACCTGCAGAAATCCATCCTCAGCATCTCCACTCACCTCCCAATAACACAACATGCAGAAATCCATCCTCAGCATCTTCACTCACCTCCCAATAATACAACCTGCAGAAATCCTTCCTCAGCATCTTCACTCACCTTCCAATAACACAAACTGCAGAAACCCAGCCGCAGCATCTCCACTCACCTTCCAATAACACAACCTGCAGAAACCCATCCTCAGCATCTTCACTCACCTTCCAGTAACACAACCTGCAGAAACCCAACCTCAACATCTCCACTCACCGTCCAATAGCACAACCTGCAGAAACCCATCCACAGCATCTCCACTCACCTCCCAATAACACAACCTGCAGAAACCCATCCTCAGCATCTTCACTAACCTCCCAATACCACAACCTGCAGAAACCCATCCTCAGCATCTTCACTCACCTCCCAATAACACAACCTGCAGAAACCCATCCTCAGCATCTTCACTAATCTCCCAATACCACAACCTGCAGAAACCCATCCTCAGCATCTCCACTCACCTTCCAATAACACAACCTGCAGAAACCCATCCTCAGCATCTTCACTCACCTCCCAATAATACAACCTGCAGAAATCCATCCTCAGCATCTCCACTCACCTCCCAATAACACAACCTCCAGAAACCCATCCTCAGCATCTTCACTCACCTTCCAATAACACAACCTGCAGAAACCCAACCTCAGCATCTCCACTCACCTTCCAATAACACAACCTGCAGAAACCCATCCTCAGCATCTTCACTCACCTCCCAATAACACAACCTGCAGAAACCCATCCTCAGCATCTCCACTCACCCCCCAATAACACAACCTGAAGAAACCCATCCATAGTATCTCCACCCACCATCCAGTAACACAACCTGTAGAAATCCATCCTCAGCATCTTCACTCACCTCCCAATAACACAACCTGCAGAAACCCATCCTCAGCGTCTCCACTCACCGTCCAATAACACAACCTGCAGAAACCCATCCTCAGCGTCTTCACTCACCTTCCAATAACACAACCTGCAGAAACCCATCCTCAGCAACTCCACTAACCTCCCAATAACACAACCTGCAGAAACCCATCCTCAGCAACCCCACTAACCTCCCAATAACACAACCTGCAGAAACCCATCCTCAGCAACTCCACTAACCTGCCAATAAAACAACCTGCAGAAACCCATTCTCAGCAACCCCACTAACCTCCCAATAACACAACCTGCAGAAACCCATCCTCAGCAACTCCACTAACCTCCCAATAACACAAACTGCAGAAACTCATCCGCAGCATCTCCACTCACCTCCCTATAACAAAAACTGCAGAAACCCATCCTCAGCATCTTCACTCACCTCCCAATAACACAACCTGCAGAAAACCATCCTCAGCATTTTCCCTAACCTTCCAATAACACAATCTGCAGAAACCCATCCTCAGCATCTTCACTCACCTCCCAATAACACAACCTGCCGAAACCCATCCTCAGCATCGTCACTCACCTCCCAATAACACAACCTGCAGAAACCCATCCTCAGCATCTCCACTCACCTCCCAATAACACAACCTGCAGAAACCCATCCTCAGCATCTTCACTCACCTCCCAATAACACAACCTGCAGAAACCCATCCTCAGCATCTCCACTCACCTCCCAATAACACAACCTGCAGAAACCCATCCTCAGCATCTTCACTCACCTCACAATAACACAACCTGCAGAAACCCATCCTCAGCATCGTCACTCACCTCCCAATAACACAACCTGCAGAAACCCATCCTCAGCATCTTCACTCACCTCCCAATAACACAACCTGCCGAAACACATGCCCAGCATCTTCACTCACCTCCCAATAACACAACCTGTAGAAACACATCCTCAGCATCGTCACTCACCTCCCAATAACACAACCTGCAGAAACCAATCCTCAGCATCTCCACTCACCTCCCAATAACACAACCTGCAGAAACACATCCTCAGCATCTTCACTCACCTCCCAATAACACAACCTGCAGAAACCCATCCTCAGCATCTTCACACACCTCCCAATAACACAACCGGCAGAAACCCATCCTCAGCATCTTCACACACCTTCCAATAACACAACCTGCAGAAACCCGTCCTCAGATTCTTCCCTCACCTCCCAATAACACAACCTGCAGAAACCCATCCTCAGCATCTTCACTCACCTCCCAATAACACAACCTGTAGAAATCCATCCTCAGCATCTTCACTCACCTCCCAATAACACAATCTGCAGAAACCCATCCTCAGCATCTTCACTCACCTCCCAATAACACAACCTGTAGAAATCCATCCACAGCATCTCCACTCACCGTCCAATAACACAACCTGCAGAAATCCATTCTCAGCCTCTTCACTCACCTCCCAATAACACAACCTGCAGAAACCCATCCTCAGCGTCTTCACTCACCTTCCAATAACACGACCTGCAGAAACCCATCCTCAGCATCTCCACTCACCTCCCAATAACACAACCTGCAGAAACCCATCCTCAGCATCTTCACTCACCTCACAATAACACAACCTGCAGAAACCCATCCTCAGCATCGTCACTCACCTCCCAATAACACAACCTGCAGAAACCCATCCTCAGCATCTTCACTCACCTCCCAATAACACAACCTGCCGAAACACATGCCCAGCATCTTCACTCACCTCCCAATAACACAACCTGTAGAAACCCATCCTCAGCATCGTCACTCACCTCCCAATAACACAACCTGCAGAAACCAATCCTCAGCATCTCCACTCACCTCCCAATAACACAACCTGCAGAAACACATCCTCAGCATCTTCACTCACCTCCCAATAACACAACCTGCAGAAACCCATCCTCAGCATCTTCACACACCTCCCAATAACACAACCGGCAGAAACCCATCCTCAGCATCTTCACACACCTTCCAATAACACAACCTGCAGAAACCCGTCCTCAGATTCTTCCCTCACCTCCCAATAACACAACCTGCAGAAACCCATCCTCAGCATCTTCACTCACCTCCCAATAACACAACCTGTAGAAATCCATCCTCAGCATCTTCACTCACCTCCCAATAACACAATCTGCAGAAACCCATCCTCAGCATCTTCACTCACCTCCCAATAACACAACCTGTAGAAATCCATCCACAGCATCTCCACTCACCGTCCAATAACACAACCTGCAGAAATCCATTCTCAGCCTCTTCACTCACCTCCCAATAACACAACCTGCAGAAACCCATCCTCAGCGTCTTCACTCACCTTCCAATAACACGACCTGCAGAAACCCATCCTCAGCATCTCCACTCACCTCCCAATAACACAACCTGCAGAAACCCATCCTCAGCATCTCCACTCACCCCCCAATAACACAACCTGAAGAAACCCATCCATAGTATCTCCACCCACCATCCAGTAACACAACCTGTAGAAATCCATCCTCAGCATCTCCACTCACCGTCCAATAACACAACCTGCAGAAACCCATCCTCAGCGTCTCCACTCACCTCCCAATTACACAACCTGCAGAAACCCATCCTCAGCGTCTTCACTCACCTTCCAATAACACAACCTGCAGAAACCCATCCTCAGCAACTCCACTAACCTCCCAATAACACAACCTGTAGAAACCCATCCTCAGCAACCCCACTAACCTCCCAATAACACAACCTGCAGAAACCCATCCTCAGCAACTCCACTAACCTGCCAATAACACAACCTGCAGAAACCCATTCTCAGCAACCCCACTAACCTCCCAATAACACAACCTGCAGAAACCCATCCTCAGCAACTCCACTAACCTCCCAATAACACAAACTGCAGAAACTCATCCGCAGCATCTCCACTCACCTCCCTATAACAAAAACTGCAGAAACCCATCCTCAGCATCTTCACTCACCTCCCAATAACACAACCTGCAGAAAACCATCCTCAGCATTTTCCCTAACCTTCCAATAACACAATCTGCAGAAACCCATCCTCAGCATCTTCACTCACCTCCCAATAACACAACCTGCAGAAATCCATCCTCAGCATCTCCACTCACCTCCCAATAACACAACCTGCAGAAACCCATCCTCAGCATCTCCACTCACCTCCCAATAACACAATCTGCAGAAACCCATCCTCAGCATCTTCACTCACCTCCCAATAACACAACCTGCAGAAACCCATCCTCAGCATCTTCACTCACCTCCCAATAACACAACCTGTAGAAATCCATCCTCAGCATCTCCACTCACCTCCCAATAACACAATCTGCAGAAACCCATCCTCAGCATCTTCACTCACCTCCCAATAACACAACCTGTAGAAATCCATGCACAGCATCTCCACTCACCGTCCAATAACACAACCTGCAGAAATCCATTCTCAGCCTCTTCACTCACCTCCCAATAACACAACCTGCAGAAACCCATCCTCAGCGTCTTCACTCACCTTCCAATAACACAACCTGCAGAAACCCATCCTCAGCATCTCCACTCACCTCCCAATAACACAACCTGCAGAAACCCATCCTCAGCATCTCCACTCACCCCCCAATAACACAACCTGAAGAAACCCATCCATAGTATCTCCACTCACCATCCAGTAACACAACCTGTAGAAATCCATCCTCAGCATCTCCACTCACCGTCCAATAACACAACCTGCAGAAACCCATCCTCAGCAACTCCACTAACCTCCCAATAACACAACCTGCAGAAACCCATCCTCAGCAACCCCACTAACCTCCCAATAACACAACCTGCAGAAACCCATCCTCAGCAACTCCACTAACCTGCCAATAACACAACCTGCAGAAACCCATTCTCAGCAACCCCACTAACCTCCCAATAACACAACCTGCAGAAACCCATCCTCAGCAACTCCACTAACCTCCCAATAACACAAACTGCAGAAACTCATCCGCAGCATCTCCACTCACCTCCCTATAACAAAAACTGCAGAAACCCATCCTCAGCATCTTCACTCACCTCCCAATAACACAACCTGCAGAAAACCATCCTCAGCATTTTCCCTAACCTTCCAATAACACAATCTGCAGAAACCCATCCTCAGCATCTTCACTCACCTCCCAATAACACAACCTGCAGAAATCCATCCTCAGCATCTCCACTCACCTCCCAATAACACAACCTGCAGAAACCCATCCTCAGCATCTCCACTCACCTCCCAATAACACAATGTGCAGAAACCCATCCTCAGCATCTCCACTCACCTCCCAATAACACAACCTGCAGAAACCCATCCTCAGCATCTCCACTCACCTCCCAATAACACAACCTGCAGAAATCCATCCTCAGCATCTCCACTCACCTCCCAATAACACAACCTGCAGAAACCCATCCTCAGCATCTCCACTCACCTCCCAATAACACAATCTGCAGAAACCCATCCTCAGCATCTCCACTCACCTCCCAATAACACAACCTGCAGAAACCCATCCTCAGCATCTCCACTCACCTCCCAATAACACAATCTGCAGAAACCCATCCTCAGCATCTTCACTAACCTCCCAATAACACAAACTGCAGAAACCCATCCTCAGCATCTCCAATCACCTCACAATAACACAACCTGCAGAAACCCATCCTCAGCATCGTCACTCACCTCCCAATAACACAACCTGCAGAAACACATCCTCAGCATCTTCACTCACCTCCCAATAACACAACCTGTAGAAACCCATCATCAGCATCTTCACACACCTTCCAATAACACAACCTGCAGAAACCCGTCCTCTGATTCTTCCCTCACCTCCCAATAACACAACCTGCAGAAACCCATCCTCAGCATCTTCACTCACCTCCCAATAACACAACCTGTAGAAATCCATCCACAGCATCTCCACTCACCGTCCAATAACACAACCTGCAGAAATCCATTCTCAGCCTCTTCACTCACCTCCCAATAACACAACCTGCAGAAACCCATCCTCAGCGTCTTCACTCACCTTCCAATAACACAACCTGCATAAACCCATCCTCAGCATCTTCACTGACCTTCCAATAACACAACCTGCAGAAACCCATCCTCAGCATCTTCACTAACCTCCCAATAACACAACCTGCAGAAACCCATCCTCAGCATCTCCACTCACCTCCCAATAACACAACCTGCAGAAACCCATCCTCAGGATCTTCACTCACCTCCCAATAACACAACCTGCAGAAACCCATCCTCAGCATCTCCACTCACCTCCCAATAACACAACCTGCAGGAACCCATCCTCAGCATCTTCACTAACCTCCCAATAACACAACCTGCAGAAACCCATCCTCAGCATCTCCACTAACCGTCCACTAACACAACCTGCATAAACCCATCCTCAGCATCTCCACTCACCTCCCAATAACACAACCTGCAGAAACCCATTCTCAGCGTCTTCAATCACCTCCCAATAACACAACCTGCAGAAACCCATCCTCAGCATCTCCACTCACCTCCCAATATCACAACCTGCAGAAACCCATCCTCAGCATCGCCACTCACCTCCCAATAACACAACCCGCAGAAACCCATCCTCAGCATCTCCACTCACCTTCCAGTAACACAACCTGCAAAAACCCATCCTCAGCATCTTCACTCACCTCCCAATAACACAACCTGCAGAAACCCATCCTCAGCATCTCCACTCACCTCCCAATAACACAAACTGCAGAAACCCATCCTCAGCGTCTTCACTCACCTCCCAATAACACAACCTGCAGAAACCCATACTCAACATCTCCACTAATCTCCCAATAACACAACCTGCAGAAACCCATACTCAGCATCTCCACTCACCCCCCAATAACACAACCTGAAGAAACCCATCCATAGCATCTCCACTCACCTTCCAGTAACACAACCTGTAGAAATCCATCCTCAGCATCTCCACTCACCGTTCAATAACACAACCTGCAGAACCCATCCTCAGCATCTCCACTCACCTCCCAATAACACAAACTGCAGAAACCCATCCTCAGCGTCTTCACTCACCTCCCAAAAACACAACCTGCAGAAACCCATCCTCAGCATCTCCACTCACCTCCCAATAACACAACCTGCAGAAACCCATCCTCAGCATCTCCACTCACCTCCCAATAACACAACCTGCAGAAACCCATCCACAGCATCTCCACTCACCTCCCAATAACACAACCTGCAGAAACCCATCCTCAGCAACTCCACTAAGCTCCCAATAACACAACCTGCAGAAACCCATCCTCAGCAACTCCACTAACCTCCCAATAACACAACCTGCAGAAACCCATCCTCAGCAACTCCACTAACCTCCCAATAACACAAACTGCAGAAACTCATCCGCAGCATCTCCACTCACCTCCCAATAACACAACCTGCAGAAACCCATCCTCAGCATCTTCACTCTCCTCCCAATAACACAACCTGCAGAAACCCATCCTCAGCATCTCCACTCACCCCCCAATAACACAACCTGAAGAAACCCATCCATAGTATCTCCACCCACCATCCAGTAACACAACCTGTAGAAATCCATCCTCAGCATCTCCACTCACCGTCCAATAACACAACCTGCAGAAACCCATCCTCAGCGTCTCCACTCACCGTCCAATAACACAACCTGCAGAAACCCATCCTCAGCGTCTTCACTCACCTTCCAATAACACAACCTGCAGAAACCCATCCTCAGCATCTCCACTCACCTTCCAGTAACACAACCTGTAGAAATCCATCCTCAGCATCTCCACTCACCGTTCAATAACACAACCTGCAGAACCCATCCTCAGCATCTCCACTCAACTCCCAATAACACAAACTGCAGAAACCCATCCTCAGCGTCTTCACTCACCTCCCAATAACACAACCTGCAGAAACCCATCCTCAGCATCTCCACTCACCTCCCAATAACACAACCTGCAGAAACCCATTCTCAGCATCTTCACTCACCTTCCAATAACACAAACTGCAGAAACCCATCCTCAGCATCTTCACTCACCTCCTAATAACACAACCTGCAGAAACCCATCCTCAGTGTCTTCACTCACCTTCCAATAACACAACCTGCAGAAACCCATCCTCAGCAACTCCACTAACCTCCCAATAACACAACCTGCAGAAACCCATCCTCAGCAACTCCACTAACCTCCCAATAACACAACCTGCAGAAACCCATTCTCAGCAACCCCACTAACCTCCCAATAACACAACCTGCAGAAACCCATCCTCAGCAACTCCACTAACCTCCCAATAACACAAACTGCAGAAACTCATCCGCAGCATCTCCACTCACCTCCCAATAACACAACCTGCAGAAAACCATCCTCAGCATTTTCCCTAACCTTCCAATAACACAATCTGCAGAAACCCATCCTCAGCATCTTCACTCACCTCCCAATAACACAACCTGCAGAAATCCATCCTCAGCATCTCCACTCACTTCCCAATAACACAACCTGCAGAAACCCATCCTCAGCATCTCCACTCACCTCCCAATAACACAATCTGCAGAACCCCATCCTCAGCATCTTCACTCACCTCCCAATAACACAACCTGCAGAAACCCATCCTCAGCATCTCCAATCACCTCCCAATAACACAACCTGCAGAAACCCATCCTCAGCATCGTCACTCACCTCACAATAACACAACCTGCAGAAACACATCCTCAGCATCTTCACTCACCTCCCAATAACACAACCTGTAGAAACCCATCCTCAGCATCGTCACTCACCTCCCAATAACACAACCTGTAGAAACCCATCCTCAGCATCTTCACACACCTTCCAATAACACAACCTGCAGAAACCCGTCCTCAGATTATTCCCTCACCTCCCAATAACACAACCTGCAGAAACCCATCCTCAGCATCTTCACACACCTTCCAATAACACAACCTGCAGAAACCCGTCCTCAGATTCTTCCCTCACCTCCCAATAACACAACCTGCAGAAACCCATCCTCAGCATCTTCACTCACCTCCCAATAACACAACCTGTAGAAATCCATCCTCAGCATCTCCACTCACCTCCCAATAACACAATCTGCAGAAACCCATCCTCAGCATCTTCACTCACCTCCCAATAACACAACCTGTAGAAATCCACCCACAGCATCTCCACTCATCGTCCAATAACACAACCTGCAGAAATCCATTCTCAGCCTCTTCACTCACCTCCCAATAACACAACCTGCAGAAACCCATCCTCAGCGTCTTCACTCACCTTCCAATAACACAACCTGCAGAAACCCATCCTCAGCATCTCCACTCACCTCCCAATACCACAATCTGCAGAAACCCATCCTCAGCATCTACACTCACCTCCCAATAACACAGCCTGCAGAAACCGATCCTCAGCATCTCCACTAACCTTCCAATAACACAACTTGCATAAACCCATCCTCAGCATCTTCACTGACCTTCCAATAACACAACCTGCAGAAACCCATCCTCAGCATCTTCACTAACCTCCCAATAACACAACCTGCAGAAACCCATCCTCAGCATCTCCACTCACCTCCCAATAACACAACCTGCAGAAACCCATCCTCAGGATCTTCACTCACCTCCCAATAACACAACCTGCAGAAACCCATCCTCAGCATCTCTACTCACCTCCCAATAACACAACCTGCAGGAACCCCGGGACCTGATGAAATGTATCCCAGGATGTTGTGGGAGGCTAGGGAGGAAATTGCGGGTCCCCTAACCGAGATATTTGAATCATCGGCAGCCACAGGTGAGGTGCCTGAAGATTGGAGAGTGGCGAATGTTGTGCCCTTGTTTAAGAAGGGCAGCAGGGAAAAGCCTGGGAACTACAGACCGGTGAGCCTAACGTCTGTAGTAGGTAAGTTGCTAGAAGGTATTCTGAGAGACAGGATCTACAAGCATTTAGAGAGGCAAGGACTGATTCGGGGCAGTCAGCATGGCTTTGTGCGTGGAAAATCATGTCTCACAAATTTGATTGAGTTTTTTGAGGGAGTGACCAAGAAGGTAGATGAGGGTAGTGCAGTAGACGTTGTCTACGTGGACTTTAGCAAAGCCTTTGACAAGGTACCGCATGGTAGGTTGTTGCAGAAGGTTAAAGCTCACGGGATCCAGGGTGAGGTTGCCAATTGGATTCAAAATTGGCTGGACGACAGAAGGCAGAGGGTGGTTGTAGAGGGTTGTTTTTCAAACTGGAGGCCTGTGACCAGTGGTGTGCCTCAGGGATCGGTGCTAGGTCCACTGTTATTTGTGATTTATATTAATGATTTGGATGAGAATTTAGGAGGCATGGTTAGTAAGTTTGCAGATGACACCAAGATTGGTGGCATAGTGGATAGTGAAGAAGGTTATCTAGGATTGCAACGGGATCTTGATCAATTAGGCCAGTGGGCCGACGAATGGCAGATGGAGTTTAATTTAGATAAATGTGAGGTGATGCATTTTGGCAGATCGAATCAGGCCAGGACCTACTCAGTTAATGGTATGGCGTTGGGGAGAGTTATAGAACAAAGAGATCTAGGAGTACAGGTTCATAGCTCCTTGAAGGTGGAGTCGCAGGTGGACAGGGTGGTGAAGAAGGCATTCGGCATGCTTGGTTTCATTGGTCAGAACATTGAATCTAGGAGTTGGGACGTCTTGTTGAAGTTGTACAAGACATTGGTACGGCCACACTTGGAATACTGTGTGCAGTTCTGGTCACCCTATTATAGAAAGGATATTATTAAACTAGAAAGAGTGCAGAAAAGATTTACTAGGATGTTGCCGGGACTTGATGGTTTGAGTTATAAGGAGAGGCTGGATAGACTGGGACTTTTTTCCCTGGAGCGTAGGAGGCTTAGGGGTGATCTTATAGAGGTCTATAAAATAATGAGGGGCATAGATAAGGTAGATAGTCAACATCTTTTCCCAAAGGTAGGGGAGTCTAAAACTAGAGGGCATAGGTTTAAGGTGAGAGGGGAGAGATTCAGAAGGGCCCAGAGGGGCAATTTCTTCACTCAGAGGGTAGTGAGTGTCTGGAATGGGCTGCCAGAGGTAGTAGTAGAAGCGGGTACAATTGTGACTTTCAAAAAGCATTTAGATGGTTACATGGGTAAGATGGGTATAGAGGGTTATGGGCCAAGTGCGGGCAACTGGGACTAGCTTTAATGGTAAAAAACTGGGCGGCATGGACTGGTTGGGCCGAAGGGCCTGTTTCCATGCTGTAAACGTCTATGATTCTATGATTCTATAACCCATCCTCAGCATCTTCACTAACCTCCCAATAACACAACCTGCAGAAACCCATCCTCAGCATCTCCACTAACCTTCCACTAACACAACCTGCATAAACCCATCCTCAGCATCTCCACTCACCTCCCAATAACACAACCTGCAGAAACCCATCCTCAGCATCTCCACTAACCTTCCAATAACACAACCTGCATAAACCCATTCTCAGCATCTCCACTCATCTCCCAATAACACAACCTGCAGAAACCCATCCTCAGCATCTTCACTAACCTCCCAATAACACAACCTGCAGAAACCCATCCTCAGCATCTCCACTAACCTTCCAATAACACAACCTGCAGAAACCCATCCTCAGCATCTCCACTCACCTCCCAATAACACAACCTGCAGAAACTCATCCTCAGCATCTCCACTAACCTTACAATAACACAACCTGCATACACCCATCCTCAGCATCTCCACTCACCTCCCAATAACACAACCTGCAGAAACCCATCCTCAGCATCTCCACTAACCTTCCAATAACACAACCTGCATAAACCCATTCTCAGCATCTCCACTCACCTCCCAATAACACAACCTGCAGAAACCCATCCTCAGCATCTCCACTAACCTTCCAATAACACAACCTGCATAAACCCATTCTCAGCATCTCCACTCACCTCCCAATAACACAACCTGCAGAAAACCATCCTCAGCATCTCCACTAACCTTCCAATAACACAACCTGCATAAACCCATTCTCAGCATCTCCACTCACCTCCCAATAACACAACCTGCAGAAAACCATCCTCAGCATCTCCACTAACCTTCCAATAACACAACCTGCATAAACCCATTCTCAGCATCTCCACTCACCTCCCAATAACACAACCTGCAGAAACCCATCCTCAGCATCTCCACTAACCTTCCAATAACACAACCTGCATAAACCCATTCTCAGCACCTCCACTCACCTCCCAATATCACAACCTGAAGAAACCCATCCTCAGTTACTCCATTCACCTCTCAATAACACAACCTGCAGAAACCCATCCTCAGCATCTCCACTCACCTTCCAGTAACACAACCTGTAGAAATCCATCCTCAGCATCTCCACTCACCGTTCAATAACACAACCTGCAGAACCCATCCTCAGCATCTCCACTGAACTCCCAAGAACACAAACTGCAGAAACCCATCCTCAGCGTCTTCACTCACCTCCCAATAACACAACCTGCAGAAACCCATCCTCAGCATCTCCACTCACCTCCCAATAACACAACCTGCAGAAACCCATTCTCAGCATCTTCACTCACCTTCCAATAACACAAACTGCAGAAACCCATCCTCAGCATCTTCACTCACCTCCTAATAACACAACCTGCAGAAGCCCATCCTCAGCGTCTTCACTCACCTCCCAATAACACAACCTGCAGAAACCCTTCCTCAGCATCTCCACTCACCTCCCAATATCACAACCTGCAGAAACCCATCCTCAGCATCGCCACTCACCTCCCAATAACACAACCTGCAGAAACCCATCCTCAACATCTCCACTCACCTTCCAATAACACAACCTGCAAAAACCCATCCTCAGCATCTCCACTCACCTCCCAATAACACAACCCGCAGAAACCCATCCTCAGCATCTCCACTCACCTCCCAATAACACAAACTGCAGAAACCCATCCTCAGCGTCTTCACTCACCTCCCAATAACACAACCTGCAGAAACCCATACTCAACATCTCCACTCACCTCCCAATAACACAACATGCAGAAACCCATCCTCAGCATCTCCACTCACCGTTCAATAACACAACCTGCAGAACCCATCCTCAGCATCTCCACTCACCTCCCAATAACACAAACTGCAGAAACCCATCCTCAGCGTCTTCACTCACCTCCCAATAACACAACCTGCAGAAACCCATCCTCAGCATCTCCACTCACCTCCCAATAACACAACCTGCAGAAACCCATCCTCAGCATCTCCACTCACCTCCCAATAACACAACCTGCAGAAACCCATCCACAGCATCTCCACTCACCTCCCAATAACACAACCTGCAGAAACCCATCCTCAGCAACTCCACTAAGCTCCCAATAACACAACCTGCAGAAACCCATCTTCAGCAACTCCACTAACCTCCCAATAACACAACCTGCAGAAACCCATCCTCAGCATCTCCACTAACCTCCCAATAACACAAACTGAAGAAACTCATCCGCAGCATCTCCACTCACCTCCCAATAACACAACCTGCAGAAACTCATCCTCAGCATCTTCATCCACCTCCCAATAACACAACCTGCAGAAACCCATCCTCAGCATCTCCACTCACCTCCCAATAACACAACCTGCAGAAACCCATCCTCAGCATCTCCACTCACCTCCCAATAACACAACATGCAGAAACCCATCCTCAGCATCTCCACTCACCTCCCAATAACACAACCTGCAGAAACCCATCCTCAGCATCTCCACTCACCTTCCAATAACACAACCTGCAGAAACCCATCCTCAGCAGCTTCACTCACCTTCCAATAATACAACATGCAGAAATCAATCCTCAGCATCTCCACTCACCTCCCAATAACACAACCTGCAGAAACCCATCCTCAGCATCTCCACTCACCTCCCAATAACACAACCTGCAGAAACCCATCCTCAGCAACTCCACTAACCTCCCAATAACACAACCTGCAGAAACCCATCCTCAGCAACTCCACTAACCTCCCAATAACACAACCTGCAGAAACCCATCCTCAGCATCTCCACTCACCACCCAATAACACAACCTGCAGAAACCCATCCTCAGCATCTCCAATCACCTCCCAATAACACAACCTGCAGAAACCCATCCTCAGCAACTCCACTCACCTCCCAATAACACAACTTGCAGAATCCCATCCTCAGCATCTTCACTAACCTCCCAATACCACAACCTGCAGAAATCCTTCCTCAGCATCTCCACTCACCCCCCAATAACACAACCTGAAGAAACCCATCCATAGCATCTCCACTCACCGTTCAATAAGACAACCTGCAGAACCCATCCTCAGCATCTCCACTCAACTCCCAATAACACAAACTGCAGAAACCCATCCTCAGCGTCTTCACTCACCTCCCAATAACACAACCTGCAGAAACCCATCCTCAGCATCTCCACTCACCTCCCAATAACACAACCTGCAGAAACCCATTCTCAGCATCTTCACTCACCTTCCAATAACACAAACTGCAGAAACCCATCCTCAGCATCTTCACTCACCTCCTAATAACACAACCTGCAGAAACCCATCCTCAGCGTCTTCACTCACCTCCCAATAACACAACCTGCAGAAACCCTTCCTCAGCATCTCCACTCACCTCCCAATATCACAACCTGCAGAAACCCATCCTCAGCATCGCCACTCACCTCCCAATAACACAACCTGCAGAAACCCATCCTCAGCATCTCCACTCACCTTCCAATAACACAACCTGCAAAAACCCATCCTCAGCATCTCCACTCACCTCCCAATAACACAACCTGCAGAAACCCATCCTCAGCATCTCCACTCACCTCCCAATAACACAAACTGCAGAAACCCATCCTCAGCGTCTTCACTCACCTCCCAATAACACAACCTGCAGAAACCCATACTCAACATCTCAACTCACCTCCCAGTAACACAACATGCAGAAACCCATCCTCAGCATCTCCACTCACCGTTCAATAACACAACCTGCAGAACCCATCCTCAGCATCTCCACTCACCTCCCAATAACACAAACTGCAGAAACCCATCCTCAGCGTCTTCACTCACCTCCCAATAACACAACCTGCAGAAACCCATCCTCAGCATCTCCACTCACCTCCCAATAACAAAACCTGCAGAAACCCATCCTCAGCATCTCCACTCACCTCCCAATAACACAACCTGCAGAAACCCATCCACAGCATCTCCACTCACCTCCCAATAACACAACCTGCAGAAACCCATCCTCAGCAACTCCACTAAGCTCCCAATAGCACAACCTGCAGAAACCCATCCTCAGCAACTCCACTAACCTCCCAATAACACAACATGCAGAAACCCATCCTCAGCATCTCCACTCACCTCCCAATAACACAACCTGCAGAAACCCATCCTCAGCATCTCCACTCACCTTGCAATAACACAACCTGCAGAAACCCATCCTCAGCAGCTTCACTCACCTTCCAATAAGACAACATGCAGAAATCAATCCTCAGCATCTCCACTCACCTCCCAATAACACAACCTGCAGAAACCCATCCTCAGCATCTCCACTCACCTCCCAATAACACAACCTGCAGAAACCCATCCTCAGCAACTCCACTAACCTCGCAATAACACAACCTGCAGAAACCCATCCTCAGCAACTCCACTAACCTCCCAATAACACAACCTGCAGAAACCCATCCTCAGCATCTCCACTCACCACCCAATAACACAACCTGCAGAAACCCATCCTCAGCATCTCCACTCACCTCCCAATAACACAACCTGCAGAAACCCATCCTCAGCAACTCCACTCACCTCCCAATAACACAACCCGCAGAAACCCATCCTCAGCATCTTCACTAACCTCCCAATACCACAACCTGCAGAAATCCATCCTCAGCATCTCCACTCACCCCCCAATAACACAACCTGAAGAAACCAATCCATAGCATCTCCACTCACCTTCCAGTAACACAACCTGTAGAAATCCATCCTCAGCATCTCCACTCACCGTTCAATAACACAACCTGCAGAACCCATCCTCAGCATCTCCACTCACCTCCCAATAACACAACATGCAGAAATCCATCCTCAGCATCTTCACTCACCTCCCAATAATACAACCTGCAGAAATCCTTCCTCAGCATCTTCACTCACCTTCCAATAACACAAACTGCAGAAACCCATCCGCAGCATCTCCACTCACCTTCCAATAACACAACCTGCAGAAACCCATCCTCAGCATCTTCACTCACCTTTCAGTAACACAACCTGCAGAAACCCATCCTCAGCATCTTCACTCACCTTCCAGTAACACAACCTGCAGAAACCCATCCTCAGCATCTTCACTCACCTTCCAGTAACACAACCTGCAGAAACCCATCCTCAGCATCTCCACTCACCTCCCAATAACACAACCTGCAGAAACCCATCCTCAGCATCGCCACTCACCTCCCAATAACACAACCTGCAGAAACCCATCCTCAGCATCTTCACTCACCCCCCAATAACACAACCTGCAGAAACCCATCGTCAGCATCTCCACTCACCTTCCAGTAACACAACCTGCAGAAACCCATCCTCAGCATCTCCACTCACCTTCCAGTAACACAACCTGTAGAAATCCATCCTCAGCATCTCCACTCAACTCCCAATTACAAAACCTGCAGAAACCCATCCTCAGCGTCTTCACTCACCTTCCAATAACACAACCTGCAGAAACCCATCCTCAGCATCTCCACTCACCTCCCAATAACACAACCTGCAGAAACCCATCCTCAGCATCTCCACTCACCTCCCATAACACAACCTGCAGAAACCCATCCTCAGCATCTCCACTCACCTCCCAATAACACAACCTGCAGAAACCCATCCTCAGCATCTCCACTCACCTCCCAATAACACAACCTGCAGAAACCCATCCTCAGCATCTCCACTCACCCCCCAATAACACAACCTGAAGAAACCCATCCTCAGCATCTCCACTCACCTTCCAGTAACACAACCCGTAGAAATCCATCCTCAGCATCTCCACTCACCGTTCAATAACACAACCTGCAGAACCCATCCTCAGCATCTCCACTAACCTCCCAATAACACAAACTGAAGAAACCCATCCTCAGCGTCATCACTCACCTCCCAATAACACAACTTGCAGAAACCCATCCTCAGCATCTCCACTCACCTCCCAATAACACAACCTGCTGAAACCCATCCTCAGCATCTCCACTCACCTCCCAATAACACAACCTGCAGAAACCCATCCTCAGCATCTCCACTCACCTCCCAATAACGCAACCTGCAGAAACCCATCCTCAGCATCTCCACTCACCTCCCAATAACACAACCTGCAGAAACCCATCCTCAGCATCTTCACTCAGCTCCCAATAACACAACCTGCAGAACCCCATCCTCAGCATCTCCACTCACCTTCCAATAACACAACCTGCAGAAACCCATCCTCAGCATCTCCACTCACCTCCCAATAACACAACCTGCAGAAACCCATCCTCAGCATATTCACTCAGCTCCCAATAACACAACCTGCAGAACCCCATCCTCAGCATCTCCACTCACCTCCCAATAACACAACCTGCAGAAACCCATCCTCAGCATCTCCACTCACCTCCCAATAACACAACCTGCAGAAACCCATCCTCAGCATCTCCACTCACCTCCCAATGACGCAACCTGCAGAAACCCATCCTCAGCATCTCCACTCACCTCCCAATAACACAACCTGCAGAAACCCATCCTCAGCATCTCCACTCACCTCCCAATGACGCAACCTGCAGAAACCCATCCTCAGCATCTCTACTGACCTTCCAATAACACAACCTGCAGAAACCCATCCTCAGCATCTCCACTCACCTTCCAATAACACAACCTGCAGAAACCCAACCTCAGCAACTGCACTAACCACCTAATAACACAACCTGCAGAAACCCATCCTCAGCAACTCCACTAACCTCCCAATAACACAACCTGCAGAAACGCATCCTCAGCAACTCCACCAACCTACCAATAACACAAATTGCAGAAACTCATCCGCAGCATCTCCACTCACCTCCCAATAACACAACCTGCAGAAACCCATCCTCAGCATCTTCACTCACCTCCCAATAACACAACCTGCAGAAACCTATCCACAGCATCTCCACTCACCTTCCAATAACACAACCTGCAGAAACCCATCCTCAGCATCTCCACTCACCTCCCAATAACACAACCTGCAGAAACCCATCCTCAGCGTCTTCACTCACCTCCCAATAACACAACCTGCAGAAACCCATCCTCAGCATCTCCACTCACCTCCCAATAACACAACCTGCAGAAACCCATTCTCAGCATCTCCACTCACCTCCCAATAACACAACCTGCAGAAACCCATCCTCAGCATCTCCACTCACCTCCCAATAACACAACCTGCAGAAACCCATCCTCAGCATCTCCACTCACCCCCCAATAACACAACCTGAAGAAACCCATCCTCAGCATCTCCACTCACCTTCCAGTAACACAACCCGTAGAAATCCATCCTGAGCATCTCCACTCACCGTTCAATAACACAACCTGCAGAACCCATCCTCAGCGTCATCACTCACCTCCCAATAACACAACCTGCAGAAACCCATCCTCAGCATCTCCACTCACCTCCCAATAACACAACCTGCAGAAACCCATTCTCAGCATCTCCACTCACCTCCCAATAACACAACCTGCTGAAACCCATCCTCAGCATCTCCACTCACCTCCCAATAACACAACCTGCAGAAACCCATTCTCAGCATCTCCACTCACCTCCCAATAACACAACCTGCTGAAACCCATCCTCAGCATCTCCACTCACCTCCCAATAACACAACCTGCAGAAACCCATCCTCAGCATCTCCACTCACCTCCCAATAACGCAACCTGCAGAAACCCATCCTCAGCATCTCCACTCACCTCCCAATAACACAACCTGCAGAAACCCATCCTCAGCATCTCCACTCACCTTCCAGTAACACAACCCGTAGAAATCCATCCTCAGCATCTCCACTCACCGTTCAATAACACAACCTGCAGAACCCATCCTCAGCATCTCCACTAACCTCCCAATAACACAAACTGCAGAAACCCATCCTCAGCGTCATCACTCACCTCCCAATAACACAACCTGCAGAAACCCATCCTCAGCATCTCCACTCACCTCCCAATAACACAACCTGCAGAAACCCATTCTCAGCATCTCCACTCACCTCGCAATAACACAACCTGCTGAAACCCATCCTCAGCATCTCCACTCACCTCCCAATAACACAACCTGCAGAAACCATCCTCAGCATCTCCACTCACCTCCCAATAACGCAACCTGCAGAAACCCATCCTCAGCATCTCCACTCACCTCCCAATAACACAACCTGCAGAAACCCATCCTCAGCATCTTCACTCAGCTCGCAATAACACAACCTGCAGAACCCCATCCTCAGCATCTCCACTCACCTTCCAATAACACAACCTGCAGAAACCCATCCTCAGCATCTCCACTCACCTCCCAATAACACAACCTGCAGAAACCCATCCTCAGCATCTTCACTCACCTCCCAATAACACAACCTGCAGAAACCCATCCTCAGCATCTCCACTCACCTTCCAATAACACAACCTGCAGAAACCCAACCTCAGCAACTGCACTAACCACCTAATAACACAACCTGCAGAAACCCATCCTCAGCAACTCCACTAACCTCCCAATAACACAACCTGCAGAAACGCATCCTCAGCAACTCCACTAACCTACCAATAACACAAATTGCAGAAACTCATCCGCAGCATCTCCACTCACCTCCCAATAACACAACTTGCAGAAACCCATCCTCAGCATCTTCACTCACCTCCCAATAACACAACCTGCAGAAACCCATCCTCAGCGTCTTCACTCACCTCCCAATAACACAACCTGCAGAAACCCATCCTCAGCATCTCCACTCACCTCCCAATAACACAACCTGCAGAAATCCATCCTCAGCATCTCCACTCACCTCCCAATAACACAACCTGCAGAAACCCATCCTCAACATCTCCACTCACCCCCCAATAACACAACCTGAAGAAATCCATCCTGAGCATCTCCACTCACCGTTCAATAACACAACCTGCAGAACCCATCCTCAGCATCTCCACTAACCTCCCAATAACACAAACTGCAGAAACCCATCCTCAGCATCATCACTCACCTCCCAATAACACAACCTGCAGAAACCCATCCTCAGCATCTCCACTCACCTCCCAATAACACAACGTGCAGAAACCCATCCTCAGCATCTCCACTCACCTCCCAATAACACAACCTGCAGAAACCCATCCTCAGCATCTCCACTCACCTTCCAGTAACACAACCCGTAGAAATCAATCCTCAGCATCTCCACTCACCGTTCAATAACACAACCTGCAGAACCCATCCTCAGCATCTCCACTAACCTCCCAATAACACAAACTGCAGAAACCCATCCTCAGCGTCATCACTCACCTCCCAATAACACAACCTGCAGAAACCCATCCTCAGCATCTCCACTCACCTTCCAGTAACACAACCCGTAGAAATCCATCCTCAGCATCTCCACTCACCGTTCAATAACACAACCTGCAGAACCCATCCTCAGCATCTCCACTAACCTCCCAATAACACAAACTGCAGAAACCCATCCTCAGCGTCATCACTCACCTCCCAATAACACAACCTGCAGAAACCCATCCTCAGCATCTCCACTCACCTCCCAATAACACAACCTGCAGAAACCCATTCTCAGCATCTCCACTCACCTCCCAATAACACAACCTGCTGAAACCCATCCTCAGCATCTCCACTCACCTCCCAATAACACAACCTGCAGAAACCATCCTCAGCATCTCCACTCACCTCCCAATAACGCAACCTGCAGAAACCCATCCTCAGCATCTCCACTCACCTCCCAATAACACAACCTGCTGAAACCCATCCTCAGCATCTCCACTCACCTCCCAATAACACAACCTGCAGAAACCATCCTCAGCATCTCCACTCACCTCCCAATAACGCAACCTGCAGAAACCCATCCTCAGCATCTCCACTCACCTTCCAATAACACAACCTGCAGAAACCAATCCTCATCATCTCCACACACCTCCCAATAACACAAACTGCAGGAACCCATCCTCAGCATCTTCACTCACCTCCCAATAACACAACCTGCAGAAACCCATCCTCAGCATCTCTACTCACCTCCCAATAACACAACCTGCAGAAACCCATCCTCAGCATCTCCACTCACCTCCCAATAACACAACCTGCAGAATCCCATTTTCAGCATCTTCCCTAACCTCCCAATAACACAACCTGCAGAAACTCATCCTCAGCATCTCCACTCATCTCCCAATAACACAACCTGCAGAAACCCATCCTCAGCATCTTCACTCACCTCCCAATAACACAACCTGCAGAAACCCATCCTCAGCATCTTCACAAATCATCCAATAACACAACCTGCAGAAACCCATCCTCAGCATCTCCACTCACCTTCCAATAACACAACCTGCAGAAACCCATCCTCAGCATCTTCACTCACCTCCCAATAACGCAACCTGCAGAAACCCATCCTCAGCATCTCCAGTCACCTCCAAATAACACAACCTGCAGAAACCCATCGTCAGAATCTTCACTCACCTCCCAATAACACAACCTGCAGAAACTCATCCTCAGCATCTTCACTCACCACCCAATAACACAACCTGCAGAAACCCATCCTCAGCATCTCCACTCACCACCCAATAACACAACCTGCTGAAACCCATCCTCAGCATCTTTACTCGCTTCCCAATAACAGAACCTGCAGAAAGCCATCGTCAGAATCTTCACTCACCTCCCAATAACACAACCTGCAGAAATCCATCCTCAGCATCTTCACTCACCACGCAATAACACAACCTGCAGAAACCCATCCTCAGCATCTCCACTCAACACCCAATAACACAACCTGCTGAAACCCATCCTCAGCATCTTCACTCGCTTCCCTATAACACAACCTGCAGAAACCCATCGTCAGAATCTTCACTCACCTCCCAATAACACAACCTGCAGAAACCCATCCCCAGCATCTTCACTCACCACCCAATAACACAACCTGCAGAAACCCATCCTCAGCATCTCCACTCACCTCCCAATAACACAACCTGCAGAAACCAATTCTCAGCATTTCCACTCACCTCCCAATAGCACAACCTGCAGAAACCCATTCTCAGCATATTCACTCGCCTCCCAATAACACATCCTGCAGAACCCCATCCTCAGCACCTTCACAAACCTTCCAATAACACAATCTGCAGACACCCATCCACAACATATTCACTAAACTTCCAATAACACGACCTGCAGAAACCCATCCTCAGCACCTCCACTCACCTCCCAATAACACAACCTGCAGAAACCCATCCTCCGCATCTCCACTATCCTTCCAATAACTCAATCTGCAGAAACCGATCCTCAACATCTCCACTCACCTCCCAATAAAACAACCTGCAGAAACCCATCCTCAGCATCTCCACTCACCTCCCAATAACACAACCTGCAGAAAGCCATCCTCAGCATCACCACGCGCCTCCTAATAACACAACCTGCAGAAACCAATCCTCATCATCTCCACACACCTCCCAATAACACAAACTGCAGGAACCCATCCTCAGCACCTCCACTCACCTCCCAATAACACAACCTGCAGAAACCCATCCTCAGCATCTTCACTCAGCTCCCAATAACACAACCTGCAGAACCCCATCCTCAGCATCTCCACTCACCTCCCAATAACACAACCTGCAGAAATCCATCCTCAGCATCTCCACTCACCTCCCAATAACGCAACCTGCAGAAACGCATCCTCAGCATCTCCACTCACCTCCCAATAACACAACCTGCAGAAACCCAACCTCAGCATCTTCACTCACCTCCCAATAACACAACCTGCAGAAACCCATCCTCAGCATCTCCACTCACCTTCCAATAACACAACCTGCAGAAACCCAACCTCAGCAACTGCACTAACCACCTAATAACACAACCTGCAGAAACCCATCCTCAGCATCTCCACTCAGCTCCCAATAACACAACCTGCAGAAACCCATACTCAGCATCTTCACTCACCTCCCAATAACACAACCTGCAGAAACCCATCATCAGCATCTCCACTCACCTCCCAATAACACAACCTGCAGAAACCCATCCTCAGCATCTTCACTCACCTCCCAATAACACAACCTGCAGAAACCCATCCTCAGCATCTTCACTCAGCTCCCAATAACACAACCTGCAGAAACCCATCCTCAGCATCTCCACTCACCTTCCAATAACACAACCTGCAGAAACCCAACCCCAGCATCTTCACTCACCTCCCAATAACACAACCTGCAGAAACCCATCCTCAGCATCTTCACTCACCTCCCAATAACACAACCTGCAGAAACCCATCCTCAGCATCTCCACTCACCTTCCAGTAACACAACCTGCAGAAACCCATCCTCAGCAACTCCACTAACATCCTAATAACACAACCTGCAGAAACCCATCCTCAGCAACTCCACTAACCTCCCAATAACACAACCTGCAGAAACGCATCCTCAGCAACTCCACTAACCTACCAATAACACAAATTGCAGAAACTCATCCGCAGCATCTCCACTCACCTCCCAATAACACAACCTGCAGAAACCCATCCTCAGCATCTTCCCTCACCTCCCAATAACACAACCTGCAGAAACCTATCCAGAGCATCTCCATCTCTTTCCAATAACATAACCTGCAGAAACCCATTCTCAGCATCTCCACACACCTCCCAATAACAAAAACTGCAGGAACCCATCCTCAGCATCTTCACTCACCTCCCAATAACACAACCTGCAGAAACCCATCCTCAGCATCTCCACTCACCCCCCAGTAACACAAACTGCAGAAACCCATCCTCAGCATCTCCACTCACCTCCCAATAACACAACCTGCAGAAACCCATCCTCAGCATCTTCCCTCACCGCCCAATAACACAACCTGCAGAAACCCATCATCAGCATCTACACTCAGCTCCCAATAACAAAACCTGCAGAGACCCATTCTCAGCATCTTCACTAACCTTCCAATAACAAAACCTGCAGAAATTCATCCTCAGCATCTCCACTAACCTTCCAATAACAGAACCTGCAGAAAACCATCCTCAGCATCTTCACTCACCTCCCAATAACACAACCTGCAGAAACCCATCCTCAGCATCTCCACTAACCTTCGAATAACACAACCTGCAGTAACCTATCCTCAGCATCTCCACTCAGCTCCCAATAACACAACCTGCAGAATCCCATCCTCAGCATCTTCATAAATCTTCCAATAACACAACCTGCAGAACCCCATCCTCAGCATCTTTAAGCACCTCCCAATAACACAACCTGCAGAAACACATCCTCAGCATCTTCACTCACCTCCCAATAACACAACCTGCAGAAAACCATCCTCAGCATCTTCCCTAACCTTCCAAAAACACAATCTGCAGAAACCCATCCTCAGCATCTTTACGCACCTCCCAATAACACAACCTGCAGAAACGCATCCTCAGCATCTTCACTCACCTCCCAATAACACAACCTGCAGAACCCCATCCTCAGCAGCTTCACTCACCTCCCAATAACACAATCTGCATAAACCCATCCTGAGCATCTTCCCTGACCTTCCAATAACACAACCTGCAGAAACCCATCCTCAGCATCTTCACTCACCTCCCAATAACACAACCTGCAGAACCCATCCTCAGCATCTCCACTCACCTCCCAATAACACAACCTGCAGAAACCAATTCTCAGCATTTCCACTCACCTCCCAATAGCACAACCTGCAGAAACCCATCCTGAGCAACTTCCCTGACCTTCCAATAACACAACCTGCAGAAACCCATCCTCAGCATCTTCACTCACCTCCCAATAACACAACCTGCAGAAACCAATTCTCAGCATTTCCACTCACCTCCCAATAGCACAACCTGCAGAAACCCATTCTCAGCATATTCACTCGCCTCCCAATAACACATCCTGCAGAACCCCATCCTCAGCACCTTCACAAACCTTCCAATAACACAACCTGCAGACACCCATCCACAACATATTCACTAAACTTCCAATAACACGACCTGCAGAAACCCATCCTCAGCACCTCCACTCACCTCCCAATAACACAACCTGCAGAAACCCATCCTCCGCATCTCCACTATCCTTCCAATAACTCAATCTGCAGAAACCGATCCTCAGCATCTCCACTCACCTCCTAATAACACAACCTGCAGAAACCAATCCTCATCATCTCCACACACCTCCCAATAACACAAACTGCAGGAACCCATCCTCAGCATCTTCACTCACCTCCCAATAACACAACCTGCAGAAACCCATCCTCAGCATCTCTACTCACCTCCCAATAACACAACCTGCAGAAACCCATCCTCAGCATCTCCACTCACCTCCCAATAACACAACCTGCAGAATCCCATTTTCAGCATCTTCCCTAACCTCCCAATAACACAACCTGCAGAAACCCATCCTCAGCATCTCCACTCATCTCCCAATAACACAACCTGCAGAAACCCATCCTCAGCATCTTCACTCACCTCCCAATAACACAACCTGCAGAAACCCATCCTCAGCATCTTCACAAATCATCCAATAACACAACCTGCAGAAACCCATCCTCAGCATCTCCACTCACCTTCCAATAACACAACCTGCAGAAACCCATCCTCAGCATCTTCACTCACCTCCCAATAACGCAACCTGCAGAAACCCATCCTCAGCATCTCCAGTCACCTCCCAATAACACAACCTGCAGAAACCCATCGTCAGAATCTTCACTCACCTCCCAATAACACAACCTGCAGAAACTCATCCTCAGCATCTTCACTCACCACCCAATAACACAACCTGCAGAAACCCATCCTCAGCATCTCCACTCACCACCCAATAACACAACCTGCTGAAACCCATCCTCAGCATCTTTACTCGCTTCCCAATAACAGAACCTGCAGAAAGCCATCGTCAGAATCTTCACTCACCTCCCAATAACACAACCTGCAGAAATCCATCCTCAGCATCTTCACTCACCACGCAATAACACAACCTGCAGAAACCCATCCTCAGCATCTCCACTCAACACCCAATAACACAACCTGCTGAAACCCATCCTCAGCATCTTCACTCGCTTCCCTATAACACAACCTGCAGAAACCCATCGTCAGAATCTTCACTCACCTCCCAATAACACAACCTGCAGAAACCCATCCCCAGCATCTTCACTCACCACCCAATAACACAACCTGCAGAAACCCATCCTCAGCATCTCCACTCACCTCCCAATAACACAATCTGCATAAACCCATCCTGAGCATCTTCCCTGACCTTCCAATAACACAACCTGCAGAAACCCATCCTCAGCATCTTCACTCACCTCCCAATAACACAACCTGCAGAAACCAATTCTCAGCATTTCCACTCACCTCCCAATAGCACAACCTGCAGAAACCCATTCTCAGCATATTCACTCGCCTCCCAATAACACATCCTGCAGAACCCCATCCTCAGCACCTTCACAAACCTTCCAATAACACAATCTGCAGACACCCATCCACAACATATTCACTAAACTTCCAATAACACGACCTGCAGAAACCCATCCTCAGCACCTCCACTCACCTCCCAATAACACAACCTGCAGAAACCCATCCTCCGCATCTCCACTATCCTTCCAATAACTCAATCTGCAGAAACCGATCCTCAACATCTCCACTCACCTCCCAATAAAACAACCTGCAGAAACCCATCCTCAGCATCTCCACTCACCTCCCAATAACACAACCTGCAGAAAGCCATCCTCAGCATCACCACGCGCCTCCTAATAACACAACCTGCAGAAACCAATCCTCATCATCTCCACACACCTCCCAATAACACAAACTGCAGGAACCCATCCTCAGCATCTTCACTCACCTCCCAATAACACAACCTGCAGAAACCCATCCTCAGCATCTCTACTCACCTGCCAATAACACAACCTGCAGAAACCCATCCTCAGCATCTCCACTCACCTCCCAATAACACAACCTGCAGAATCCCATTTTCAGCATCTTCCCTAACCTCCCAATAACACAACCTGCAGAAACCCATCCTCAGCATCTCCACTCATCTCCCAATAACACAACCTGCAGAAACCCATCCTCAGCATCTTCACTCACCTCCCAATAACACAACCTGCAGAAACCCATCCTCAGCATCTTCACAAATCATCCAATAACACAACCTGCAGAAACCCATCCTCAGCATCTCCACTCACCTTCCAATAACACAACCTGCAGAAACCCATCCTCAGCATCTTCACTCACCTCCCAATAACGCAACCTGCAGAAACCCATCCTCAGCATCTCCAGTCACCTCCCAATAACACAACCTGCAGAAACCCATCGTCAGAATCTTCACTCACCTCCCAATAACACAACCTGCAGAAACTCATCCTCAGCATCTTCACTCACCACCCAATAACACAACCTGCAGAAACCCATCCTCAGCATCTCCACTCACCACCCAATAACACAACCTGCTGAAACCCATCCTCAGCATCTTCACTCGCTTCCCAATAACAGAACCTGCAGAAAGCCATCGTCAGAATCTTCACTCACCTCCCAATAACACAACCTGCATAAATCCATCCTCAGCATCTTCACTCACCACGCAATAACACAACCTGCAGAAACCCATCCTCAGCATCTCCACTCAACACCCAATAACACAACCTGCTGAAACCCATCCTCAGCATCTTCACTCGCTTCCCAATAACACAACCTGCAGAAACCCATCGTCAGAATCTTCACTCACCTCCCAATAACACAACCTGCAGAAACCCATCCCCAGCATCTTCACTCACCACCCAATAACACAACCTGCAGAAACCCATCCTCAGCATCTCCACTCACCTCCCAATAACACAATCTGCATAAACCCATCCTGAGCATCTTCCCTGACCTTCCAATAACACAACCTGCAGAAACCCATCCTCAGCATCTTCACTCACCTCCCAATAACACAACCTGCAGAAACCCATTCTGAGCAACTTCCCTGACCTTCCAATAACACAACCTGCAGAAACCCATCCTCAGCATCTTCACTCACCTCCCAATAACACAACCTGCAGAAACCAATTCTCAGCATTTCCACTCACCTCCCAATAACACAACTTGCAGAAACCCATTCTCAGCATATTCACTCACCTTCCAATAACACAAACTGCAGAAACTCATCCTCAGCATCTCCACTCACCTCCCAATAACGCAACCTGCAGAAACCCATCCTCAGCATCTCCACTCACCTCCCAATAACACAACCTGCAGAAACCCATCCTCAGCATCTTCACTCAGCTCCCAATAACACAACCTGCATAAACCCGTCCTCAGCATCTCCACTCACCTTCCAATAACACAACCTGCAGAAACCCAACCCCAGCATCTTCACTCACCTCCCAATAACACAACCTGCAGCAACCCATCCTCAGCATCTTCACTAACCTTCCAATAACACAACCTGCAGAAACCCTTCCTCAGCATCTCCACTCACCTTCCAATAAAACAACCTGCAGAAACCCATCCTCAGCATCTCCACTCACCTCCCAATAACACAACCTGCAGAAACCCATCCTCAGCATCTCCACTCACCTTCCAATAACACAACCTGCAGAAACCCAACCCCAGCATCTTCACTCACCTCCCAATAACACAACCTGCAGCAACCCATCCTCAGCAACTCCACTAACCTACCAATAACACAAATTGCAGAAACTGATCCGCAGCATCTCCACTCACCTTCCAGTAACACAACCTGCAGAAACCCATCCTCAGCAACTCCACTAACCTCCTAATAACACAACCTGCAGAAACACATCCTCAGCGTGTTCACTCACCTCCCAATAACACAACCTGCAGAAACCTATCCACAGCATCTCCACTCACCTTCCAATAACACAACCTGCAGAAACCTATCCTCAGCATTTTCACTCACCTTCCAAGAACACAACCTGCAGAAACCCATCCACAGCATCTCCATCTCCTTCCAATAACACAACCTGCAGAAACCCATTCTCAGCATCTTCACTCACCTCCCAATAACACAACCTGCAGAAACCCATCCTCAGCATCTCCACTCACCTCCCAATAACGCAACCTGCAGAAACCCATCCTCAGCATCTCCACTCACCTCCCAATAACACAACCTGCAGAAACCCATCCTCAGCATCTTCCCTAACCTCCCAATAACACAACCTGCAGAAACCCATCCTCAGCATCTCCACTCACCTCCCAATAACGCAACCTGCAGAAACCCATCCTCAGCATCTCCACTCACCTCCCAATAACACAAACTGCAGAAACCCATCCTCAGCGTCTTCACTCACCTCCCAATAACACAACCTGCAGAAAGCCATCCTCAGCATCTCCACTCACCTTCCAATAAAACAGCCTGAAGAAACCCATCCATAGCATCTCCACTCACCTTCCAGTAACACAACCTGCAGAAATCCATCCTCAGCATCTCCACTCACCGTTCAATAACACAACCTGCAGAACCCATCCTCAGCATCTCCACTCACCTCCCAATAACACAAACTGCAGAAACCCATCCTCAGCGTCTTCACTCACCTCCCAATAACACAACCTGCAGAAACTCATCCTCAGCATCTCCACTCACCTCCCAATAACACAAACTGCAGAAACCCATCCTCAGCGTCTTCACACACCTCCCAATAACACAACCTGCAGAAACCCATCCTCAGCATCTCCACTCACCTCCCAATAACACAACCTGCAGAAACCCATTCTCAGCATATTCACTCACCTTCCAATAACACAAACTGCAGAAACTCATCCTCAGCATCTCCACTCACCTCCCAATAACGCAACCTGCAGAAACCCATCCTCAGCATCTCCACTCACCTTCCAATAACACAACCTGCAGAAACCAATCCTCAGCATCTCCCCTCACCTCCCAATAACACAACCTGCAGAAACCCATCCTCAGCATCTTCACTAACCTTCCAATAACACAACCTGCAGAAACCAATCCTCAGCATCTCCCCTCACCTCCCAATAACACAACCTGCAGAAACCCATCCTCAGCATCTCCACTCACCTTCCAATAAAACAACCTGCAGAAACCCATCCTCAGCATCTCCACTCACCTCCCAATAACACAACCTGCAGAAACCCATCCTCAGCATCTCCACTCACCTCCCAATAACACAACCTGCAGAAACCCATCCTCAGCAACTCCACTAACCTACCAATAACACAAATTGCAGAAACTCATCCGCAGCATCTCCACTCACCTCCCAATAACACAACCTGCAGAAACCCATCCTCAGCATCTTCACTCACCTCCCAATAACACAACCTGCAGAAACCTATCCACAGCATCTCTACTCACCTTCCAATAACACAACCTGCAGAAACCTATCCTCAGCATTTTCACTCACCTTCCAATAACACAACCTGCAGAAACCCATCCTCAGCATCTCCATCTCCTTCCAATAACATAACCTGCAGAAACCCATTCTCAGCATCTCCACACACCTCTCAATAACAAAAACTGCAGGAACCCATCCTCAGCATCTTCACTCACCTCCCAATAACACAACCTGCAGAAACCCATCGTCAGCATCTCCACTCACCCCCCAGTAACACAACCTGCAGAAACCCATCCTCAGCATCTCCACTCACCTCCCAATAACACAACCTGCAGAAACCCATCATCAGCATCTACACTCAGCTCCCAATAACACAACCTGCAGAAATCCATCCTCAGCATCTCCACTAACCTTCCAATAACAGAACCTGCAGAAAACCATCCTCAGCATCTTCACTCACCTCCCAATAACACAACCTGCAGAAACCCATCCTCAGCATCTCCACTAACCTTCGAATAACACAACCTGCAGTAACCTATCCTCAGCATCTCCACTCAGCTCCCAATAACACAACCTGCAGAATCCCATCCTCAGCATCTTCACAAATCTTCCAATAACACAACCTGCAGAACCCCATCCTCAGCATCTTCACAAATCTTCCAATAACACAACCTGCAGAAACCCATCCTCAGCATCTCCACTCGCCACCCAATAACACATCCTGCAGAACCCCATCCTCAGCACCTTCACTAACCTTCCAATAACACAACCTGCAGACACCCATCCACAACATATTCACTAAACTTCCAATAACACGAGCTGCAGAAACCCATCCTCAGCACCTCCACTCACCTCCCAATAACACAACCTGCAGAAACCCATCCTCAGCATTTCCACGCACCTCCTAATAACACAACCTGCAGAAACCCATCCTCATCATCTCCACACACCTCCCAATAACACAAACTGCAGGAACCCATCCTCAGCATCTTCACTCACCTCCCAATAACACAACCTGCAGAAACCCATCCTCAGCATCTCTACTCACCTCCCAATAACACAACCTGCAGAAACCCATCCTCAGCATCTTCACTCACCTTCCAATAACACAACCTGCAGAAACCCATCCTCAGCATCTCCACTCACCTCCCAATAACACAACCTGCAGAATCCCATTTTCAGCATCTTCCCTAACCTCCCAATAACACAACCTGCAGAAACCCATCCTCAGCATCTCCACTCACCTCCCAATAACACAACCTGCAGAAACCCATCCTCAGCATCTTCCCTAACCTCCCAATAACACAACCTGCAGAAACCCATCCTCAGCATCTCCACTCACCTCCCAATAACGCAACCTGCAGAAACCCATCCTCAGCATCTCCACTCACCTCCCAATAACACAAACTGCAGAAACCCATCCTCAGCGTCTTCACTCACCTCCCAATAACACAACCTGCAGAAAGCCATCCTCAGCATCTCCACTCACCTTCCAATAAAACAGCCTGAAGAAACCCATCCATAGCATCTCCACTCACCTTCCAGTAACACAACCTGCAGAAATCCATCCTCAGCATCTCCACTCACCGTTCAATAACACAACCTGCAGAACCCATCCTCAGCATCTCCACTCACCTCCCAATAACACAAACTGCAGAAACCCATCCTCAGCGTCTTCACTCACCTCCCAATAACACAACCTGCAGAACCCATCCTCAGCATCTCCACTCACCTCCCAATAACACAAACTGCAGAAACCCATCCTCAGCGTCTTCACTCACCTCCCAATAACACAACCTGCAGAAACCCATCCTCAGCATCTCCACTCACCTCCCAATAACACAACCTGCAGAAACCCATCCTCAGCATCTTCACTAAGCTCCCAATAACACAACCTGCAGAAACCCATCCTCAGCATCTCCACTCACCTTCCAATAACACAACCTGCAGAAACCCATCCTCAGCATCTACACTCACCTCCCAATAACACAACCTGCAGCAACCCATCCTCAGCATCTTCACTAACCTTCCAATAACACAACCTGCAGAAACCAATCCTCAGCATCTCCCCTCACCTCCCAATAACACGACCTGCAGAAACCCATCCTCAGCATCTCCACTAACCTACCAATAACACAAATTGCAGAAACTCATCCGCAGCATCTCCACTCACCTCCCAATAACACAACCTGCAGAAACCCATCCTCAGCATCGTCACTCACCTCCCAATAACACAACCTGCAGAAACCTATCCACAGCATCTCTACTCACCTTCCAATAACACAACCTGCAGAAACCTATCCTCAGCATTTTCACTCACCTTCCAATAACACAACCTGCAGAAACCCATCCCCAGCATCTCCATCTCCTTCCAATAACATAACCTGCAGAAACCCATTCTCAGCATCTCCACACACCTCTCAATAACAAAAACTGCAGGAACCCATCCTCAGCATCTTCACTCACCTCCCAATAACACAACCTGCAGAAACCCATCGTCAGCATCTCCACTCACCCCCCAGTAACACAACCTGCAGAAACCCATCCTCAGCATCTCCACTCACCTCCCAATAACACAACCTGCAGAAACCCATCATCAGCATCTACACTCAGCTCCCAATAACACAACCTGCAGAAATCCATCCTCAGCATCTCCACTAACCTTCCAATAACAGAACCTGCAGAAAACCATCCTCAGCATCTTCACTCACCTCCCAATAACACAACCTGCAGAAACCCATCCTCAGCATCTCCACTAACCTTCGAATAACACAACCTGCAGTAACCTATCCTCAGCATCTCCACTCAGCTCCCAATAACACAACCTGCAGAATCCCATCCTCAGCATCTTCACAAATCTTCCAATAACACAACCTGCAGAACCCCATCCTCAGCATCTTCACAAATCTTCCAATAACACAACCTGCAGAAACCCATCCTCAGCATCTCCACTCGCCACCCAATAACACATCCTGCAGAACCCCATCCTCAGCACCTTCACTAACCTTCCAATAACACAACCTGCAGACACCCATCCACAACATATTCACTAAACTTCCAATAACACGAGCTGCAGAAACCCATCCTCAGCACCTCCACTCACCTCCCAATAACACAACCTGCAGAAACCCATCCTCCGCATCTCCACTATCCTTCCAATAACTCAATCTGCAGAAACCGATCCTCAACATCTCCACTCACCTCCCAATAAAACAACCTGCAGAAACACATCCTCAGCATTTCCACGCACCTCCTAATAACACAACCTGCAGAAACCCATCCTCATCATCTCCACACACCTCCCAATAACACAAACTGCAGGAACCCATCCTCCGCATCTTCACTCGCCTCCCAATAACACAACCTGCAGAAACCCATCCTCAGCATCTCTACTCACCTCCCAATAACACAACCTGCAGAAACCCATCCTCAGCATCTTCACTCACCTTCCAATAACACAACCTGCAGAAACCCATCCTCAGCATCTCCACTCACCTCCCAATAACACAACCTGCAGAATCCCATTTTCAGCATCTTCCCTAACCTCCCAATAACACAACCTGCAGAAACCCCTCCTCAGCATCTCCACTCATCTCCCAATAACACAACCTGCAGAAACCCATCCTCAGCATCTTCCCTAACCGCCCAATAACACAACCTGCTGAAACCTATCATCAGCATCTACACCTCCCAATAACACAACCTGCAGAAACCCATCCTCAGCATCTTCACTAACCTCCCAATAACACAACCTGCAGAAACCCATCCTCAGCATCTTCACAAATCATCCAATAACACAACCTGCAGAAACCCATCCTCAGCATCTTCACTCACCTCCCAATAACGCAACCTGCAGAAACCCATCCTCAGCATCTCCAGTCACCTCCCAATAACACAACCTGCAGAAACCCATCGTCAGAATCTTCACTCACCTCCCAATAACACAAACTGCAGAAACCCATCCTCAGCATCTTCACTCACCAACCTGCAGAAACCCATCCTCAGCATCTCCACTCACCACCCAATAACACAACCTGCTGAAAACCATCCTCAGCATCTTCACTCGCTTCCAAATAACACAACCTGAAGAACCCACCCTCAGAATCTTCACTAACCTTCCAATCACAAAATCTGCAGAAAACCATCCTCAGCATCTTCCCTAACCTTCCAATAACACAACCTGCAGAAAACCTTCCTCAGCATCTTCACTCACCTCCCAATAACACAACCTGCAGAACCCCATCCTCGGCATCTTCACTCACCTCCCAATAACACAATCTGCATAAACCCATCGTGAGCATCTTCCCTGACCTTCCAATAACACAACCTGCAGAAACCCATCCTCAGCATCTTCACTCACCTCCCAATAACACAACCTGCAGAAACCCATCCTGAGCAACTTCCCTGACCTTCCAATAACACAACCTGCAGAAACCCATCCTCAGCATCTTCACTCACCTCCCAATAACACAACCTGCAGAAACCAATTCTCAGCATTTCCACTCACCTCCCAATAACACAACCTGCAGAAACCCATTCTCAGCATCTTCACTCACCTCCCAATAACACAACCTGCAGAAACCAATTCTCAGCATTTCCACTCATCTCCCAATAACACAACCTGCAGAAACCCATCCTCAGCATCTTTCCAAATCTTCCAATAACACAACCTGCAGAAACCCATCCTCAGCATCTCCACTCACCTCCCAATAACACAACCTGCAGAAACCCATCCTCAGCATCTTCACTCACCTCCCAATAACACAACCTGCAGAAACCCATCCTCAGAATCTTCACTAACCTGCCAATAACACATTCTGCAGATCACCATCCTCAGCATCTTCACTCACCTCCCAATAACACAACCTGCAGAAACCCATTCTCAGCATCTCCACTCACCTCCCAATAACACAACCTGCAGAAACCCATCCTCAGAATCGTCACTCACCTCCCAATAACACAACCTGCAGAAACCCATCATCAGCATCTACACTCAGCTCCCAATAACACAACCTGCAGAAATCCATCCTCAGCATCTCCACTAACCTTCCAATAACAGAACCTGCAGAAAACCATCCTCAGCATCTTCACTCACCTCCCAATAACACAACCTGCAGAAACCCATCCTCAGCATCTCCACTAACCTTCGAATAACACAACCTGCAGTAACCTATCCTCAGCATCTCCACTCAGCTCCCAATAACACAACCTGCAGAATCCCATCCTCAGCATCTTCACAAATCTTCCAATAACACAACCTGCAGAACCCCATCCTCAGCATCTTCACAAACCTTCCAATAACACAACCTGCAGAAACCCATCCTCAGCATCTCCACTCGCCACCCAATAACACATCCTGCAGAACCCCATCCTCAGCACCTTCACTAACCTTCCAATAACACAACCTGCAGACACCCATCCACAACATATTCACTAAACTTCCAATAACACGAGCTGCAGAAACCCATCCTCAGCACCTCCACTCACCTCCCAATAACACAACCTGCAGAAACCCATCCTCCGCATCTCCACTATCCTTCCAATAACTCAATCTGCAGAAACCGATCCTCAACATCTCCACTCACCTCCCAATAAAACAACCTGCAGAAAACCATCCTCAGCATCTCCACTCACCTCCCAATAACACAACCTGCAGAAACCCATCCTCCGCATCTCCACTATCCTTCCAATAACTCAATCTGCAGAAACCGATCCTCAACATCTCCACTCACCTCCCAATAACACAACCTGCAGAAACCCATCCTCAGCATTTCCACGCACCTCCTAATAACACAACCTGCAGAAACCCATCCTCATCATCTCCACACACCTCCCAATAACACAAACTGCAGGAACCCATCCTCAGCATCTTCACTCGCCTCCCAATAACACAACCTGCAGAAACCCATCCTCAGCATCTCTACTCACCTCCCAATAACACAACCTGCAGAAACCCATCCTCAGCATCTTCACTCACCTTCCAATAACACAACCTGCAGAAACCCATCCTCAGCATCTCCACTCACCTCCCAATAACACAACCTGCAGAATCCCATTTTCAGCATCTTCTCTAACCTCCCAATAACACAACCTGCAGAAACCCCTCCTCAGCATCTCCACTCATCTCCCAATAACACAACCTGCAGAAACCCATCCTCAGCATCTTCCCTAACCGCCCAATAACACAACCTGCTGAAACCTATCATCAGCATCTACACCTCCCAATAACACAACCTGCAGAAACCCATTCTCAGCATCTTCACTAACCTCCCAATAACACAACCTGCAGAAACCCATCCTCAGCATCTTCACAAATCATCCAATAACACAACCTGCAGAAACCCATCCTCAGCATCTTCACTCACCTCCCAATAACGCAACCTGCAGAAACCCATCCTCAGCATCTCCAGTCACCTCCCAATAACACAACCTGCAGAAACCCATCGTCAGAATCTTCACTCACCTCCCAATAACACAAACTGCAGAAACCCATCCTCAGCATCTTCACTCACCAACCTGCAGAAACCCATCCTCAGCATCTCCACTCACCACCCAATAACACAACCTGCTGAAAACCATCCTCAGCATCTTCACTCGCTTCCAAATAACACAACCTGAAGAACCCACCCTCAGAATCTTCACTAACCTTCCAATCACAAAATCTGCAGAAAACCATCCTCAGCATCTCCACTCACCTCCCAATAACACAACCTGCAGAAAACCTTCCTCAGCATCTTTACGCACCTCCCAATAACACAACCTGCAGAAACACATCCTCAGCATCTTCACTCACCTCCCAATAACACAACCTGCAGAACCCCATCCTCGGCATCTTCACTCACCTCCCAATAACACAATCTGCATAAACCCATCGTGAGCATCTTCCCTGACCTTCCAATAACACAACCTGCAGAAACCCATCCTCAGCATCTTCACTCACCTCCCAATAACACAACCTGCAGAAACCCATCCTGAGCAACTTCCTTGACCTTCCAATAACACAACCTGCAGAAACCCATCCTCAGCATCTTCACTCACCTCCCAATAACACAACCTGCAGAAACCAATTCTCAGCATTTCCACTCACCTCCCAATAACACAACCTGCAGAAACCCATTCTCAGCATCTTCACTCACCTCCCAATAACACAACCTGCAGAAACCAATTCTCAGCATTTCCACTCATCTCCCAATAACACAACCTGCAGAAACCCATCCTCAGCATCTTTCCAAATCTTCCAATAACACAACCTGCAGAAACCCATCCTCAGCATCTCCACTCACCTCCCAATAACACAACCTGCAGAAACCCATCCTCAGCATCTTCACTCACCTCCCATCCTCAGAATCTTCACTAACCTGCCAATAACACATTCTGCAGATCACCATCCTCAGCATCTTCACTCACCTCCCAATAACACAACCTGCAGAAACCCATTCTCAGCATCTCCACTCACCTCCCAATAACACAACCTGCAGAAACCCATCCTCAGAATCGTCACTCATCTCCCAATAACAAAACCTGCAGAAACCCATCCTCAGCATCTCCACTCATCTCCGAATTACACAACCTGCAGAACCCCATTCTCAGCATCTCTCCTGACCTTCCAATGACACAACCTGCAGAAACCCATCCTCAGCATCTTCACTCACCTCCGAATAACACAACCTGCAGAAACCCATCCTCAGCATCTCCACTCATCTCCCAATAACACAACCTGCAGAAACACATCCTCAGCATTTCCACTCACCTTCCAATAACACAACGTGCAGAAACCCATCCTCAGCATCTCCACTCACCTCCCAATAACACAACCTGCAGAATCTCATTTTCAGCATCTTCACAAATCTTCCAATAACACAACCTGCAGAAACCCATCCTCAGCATCTCCACTCACCTCCCAATAACACAACCTGCAGAAACCCATCCTCAGCATCTTCACAAATCTTCCAATAAAACAACCTGCAGAAACCCATTTTCAGCAGCTCAACTCACCTTCGAATAACACAACATGCAGAAACCCATCCTCAGCACCTTCACTCACCTCCCAATAACACAACCTGCAGAAACCCCTCCTCAGCATCTTCTCTCGCCTCCCAATAACACAACCTGCAGAAACCCATCCTCAGCATCTTCACAAATCTTCCAATAACACAACCTGCAGAAACCCATTTTCAGCAGCTCAACTCACCTTCGAATAACACAATCTGCAGAAACCCCTCCTCAGCATCTCCACTCACCTCCCAATAACACAAGCTGCAGAAACCCCTCCTCAGCATCTTCTCTCGCCTCCCAATAACACAACCTGTAGAAACCCATCCTCAGCATCTTCACTCACCTCCCAATAACACAACCTGCAGAAACCCATCCTCAGCATCTCCCCTAACCTTCCAATAACACAACGTTTAGAAACCCATCCTCAGCATCTTCCATATCCTCCCAATAACACAACCTGCAGAAACCCATCCTCAGCATCTCCACTCACCTCCCAATAACACAACCTGCAGAAACCCATCCTCAGCATCTCCAGTCACCTCCCAATAACACAACCTGCAGAAACCCATCCTCAGCATCTCCGCTCACCTCCCAATAACACAACTTGCAGAAACCCATCCTCAGCATCTCCACTCACCTCCCAATAACACAACCTGCAGAAACCCATCCTCAGCATCTCCACTCACCTTCCAATAACACAACCTGCAGAAACCCATACTCAGCATCTCCACTCGCCTCCGAATAACACAACCTGCAGAAACCCATCCTCAGCATCTCCACTCATCTTCCAATAACACAAGCTGCAGAACCCATCCTCAGCATCTCCACTTACGCCCAATAACACAACCTGCAGAAACCCATCCTCAGCATCTTCACTAACCTTCCAATAACACGACCTGCAGAAAGCCATCCTCCGCATCGCCATTATCCTTCCAATAACACAAACAGCAGCAACCGATCTTCAACATCTCCACTCAGAACCCAATAACACAACCTGCAGAAACCCATCCTCAGCATCTCCATCACCTCCCAATAACACAACCTGCAGAAAACAATCCTCAGCATCTTCACTCACCTTCCAATAACACAACCTGCAGAAACCCATCCTCAGCATCTTCACTAACCTTCCAATAAAACAACCTGCAGAAACGCATTCTCAGCATCTTCACTCACCTCCCAATAAAACAACCTGCAGAAACCCATCCTCAGCATCTTCACTAACCTTCCAATAACACAACCTGCAGAAACCCACCCTCAGCATCGTCACTCATCTCCCAATATCACAACCTGCAGAAACCCATTCTCAACATCTCCACTCATCTCCCAATAACACAACCTGCAGAGACCCACCCTCAGCATCGGCACTCACCTTCCAATAACACAACCTGCAGAAACCCATCCTCAGCATCTCCACTCACCTCCCAATAAAATAACCTGCAGAAACCCATCCTCAGCATCGGCACTCACCTCCCAATAACACAACCTGCAGGACCCCATTCTCAGCATCTCTACTGACCTTCCAATGACACAACATGCAGAAACACATCCTCAGCATCTCCACTCTGCTCCCAATAGCACAACCTGCAGAAACCCATCCTCAGCATCTTCACTAACCTTCCAATAACACAACCTGCAGAAACCCATCCTCAGCATCGTCACTCACCTGCCAATAACACAACCTGCAGAAAACCACCCTCAGTATCTTCCCCAAACTTCCAACCACACAACCTGCAGAAAACCATCCTCAGCATCTTCCCCAAACTTCCAACACAACCTGCAGAAACCCATCCTCAGCATCTTCACTCCCCTCCCAATAACACAACCTGCAGCAAACCATCCTCAGCATCTTCACTAACCTCCCAATAATACAACCTGCAGAAACCCAACCTCAGCATCTTCACTCACCTCCCAATAACACAACCTGCAGAAAACCATCCTCAGTATCTCCACTCACCTTCCAATAACACAACCTGCAGAAACCCAACCTCAGCATCTTGACTCACCTCCCAATAGCACAACCTGCAGAAACCCATCCTCAGCATCGTCACTCACCTGCCAATAACACAACCTGCAAAAACCCATCCTCAGCATCTTCCCTAACCTTCCAATAACACAACCTGCAGAAACCCATCCTCAGCATCTTCACTCACCTCCCAATAACACAACCTGCAGAAACACATTCTCAGCATCTTCACTCACCTCCCAGTAACACAACCTGCAGAACCCATCCTCAGAATCTTCACTAACCTTCCAATAATACAACCTGCAGAAACCCATCCTCAGCATCTCCACTCACCTTCCAATAACACAACCTGCAGAAACCCATCCTCAGCTTCTTCACTCACCTTCCAATAACAGAACCTGCAGAAACCCATCCTCAGCATCTCAACTCACCTCCCAGTAACACAACCTGCAGAAATCCATCCTCAGAATCTTCACTAACCTTCCAAGAACACAACCTGCAGAAACCATCCTCAGCATCTTCCCTAACTTTCCAATAACACAACCTGCAGAAACCCATCCTCAGCATCTCCACTCACCTCCCAATAACACAACCTGCACAAACCCATCCTCAGCTTCTTCACTCACCTTCCAATAGCAGAACCTGCAGAAACCCATCCTCAGCATCTCAACTCACCTCCCAGTAACACAACCTGCAGAAATCCATCCTCAGAATCTTAACTAACCTTCCAAGAACACAACCTGCAGAAACCCATCCTCAGCATCTCAACTCACCTCCCAATAACACAACCTGCAGAACCCATCCTCAGAATCTCCACTCACTTCCCAATAACACAACCTGCAGAAAACCATCCTCAGCATTTGCCCTAACCTTCCAATAACACAATATGCAGAAACCCATCCTCAGCATTTTCACTCACCTCCCAAAAACTCAACCTGCAGAAACCCATCCTCTGCATCTGCACTCACCTCCCAATAACACAACCTGCAGAAACCCATCCTCAGCATCTCCATACACCTCCCAATAACACAACCTGCAGAAACCCATCCTCAGATTCTTCACTAACCTGCCAATAACACATTCTGCAGATAACCATCCTCAGCATCTTCACTCACCTCCCAATAACACAACCTGCAGAAACCCATTCTCAGCATCTCCACTCACCTCCCAATAACACAACCTGCAGAAACCGATCCTCAGCATCTCCACTCACCTCCCAACAACACAACCTGCAGAAACACATCCTCAGCATCTCCACTCACCTTCCAATAACACAACCTGCAGAAACCCATCCTCAGCACCTCCAAACACCTCACAATAACACAACCTGCAGAAACCCATCCTCAGCATCTCCACTCACCTCCCAATAACACAACCTGCAGAAAACCATCCTCAGCATCTCCACTCAGCTCCCAATAACACAACCTGCAGAAACCCATCCTCAGCATCTCCACTCACCTTCCAATAACACAACCTGCAGAATCCCATCCTCAGCACCTCCAAACACCTCACAATAACACAACCTGCAGAAACCCATCCTCAGCATCGTCACTCATCCCCCAATATAACAACCTGCAGAAACCCATTCTCAACATCTCCACTCATCTCCCAATAACACAACCTGCAGAAAACCATCCTCAGCATCTCCACTCAGCTCCCAATAACACAACCTGCAGAAACCCATCCTCAGCATCTTCACTAACCTTCCAATAACACAACCTGCAGAAACCCATCCTCAGCATCGTCACTCACCTGCCAATAACACAACCTGCAGAAACCCATCCTCAGCATCTCCACTCACCTTCCAATAACACAACCTGCAGAAACCCATCCTCAGCACCTCCAAACACCTCACAATAACACAACCTGCAGAAACCCATCCTCAGCATCTCCACTCACCTCCCAATAACACAACCTGCAGAAAAACATCCTCAGCATCTCCACTCAGCTCCCAATAACACAACCTGCAGAAACCCATCCTCAGCATCTTCACTAACCTTCCAATAACACAACCTGCAGAAACCCATCCTCAGCATCGTCACTCATCTCCCAATATCACAACCTGCAGAAACCCATTCTCAACATCTCCACTCATCTCCCAATATCACAACCTGCAGAAACCCATCCTCAGCATCGTCACTCACCTGCCAATAACACAACCTGCAAAAACCCATCCTCAGCATCTTCCCTAACCTTCCAATAACACAACCTGCAGAAAACCATCCTCAGTATCTTCCCCAAACTTCCAACCACACAACCTGCAGAAACCCATCCTCAGCATCTCCACTCACCTCACAATAACACAACCTGCAAAAAACATCCTCAGCATCTTCCCCAAACTTCCAACACAACCTGCAGAAACCCATCCTGAGCATCTTCACTCCCCTCCCAATAACACAACCTGCAGCAAACCATCCTCAGCATCTTCACTAACCTCCCAATAATACAACCTGCAGAAACCCAACCTCAGCATCTTCACTCACCTCCCAATAACACAACCTGCAGAAACCCATCCTCAGCATCTCAACTCACCTCCCAGTAACACAACCTGCAGAAATCCATCCTCAGAATCTTCACTAACCTTCCAAGAACACAACCTGCAGAAACCCATCCTCAGCATCTCAACTCACCTCCCAATAACACAACCTGCAGAACCCATCCTCAGAATCTCCACTCACTTCCCAATAACACAACCTGCAGAAAACCATCCTCAGCATTTTCCCTAACCTTCCAATAACACAATATGCAGAAACCCATCCTCAGCATCTTCACTCACCTCCCAATAACACAACCTGCAGAAACCGATCCTCAGCATCTCCACTCACCTCCCAATAACACAACCTGCAGAAACACATCCTCAGCATCTCCACTCACCTTCCAATAACACAACCTGCAGAAACCCATCCTCAGCACCTCCAAACACCTCACAATAACACAACCTGCAGAAACCCATCCTCAGCATCTCCACTCACCTCCCAATAACACAACCTGCAGAAAACCATCCTCAGCATCTCCACTCAGCTCCCAATAACACAACCTGCAGAAACTCATTCTCAGCATCTTCACTCACCTTCCAATAACACAACCTGCAGAAACCCATCCTCAGCATCTTCCCTAACCTTCCAATAACACAACCTGCAGAAACCCATCCACATCATCTCCACTCACCTCCCAATGACTCAAACTTCAGAAACCCATTATCAGCATCTTCACTCACCTCCCAATAACACAACCTGCAGAAACCCATCCTCAGCATCTCCACTCACCTTCCAATAAAACAACCTGCAGAAACCCATCCTCAGCATCTCCACTCACCTCCGAATAACCAACCTGCAGAAACCCATTTTCAGCAGCTCAACTCACCTTCCAATAACACAACCTGCAGAAACCCATCCTCAGCATCTCCACTCACAACCCAATAACACAACCTGCAGAAACCCATCCTCAGCATCTTCACTCACCTCCCAATAACACAACCTGCAGAAACCCATCCTCAGCATCTCCACTCACCTCCGAATAACCAACCTGCAGAAACCCATTTTCAGCAGCTCAACTCACCTTCCAATAACACTACCTGCAGAAACCCATCATCAGCATCTCCACTCACCTCCCAATAACACAACCTGCAGAAACCCATCCTCAGCATCTTCACTCACCTCCCAATAACACAACCTGCAGAAACCCATCCTCAGCATCTCAACTCACCTCCCAATAACACAACCTGCAGAAACCCATTCTCAATATCTTCTCCCATCTCCCAATAACACAGCCTGTAGAAACCCATCCTCAGCATCTTACCTAACCTCGCAATAACACAACCTGCAGAAACCCATTCTCAGCATCCTCCATATCCTCCCAACAACACAACCTGCAGAAACCCATCCTCAGCGTCTCCACTCACCTCCCATTAACACAACCTGCAAAAAACCATCCTCAGCATCTTCCCCAAACTTCCAACAACACAACCTGCAGAAACCCATCCACAGCATCTTCACTCCCCTCCCAATAACACAACCTGCAGCAAACCACCCTCAGCATCTTCACTAACCTCCCAATAACACAACTTGCAGAAGCCCATCCTCAGCATCTCCACTCACCTCCCAATAACACAACCTGCAGAACCCCATTCTCATCATCTCTACTGACCTTCCAAAGACACAACATGCAGAAACACATCCTCAGCATCTCCACTCTGCTCCCAATAGCACAACCTGCAGAAACCCATTCTCAGCATCTCCACTCACCTCCCAATAACGCAACCTGCAGAAACCCATCCTCAGCATCTCCACTCACCTCCCAATAACACAACCTGCAGAAACCCATCCTCAGCACCTCCAATCACTTCACAATAACTCAACCTGCAGAAACCCATCCACAGCATCTTCACTCCCCTCCCAATAACACAACCTGCAGCAAACCATCCTCAGCATCTTCACTAACCTCCCAATAACACAACCTGCAGAAGCCCATCCTCAGCATCTCCACTCACCTCCCAATAACACAACCTGCAGAACCCCATTCTCAGCATCTCTACTGACCTTCCAATGACACAACCTGCAGAAACCCATTCTCACCATCTCCACTGACATTCCAATGACACAACCTGTAGAAACCCGTCCTCAGCATCTCCACTCACCTTCCAATAACACAACCTGCAGAAACCCATCCACAGCATCTTCAATAACCTTCCAATAACACAACCTGCAGATACCCGTCCTCAGCATCTCCACTCACCTTCCAATAACACAACCTGCAGCAAACCATCCTCAGCATCTTCCCCAAACTTCCAACAACACAACCTGCAGAAACCCATCCTCAGAATCTCCACTCACCCCCCAATAACACAACCTGCAGAAACCCATCATCAGCATCTTCACTCCCCTCCCAATAACACAACCTGCAGCAGACCATCCTCAGCATCTTCACTAACCTCCCAATAACACAACCTGCAGAAACCCAACCTCAGCATCTTCACTCACCTCCCAATAACTCAACCTGCAGAAAACCATCCTCAGTATCTCCACTCACCTTCCAATAACACAATCTGCAGAAACCCAACCTCAGCATCTTCACGCACCTCCCAATAACACAACCTGAAGAAAACCATCCTCAGTATCTCCACTCACCTTCCAAGAACAGAATCTGCAGAAACCCATCCTCAGAATCTTCACTAACCTTCCAATAACACAATCTGCAGAAACCCATCCTCAGCATCTCAACTCACCTCCCAATAACACAACCTGCAGAAACCCATCCTCAGCATCTTCACTCAGCTCCCAATAACACAACCTGCAGAAACCCATCCTCAGCATCTTCACTCACCTCCCAATAACACAATCTGCAGAAACCCATCCTCAGCATCTTCACTCACCTCCCAATAACACAACCTGCAGAAACCCATCCTCAGCATCTTCACTAACCTTCCAATAACACAACCTGCAGAAACCCATCCTCAGCATCGTCACTCATCTCCCAATATCACAACCTGCAGAAACCCATTCTCAACATCTCCACTCACCTCCCAATATCACAACCTGCAGAACCCCATTCTCAGCATCTCTACTGACCTTCCAATGACACAACATGCAGAAACACATCCTCAGCATCTCCACTCTGCTCCCAATAGCACAACCTGCAGAAACCCATCCTCAGCATCGTCACTCACCTGCCAATAACACAACCTGCAAAAACCCATCCTCAGCATCTTCCCTAACCTTCCAATAACACAACCTGCAGAAACCCATCCTCAGCATCTTCACTCACCTCCCAATAACACAACCTGCAGAAACACATTCTCAGCATCTTCACTCACCTCCCAGTAACACAACCTGCAGAACCCATCCTCAGAATCTTCACTAACCTTCCAATAATACAACCTGCAGAAACCCATCCTCAGCATCTCCACTCACCTTCCAATAACACAACCTGCAGAAACCCATCCTCAGCTTCTTCACTCACCTTCCAATAACAGAACCTGCAGAAACCCATCCTCAGCATCTCAACTCACCTCCCAGTAACACAACCTGCAGAAATCCATCCTCAGAATCTTCACTAACCTTCCAAGAACACAACCTGCAGAAACCCATCCTCAGCATCTCAACTCACCTCCCAATAACACAACCTGCAGAAAACCATCCTCAGCATTTTCCCGAACCTCCCAATAACACAATATGCAGAAACCCATCCTCAGCATCTTCACTCACCTCCCAAAAACTCAACCTGCAGAAACCCATCCTCTGCATCTGCACTCACCTCCCAATAACACAACCTGCAGAAACCCATCCTCAGCATCTCCACACACCTCCCAATAACACAACCTGCAGAAACCCATCCTCAGAATCTTCACTAACCTGCCAATAACACATTCTGCAGATAACCATCCTCAGCATCTTCACTCACCTCCCAATAACACAACCTGCAGAAACCGATTCTCAGCATCTCCACTCACCTCCCAATAACACAACCTGCAGAAACCGATCCTCAGCATCTCCACTCACCTCCCAATAACACAACCTGCAGAAACACATCCTCAGCATCTCCACTCACCTTCCAATAACACAACCTGCAGAAACCCATCCTCAGCACCTCCAAACACCTCACAATAACACAACCTGCAGAAACCCATCCTCAGCATCTCCACTCACCTCCCAATAACACAACCTGCAGAAAACCATCCTCAGCATCTCCACTCAGCTCCCAATAACACAACCTGCAGAAACTCATTCTCAGCATCTTCACTCACCTCCCAATAACACAACCTGCAGAAACCCATCCTCAGCATCTTCCCTAACCTTCCAATAACACAACCTGCAGAAACCCATCCTCATCATCTCCACTCACCTCCCAATGACACAACCTGCAGAAACCCATTCTCAGCATCTTCACTCACCTCCCAATAACACAACCTGCAGAAACCCATCCTCAGCATCTCCACTCACCTTCCAATAAAACAACCTGCAGAAACCCATCCTCAGCATCTCCACTCACCTCCGAATAATCAACCTGCAGAAACCCATTTTCAGCAGCTCAACTCACCTTCCAATAACACTACCTGCAGAAACCCATCATCAGCATCTCCACTCACCTCCCAATAACACAACCTGCAGAAACCCATCCTCAGCATCTTCACTCACCTCCCAATAACACAACCTGCAGAAACACATCCTCAGCACCTCCACTCACCTTCCAATAACACAACCTGCAGAAACCCAACCTCAGCATCTTCACGCACCTTCCAATAACACAACCTGCAGATACCCATCCTCAGCATCTCCACTGACATTCCAATGACACAACCTGTAGAAACCCGTCCTCAGCATCTCCACTCACCTTCCAATAACACAACCTGCAGAAACCCATCCACAGCATCTTCAATAACCTTCCAATAACACAACCTGCAGAAACCCATCCTCAGCATCTCCACTCACCTCCCAATAACACAACCTGCAGCAAAACATCCTCAGCATCTTCACTCACCTTCCAAGAACAGAATCTGCAGAAACCCATCCTCAGAATCTTCACTAACCTTCCAATAACACAATCTGCAGAAACCCATCCTCAGCATCTTCACTCACCTCCCAATAACTCAACATGCAGAAACCCATCCTCAGCATCTTCACTCACATCCCATTAACTCAACCTGCAGAAACCCATCCTCAGCATCTGCACTCACCTCCCAATAACTCAACCTGCAGAAACCCATCCTCAGCATCTGCACTCACCTCCCAATAACACAACCTGCAGAACCCATCCTCAGAATCTTCACTAACCTTCCAATAACACAATCTGCAGATAACCATTCTCAGCATCTTCACTCACCTTTCAATAACACAACCTGCAGAAACCCATTCTCAGCATCTCCACTCACCTCCCAATAACACAACCTGCAGAAACCCATCCTCAGCATCTCCACTCACCTCCCAATAACACAACCTGCAGCAAAACATCCTCAGCATCTTCACTCACCTTCCAATAACAGAACCTGCAGAAACCCATCCTCAGCATCTCAACTCACCTCCCAGTAACACAACCTGCAGAAATCCATCCTCAGAATCTTCACTAACCTTCCAAGAACACAACCTGCAGAAACCCATCCTCAGCATCTCAACTCACCTCCCAATAACACAACCTGCAGAAAACCATCCTCAGCATTTTCCCGAACCTCCCAATAACACAATATGCAGAAACCCATCCTCAGCATCTTCACTCACCTCCCAAAAACTCAACCTGCAGAAACCCATCCTCTGCATCTGCACTCACCTCCCAATAACACAACCTGCAGAAACCCATCCTCAGCATCTCCACACACCTCCCAATAACACAACCTGCAGAAACCCATCCTCAGAATCTTCACTAACCTGCCAATAACACATTCTGCAGATAACCATCCTCAGCATCTTCACTCACCTCCCAATAACACAACCTGCAGAAACCGATTCTCAGCATCTCCACTCACCTCCCAATAACACAACCTGCAGAAACCGATCCTCAGCATCTCCACTCACCTCCCAATAACACAACCTGCAGAAACACATCCTCAGCATCTCCACTCACCTTCCAATAACACAACCTGCAGAAACCCATCCTCAGCACCTCCAAACACCTCACAATAACACAACCTGCAGAAACCCATCCTCAGCATCTCCACTCACCTCCCAATAACACAACCTGCAGAAAACCATCCTCAGCATCTCCACTCAGCTCCCAATAACACAACCTGCAGAAACTCATTCTCAGCATCTTCACTCACCTCCCAATAACACAACCTGCAGAAACCCATCCTCAGCATCTTCCCTAACCTTCCAATAACACAACCTGCAGAAACCCATCCTCATCATCTCCACTCACCTCCCAATGACACAACCTGCAGAAACCCATTCTCAGCATCTTCACTCACCTCCCAATAACACAACCTGCAGAAACCCATCCTCAGCATCTCCACTCACCTTCCAATAAAACAACCTGCAGAAACCCATCCTCAGCATCTCCACTCACCTCCGAATAATCAACCTGCAGAAACCCATTTTCAGCAGCTCAACTCACCTTCCAATAACACTACCTGCAGAAACCCATCATCAGCATCTCCACTCACCTCCCAATAACACAACCTGCAGAAACCCATCCTCAGCATCTTCACTCACCTCCCAATAACACAACCTGCAGAAACACATCCTCAGCACCTCCACTCACCTTCCAATAACACAACCTGCAGAAACCCAACCTCAGCATCTTCACGCACCTTCCAATAACACAACCTGCAGATACCCATCCTCAGCATCTCCACTGACATTCCAATGACACAACCTGTAGAAACCCGTCCTCAGCATCTCCACTCACCTTCCAATAACACAACCTGCAGAAACCCATCCACAGCATCTTCAATAACCTTCCAATAACACAACCTGCAGAAACCCATCCTCAGCATCTCCACTCACCTCCCAATAACACAACCTGCAGCAAAACATCCTCAGCATCTTCACTCACCTTCCAAGAACAGAATCTGCAGAAACCCATCCTCAGAATCTTCACTAACCTTCCAATAACACAATCTGCAGAAACCCATCCTCAGCATCTTCACTCACCTCCCAATAACTCAACATGCAGAAACCCATCCTCAGCATCTTCACTCACATCCCATTAACTCAACCTGCAGAAACCCATCCTCAGCATCTGCACTCACCTCCCAATAACTCAACCTGCAGAAACCCATCCTCAGCATCTGCACTCACCTCCCAATAACACAACCTGCAGAACCCATCCTCAGAATCTTCACTAACCTTCCAATAACACAATCTGCAGATAACCATTCTCAGCATCTTCACTCACCTTTCAATAACACAACCTGCAGAAACCCATTCTCAGCATCTCCACTCACCTCCCAATAACACAACCTGCAGAAACCCATCCTCAGCATCTCCACTCACCTCCCAATAACACAACCTGCAGAAACCCATCCTCAGCACCTCCAATCACTTCACAATAACACAACCTGCAGAAACCCATCCTCAGCATCTCCACTCACCTCCCAATAAGACAACCTGCAGAAACACCTCCTCAGCATCTTCACTCACCTCCCAATAACACAACCTGCAGAAACCTATCCTCAGCATCTCCACTCACCTTCCAATAACACAACCTGCAGAAACACATCCTCAGCATCTGCACTCACCTTCCCATAACACAACCTGCAGAAACCCATCCTCAGCATCCCCACTCACTTCCCAATAGCACAACCTGCAGAAACACATCCTCAGCATCTTCACTCACCTCCCAATAACACAACCTGCAGAAACCCATCCTCCGCATCTCCACTATCCTCCCAATAAGAAAACCTGCAGAAACACATCCTCAGCATCTTCATTAACCTTCCAATAACACAACCTGCAGAAACCCATCCTCAGCATCCCCACTCACCTCCCAATAGCACAACCTGCAGAAACACATCCTCAGCATCTTCACTAACCTCCCAATAACACAACCTGCAGAAACCCACCCTCAGCATCTCCACTCAACTCCCAATAACACAACTGCATAAACCCATCCTCAGCATCTCCACTCACCTCCCAATAACACAACCTGCAGAAACCCATCCTCAGCATCTCCACTCACCTCCCAATAACACAACCTGCAGAAACCCATCCTCAGCATCTCCACTCACCTCCCAATAACACAACCTGCAGAAACCCATCCTCAGCATCTCCACTCACCTCCCAATAACACAACCTGCAGAAACCCATCCTCAGCATCTCCACTCACCTCCCAATAACACAACCTGCAGAAACACATCCTCAGCATCTTCACTCACCTCCCAATAACACAACCTGCAGAAACCCATCCTCAGCATCTCCACTCACCTCCCAATAACACAACCAGCAGAAACCCATCCACAGCATCGTCACTCACCCCCCAATAACACAACCTGCAGAAACCCATTCTCAGCATCTTCCATATCCTCCCAACAACACAACCTGCAGAAACACATCCTCAGCATCTTCACTCACCTCCCAATAACACAACCAGCAGAAACCCATCCACAGCATCGTCACTCACCTCCCAATAACACAACCTGCAGAAACCCATCCTCAGCATCTCCACTCACCTCCCAATAACACAACCTGCAGAAACCCATCCTCAGCATCTTACCTAACCTCGCAATAACACAACCTGCAGAAACCCATTCTCAGCATCTTCCATATCCTCCCAACAACACAACCTGCAGAAACCCATCCTCAGCGTCTCCACTCACCTCCCAATAACACAACCTGCAGAAACCCATCCTCAGCATCTTACCTAACCTCGCAATAACACAACCTGCAGAAACCCATTCTCAGCATCTTCCATATCCTCCCAACAACACAACCTGCAGAAACCCATCCTCAGCATCTCCACTCACCTCCCAATAACACAACCTGCAGAAACCCATTCTCACCATCTCCACTGACATTCCAATGACACAAGCTGTAGAAACCCGTCCTCAGCATCTCCACTCACCTTCCAATAACACAACCTGCAGAAACCCATCCACAGCATCTTCAATAAACTTCCAATAACACAACCTGCAGATACCCGTCCTCAGCATCTCCACTCACCTTCCAATAACACAACCTGCAGCAAACCATCCTCAGCATCTTCACTCACCTTCCAATAACACAACCTGCAGCAAACCATCCTCAGCATCTCCACTCACCTCCCAATAACACAACCTGCAGAAACCCAACCTCAGCATCTTCACTCACCTCCCAATAACTCAACCTGCAGAAAACCATCCTCAGTATCTCCACTCACCTTCCAATAACACAACCTGCAGAAACCCAACCTCAGCATCTTCACGCACCTTCCAATAACACAACCTGCAGATACCCATCCTCAGCATCTCCACTCACCTTCCAATAACACAACCTGCAGAAACCCATCCACAGCATCTTCAATAACCTTCCAATAACACAACCTGCAGAAACCCATCCTCAGCATCTCCACTCACCTTCCAATAACACAATCTGCAGAAACCCATCCTCAGCATCTTCACTCACCTCCCAATAACACAACCTGCAGAAACCCATCCTCAGCATCTGCACTCACCTCCCAATAACACAACCTGCAGAACCCATCCTCAGAATCTTCACTAACCTTCCAATAACACAATCTGCAGATAACCATCCTCAGCATCTTCACTCACCTTTCAATAACACAACCTGCAGAAACCCATTCTCAGCATCTCCACTCACCTCCCAATAACACAACCTGCAGAAACCCATCCTCAGCATCTCCACTCACCTCCCAATAACACAACCTGCAGAAACCCATCCTCAGCACCTCCAATCACTTCACAATAAGACAACCTGCAGAAACCCCTCCTCAGCATCTTCACTCACCTCCCAATAACACAACCTGCAGAAACCTATCCTCAGCATCTCCACTCACCTTCCAATAACACAACCTGCAGAAACACATCCTCAGCATCTCCACTCACCTTCCCATAACACAACCTGCAGTAACCCATTCTCAGTATCTTCACTCACCTCCCAATAACACAACCTGCAGAAACCCATCCTCCGCATCTCCACTATCCTCCCAATAAGAAAACCTGCAGAAACACATCCTCAGCATCTTCATTAACCTTCCAATAACACAACCTGCAGAAACCCATCCTCAGCATCCCCACTCACCTCCCAATAGCACAACCTGCAGAAACACATCCTCAGCATCTTCACTAACCTTCCAATAACACAATCTGCAGAAAAGCATCCTCAGCATCTTCCCCAACCTTTCAACAACACAACCTGCAGAAACCCTTCCTCAGCATCTCCACTCACCTCCCAATAACACAACCTGCAAAATCCCACCCTCAGCATCTCCACTCAACTCCCAATAACACAACTGCATAAACCCATCCTCAGCATCTCCACTCACCTCCCAATAACACAACCTGCAGAAACCCATCCTCAGCATCTCCACTCACCTCCCAATAACACAACCAGCAGAAACCCATCCACAGCATCGTCACTCAACCCCCAATAACACAACCTGCAGAAACCCATTCTCAGCATCTTCCATATCCTCCCAACAACACAACCTGCAGAAACCCATCCTCAGCGTCTCCACTCACCTCCCAATAACACAACCAGCAGAAACCCATCCACAGCATCTCCACTCACCTCCCAATAACACAACCTGCAGAAACCCACCCTCAGTATCTCCACTCACCTTCCAATAACACAACCTGCAGAAACCCAACCTCAGCATCTTGACTCACCTCCCAATAACACAACCTGAAGAAAACCATCCTCAGCATCTTCCCTAACTTTCCAATAACACAACCTGCAGAAACCCATCCTCAGCATCTCCACTCACCTCCCAATAACACAACCTGCACAAACCCATCCTCAGCTTCTTCACTCACCTTCCAATAACAGAACCTGCAGAAACCCATCCTCAGCATCTCAACTCACCTCCCAGTAACACAACCTGCAGAAATCCATCCTCAGAATCTTCACTAACCTTCCAAGAACACAACCTGCAGAAACCCATCCTCAGCATCTCAACTCACCTCCCAATAACACAATCTGCAGAAAACCATCCTCAGCATTTTCCCGAACCTTCCAATAACACAATATGCAGAAACCCATCCTCAGCATCTTCACTCACCTCCCAAAAACTCAACCTGCAGAAACCCATCCTCTGCATCTGCACTCACCTCCCAATAACACAACCTGCAGAAACCCATCCTCAGCATCTCCACACACCTCCCAATAACACAACCTGCAGAAACCCATCCTCAGAATCTTCACTAACCTGCCAATAACACATTCTGCAGATAACCATCCTCAGCATCTTCACTCACCTCCCAATAACACAACCTGCAGAAACCGATTCTCAGCATCTCCACTCACCTCCCAATAACACAACCTGCAGAAACCGATCCTCAGCATCTCCACTCACCTCCCAATAACACAACCTGCAGAAACACATCCTCAGCATCTCCACTCACCTTCCAATAACACAACCTGCAGAAACCCATCCTCAGCACCTCCAAACACCTCACAATAACACAACCTGCAGAAACCCATCCTCAGCATCTCCACTCACCTCCCAATAACACAACCTGCAGAAAACCATCCTCAGCATCTCCACTCAGCTCCCAATAACACAACCTGCAGAAACTCATTCTCAGCATCTTCACTCACCTCCCAATAACACAACCTGCAGAAACCCATCCTCAGCATCTTCCCTAACCTTCCAATAACACAACCTGCAGAAACCCATCCTCATCATCTCCACTCACCTCCCAATGACACAACCTGCAGAAACCCATTCTCAGCATCTTCACTCACCTCCCAATAACACAACCTGCAGAAACCCATCCTCAGCATCTCCACTCACCTTCCAATAAAACAACCTGCAGAAACCCATCCTCAGCATCTCCACTCACCTCCGAATAACCAACCTGCAGAAACCCATTTTCAGCAGCTCAACTCACCTTCCAATAACACTACCTGCAGAAACCCATCATCAGCATCTCCACTCACCTCCCAATAACACAACCTGCAGAAACCCATCCTCAGCATCTTCACTCACCTCCCAATAACACGACCTGCAGAAACACATCCTCAGCACCTCCACTCACCTCCCAATAACACAACCTGCAGAAACCCATCCTCAGCATCTCAACTCACCTCCCAATAACACAACCTGCAGAAAACCATCCTCAGTATCTTACCTCACCTTCCAATAACACAACCTGCAGAAACCCAACCTCAGCATCTTCACGCACCTTCCAATAACACAACCTGCAGATACCCATCCTCAGCATCTCCACTGACATTCCAATGACACAACCTGTAGAAACCCGTCCTCAGCATCTCCACTCACCTTCCAATAACACAACCTGCAGAAACCCATCCACAGCATCTTCAATAACCTTCCAATAACACAACCTGCAGAAACCCATCCTCAGCATCTCCACTCACCTCCCAATAACACAACCAGCAGAAACCCATCCACAGCATCTCCACTAACCTTCCAATAACACAACCTGCAGAAACCCATTCTCAGCATCTTCCATATCCTCCCAACAACACAACCTGCAGAAACCCATCCTCAGCGTCTCCACTCACCTCCCAATAACACAACCTGCAGAAACCCATCCTCAGCATCTTACCTAACCTCGCAATAACACAACCTGCAGAAACCCATTCTCAGCATCTTCCATATTCTCTCAACAACACAACCTGCAGAAACCCATCCTCAGCATCTCCACTCACCTCCCAATAACACAACCTGCAGAAACCCATTCTCACCATCTCCACTGACATTCCAATGACACAACCTGTAGAAACCCGTCCTCAGCATCTCCACTCACCTTCCAATAACACAACCTGCAGAAACCCATCCACAGCATCTTCAATAATCTTCCAATAACACAACCTGCAGAAACCCATCCTCAGCATCTCCACTCACCTCCCAATAACACAACCTGCAGAAAACCATACTCAGCATCTTCCCCAAACTTCCAACAACACAACCTGCAGAAACCCATCCTCAGCATCTCCACTCCCCTCCCAAATACACAACCTGCAGCAAACCATCCTCAGCATCTTCACTAACCTCCCAATAACACAACCTGCAGAAACCCAACCTCAGCATCTTCACTCACCTCCCAATAACACAACCTGCAGAAAACCATCCTCAGTATCTCCACTCACCTTCCAATAACATAACCTACAGAAACCCATCCTCAGCATCTTCACTAACCTCCCAATAACACAACCTGCAGAAACCCAACCTCAGCATCTTCACGCACCTCGCAATAACACAACCTGAAGAAAACCATCCTCAGTATCTCCACTCACCTTCCAAGAACACAATCTGCAGAAACCCATCCTCAGAATCTTCACTAACCTTCCAATAACACAATCTGCAGAAAAGCATCCTCAGCATCTTCCCCAACCTTCCAACAACACAACCTGCAGAAACCCATCCTCAGCATCTTCACTCACCTCCCAATAACACAACCTGCAGAAACCCATCCTCAGCATCTTCACTCACCTCCCAATAACACAACCTGCAGAAACCCATCCTCAGCATCTTCACTCACCTTCCAATAACACAACCTGCATAAACCCATCCTCAGCATCTCCACTCACCTTCCAATAACACAACCTGCAGAAACCCATCCTCAGCATCTCCACTCATCTCCCAATAACACAACCTGCAGAAACCCATCCTCAGCATCTCCATTCACCTCCCAATAACACAACCTGCAGAAACCCATCCTCAGCATCTTCACTCACCTCCCAATAACACAACCTGCGTAAACCCATCCTCAGCATCTCCACTCACCTTCCAATAACACAACCTGCAGAAACCCATCCTCAGCATCTCCACTCATCTCCCAATAACACAACCTGCAGAACCCACCCTCAGAATTTTCACTAACCTTCCAATCACAAAATCTGCAGAAAACCATCCTCAACATCTTCCCTAACCTTCCAATAACAGAACCAGTCGAAACCCAACCTCAGCATCTCCACTCACCTCCCAATAACACAACCTGCAGAAAACCTTCCTCAGCATCTTCCCAAACCTTCCAATAACACAATCTGCAGAAACCCATACTGAGCATCTCCACTCACCTCCCAATAACACAACCTGCAGAAATCCATCCTCAGCATCTCCACTCACCTTCCAATAACACAACCTGCAGAAACCCATTCTCAGCATCTTCACTCAACTCCCAATAACACAACCTGCAGATACCAATTCTCAGCATCTCCACTCACCTCCCAATAACACAACTAGCAGAAACCCATCCTCAGCATCTTCACTAACCTCTCAATAACACAACCTGCAGAAACCCATCCTCAGCATCGTCACTAACCTTCCAATAACACAACCTGCAGGAACCCATCCTCAGCATCTCCACTCACCTCCCAATAACACAACCTGCAGAAACCCATCCTCAGCATCTTCACTCACCGTCCCAATAACACAACCTGCAGAAACCCATCCTCAGCATCTCCACTCACCTCCCAATAACACAACCTGCAGAACCCCATTCTCAGCATCTCTACTGACCTTCCAATGACACAACATGCAGAAACACATCCTCAGCATCTCCACTCACCTTCCAGGAACACAACCTGCAGAAACCCATCCACAGCATCTTCACTAACCTTCCAATAACACAACCTGCAGAAACCCATCCACAGCATCTTCAATAACCTTCCAATAACAAAACCTGCAGAAATTCATCCTCAGCATCTCCACTCACCTCCCACTAACACAACCTGCAGAAACACATCCTCAGCATCTTCACTAACCTTCCAATAACACAACCTGCAGAAACCCATCCTCAGCATCTCCACTCACTTCCCAATAACACAACCTGCATAAACCCAACCTCAGCATCTTCACTCACCTCCCAATAACACAACCTGCAGCAAACCATCCTCAGCATCTTCACTCACCTCCCAATAACACAACCTGCAGAAACCCATCCTAAGAATCTTCACTCACCTCCCAATAACACAGCCTTCAGAAACCCATTCTCAGCATCTCCACTCACCTCCCAATAACACAACCTGCAGAAACCCATTCTCAGCATCTTCACTCACCTCCCAATAACACAACCTGCAGAAACCCATCCTCAGCATCTTCACTCACCTCCCAATAACACAACCTGCAGAAAACCATCCTCAGCATCTTCCCCAAACTTCCAACAACACAATCTGCAGAAACCCATCCTCAACATCTCCACTCCCCTCCCAATAATACAACCTGCAGCAAACCATCCTCAGCATCTTCACTAACCTCCCAATAACACAACCTGCAGAAACCCAACCTCAGCATCTTCACTCAACTCCCAATAACACAACCTGCAGCAAACCATCCTCAGCATCTCCACTCACTGCCCAATAACACAACCTGCATAAACCCAACCTCAGCATCTTCACTCACCTCCCAATAACACAACCTGAAGCAAACCATCCTCAGCATCTTCACTCACCTCCCAATAACACAACCTGCAGAAACCCATCCTCAGAATCTTCACTCACCTCCCAATAACACAGCCTTCAGAAACCCATTCTCAGCATCTCCACTCACCTCCCAATAACACAACCTGCAGAAACCCATTCTCAGCATCTTCACTCACCTCCCAATAACACAACCTGCAGAAACCCATCCTCAGCATCTTCACTCACCTCCCAATAACACAACCTGCAGAAACCCATCCTCAGCATCTTCACTCACCTCCCAATAACACAACCTGCAGAAACCCATCCTCAGCTTCTTCACTCACCTCCCAATAACACAATCTGCATAAACCCATCCTCAGCATCTTCAGTAACCTTCCAATAACACAACCTGCAGAAACACATCCTCAGCATCTTCACTCACCTCCCAATAACACAACCTGCAGAAACCCATCCTCAGCATCTCCACTCACCTCCCAATAACACAACCTGCAGAATCCCATCCTCAGCATCTCCACTAACCTCCCAATAACATAACCTGCAGAACCCATCCTCAGCATCTCCACTCACCTCCCAATAACACAACCTGCAGAAACCCATCCTCAGCACCTCCAATCACCTCATAATAACACAACCTGCAGAAACACATCCTCAGCATCTCCACTCACCTCCCAATAACACAATCTGCTGAAACCCATCCTCAGCACCTCCAATCACCTCACAATAACACAACCTGCAGAAACCCATCCTCAGCATCTTCACTAACCTTCCAGTAACAAATCCTGCAGAAACCCATCCTCAGCATCTTCACTCACCTCCCAATAACACAACCTGCAGAAACCTATCCTCAGCATCTCCACTCACCTTCCAATTACACAACCTGCAGAAACACATCCTCAGCATCTCCACTCACCTTCCCATAACACAACCTGCAGTAACCCATTCTCAGCATCTTTACTCACCTCCCAATAACACAACCTGCAGAAACCCATCCTCCGCATCTCCACTATCCTCCCAATAACACAACCTGCAGAAATACATCCTCAGCGTCTTCACTAACCTTCCAATAACACAACCTGCAGAAACCCATCCTCAGCATCCCCACTCACCTCCCAATAGCACAACCTGCAGAAACCCATCCTCAGCATCTCCACTCAACTCCCAATAACACAACCTGCAGAACCCATCCTCAGCATCTTCACTAACCTTCCAATAACACAACCTGCAGAAACCCATTCTCAGCATTTCCACTCATCTTCCAATAACACAACCTGCAGAAACCCATCCTCAGCATCTCCACTCACCTCCCAATAACACAACCTGCAGAACCCATCCTCAGCATCTTCACTAACCTTCCAATAACACAAACTGCAGAAACCCATCCTCAGCATCTCCACTCACCTCCCAATAACACAACCTGCAGAACCCATCCTCAGCTTCTTCACTAACCTTCCAATAACACAAACTGCAGAAACCCATCCTCAGCATCTCAACTCACCTCCCAATAACACAACCTGCAGAAACCATCCTCAGAATCTTCACTCACCTTCCAATAACACAGTCTGCAGAAAACCATCCTCAGCATCTTCCCTAACCTTCCAATAACACAATGTGCAGGAACCCATTCTCAGCATCTTCACTCACATTCCAATAACACAACCTACAGAAATCCATCCTCAGCATCTTCCCTCACCTCCCAAGAACACAACCTGCAGAAACGCATCCTCAGCATCTCCACTCACCTCCCAATAACACAACCTGCAGAAACCCATCCTCAGCATCTTCACTCACCTCCCAATAACACAATCTGCATAAACCCATCCTCAGCATCACCACTCACCTCCCAATAACACAACCTGCAGAACCTATCCTCAGCATCTTCACTCACCTCCCAATAACACAACCTGCAGAAACCCATCCTCAGAATCTTCACTCACCTCCCAATAACACAGCCTTCAGAAACCCATTCTCAGCATTTACACTCACCTCCCAATAACACAACCTGCAGAAACCCATTCTCAGCATCTTCACTCACCTCCCAATAACACAACCTGCAGAAACCCATCCTCAGCATCTTCACTCACCTCCCAATAACACAACCTGCAGAAACCCATCCTCAGCATCTTCACTCACCTCCCAATAACACAACCTGCAGAAACCCATCCTCAGCTTCTTCACTCACCTCCCAATAACACAATCTGCATAAACCCATCCTCAGCATCTTCAGTAACCTTCCAATAACACAACCTGCAGAAACACATCCTCAGCATCTTCACTCACCTCCCAATAACACAACCTGCAGAAACCCATCCTCAGCATCTCCACTCACCTCCCAATAACACAACCTGCAGAATCCCATCCTCAGCATCTCCACTAACCTCCCAATAACACAACCTGCAGAACCCATCCTCAGCATCTCCACTCACCTCCCAATAACACAACCTGCAGAAACCCATCCTCAGCACCTCCAATCACCTCATAATAACACAACCTGCAGAAACCCATCCTCAGCATCTCCACTCACCTCCCAATAACACATCCTGCAGAAACCCATCCTCAGCATCTTCACTCACCTCCCAATAACACAACCTGCAGAAACCTATCCTCAGCATCTCCACTCACCTTCCAATTACACAACCTGCAGAAACCCATCCTCAGCATCCCCACTCACCTCCCAATAGCACAACCTGCAGAAACCCATCCTCAGCATCTTCCCTAACCTTCCAATAACACAACCTGTAGAAACGCATCCTCAGCATCTTCACTCACCTCCCAATAACACAACCTGCAGAGCCCATTCTCAGCATTTCCACTCATCTCCCAATAACACAACCTGCAGAAACCCATCCTCAGCATCTCCACTCACCTCCCAATAACACAACCTGCAGAAACCCATCCTCAGCATCTCCAGTCCCCTCCCAATAACACAACCTGCAGAAATCCATCCTCAGCATCTTCACTAACCTTCCAATTACACAACCTGCAGAAACCCATCCTCAGCATCTCAACTCACCTCCCAGTAACACAACCTGCAGAACCCATCCTCAGAATCTTCACTAACCTTCCAATAACACAGTCTGCAGAAAACCATCCTCAGCATCTTCCCTAACCTTCCAATAACACAACGTGCAGGAACCCATTCTCAGCATCTTCACTCACTTTCCAATAACACAACCTACAGAAATCAATCCTCAGCATCTTCCCTCAACTTCCAAGAACACAGCCTGCAGAAAACCATCCTCAGAATCATCACTCATCCCTCAATAACACAACCTACAGAAACCCATCCTCAGCATCTCCACTCGTCTCCCAATTACACAACCTGCAGAACCCCATTCTCAGAATCTCTACTGACCTTCCAATGACACAACCTGCAGAAAGACATCCTCAGCATCTTCACTCACCTCCGAATAACACAACCTGCAGAAACACATCCTCAGCATCTCCTCTCAGCTCCCAATAGCACAACCGGCAGAAACCCATTCTCAGAATCTCCACTGACCTCCCAATAACACAACCTGCAGAACCCATCCTCAGCTTCTTCACTAACCTTCCAATAACACAAACTGCAGAAACCCATCCTCAGCATCTCAACTCACCTCCCAATAACACAACCTGCAGAACCCATCCTCAGAATCTTCACTCACCTTCCAATAACACAGTCTGCAGAAACCCATCCTCAGCATCTTCGCTAACCTTCCAATAACACAATGTGCAGGAACCCATTCTCAGCATCTTCACTCACCTTCCAATAACACAACCTGCAGAAACCCATCCTCAGCATCTCCACTCACCTTCCAATAACACAACCTGCAGAAAGCCATCCTCGGCATTTCCACTCATCTTCCAATAACACAACCTGCAGAAACCCATCCTCAGCATTTCCACTCGCCTCCTAATAACACAACCTGCAGAACCCACCCTCAGAATTTTCACTAACCTTCCAATCACAAAATCTGGAGAAAACCATCCTCAACATCTTCCCTAACCTTCCAATAACAGAACCAGCCGAAACCCAACCTCAGCATCTCCACTCACCTCCCAATAACACAGCCTGCAGAAAACCTTCCTCAGCATCTTCCCAAACCTTCCAATAACACAACCTGCAGAAACCCATCCTCGTCATCTCCACTCACCTCCCAATAACACAACCTGCAGAAATCCATCCTCAGCATCTCCACTCACCTTCCAATAACACAACCTGCAGAAACCCATCCTCAGCATCTTCACTCACCTCCCAATAACACAACCTGCAGAAACCCATCCTCAGCATCTTCACTCACCTCCCAATAACACAACCTGCAGATACCAATTCTTAGCATCTCCACTCACCTCCCAATAACACAACTAGCAGAAACCCATCCTCAGCATCTTCACTCACCCCCCAATAACACAGCCTGCAGAAACCCATCCTCAGCATCTTCACTCACCTCCCAATAACACAACCTGCAGATACCAATTCTTAGCATCTCCACTCACCTCCCAATAACACAACTAGCAGAAACCCATCCTCAGCATCTTCACTCACCCCCCAATAACACAGCCTGCAGAAACCCATCCTCAGCATCTCCACTCACCTTCCAATAAAACAACCTGCAGAAACCCATCCTCAGCATCTTCACTAATCTTCCAATAACACAACCTGCAGAAACCCATCCTCAGCATCTCCACTCACCTCCCAACATCTCAACCTGCAGAAATCCATCCTCAGCATCTTCACTAACCTTCCAATTACACAACCTGCAGAAACCCATCCTCAGCATCTCAACTCACCTCCCAGTAACACAACCTGCAGAACCCATCCTCAGAATCTTCACTAACCTTCCAATAACACAGTCTGCAGAAAACCATCCTCAGCATCTTCCCTAACCTTCCAATAACACAACGTGCAGGAACCCATTCTCAGCATCTTCACTCACCTTCCAATAACACAACCTGCAGAAATCAATCCTCAGCATCTTCCCTCACCTCCCAAGAACACAACCTGCAGAAACGCATCCTCAGCATCTTCACTCACCTCCCAATAACACATCCTGCAGAAAACCATCCTCAGAATCATCACTCATCTCTCAATAACACAACCTACAGAAACCCATCCTCAGCATCTCCACTCGTCTCCCAATTACACAACCTGCAGAACCCCATTCTCAGAATCTCTACTGACCTTCCAATGACACAACCTGCAGAAAGACATCCTCAGCATCTTCACTCACCTCCGAATAACACAACCTGCAGGAACACATCCTCAGCATCTCCTCTCAGCTCCCAATAGCACAACCGGCAGAAACCCATTCTCAGAATCTCCACTGACCTCCCAATAACACAACCTGCAGAAACCCATCCTCAGCATCTTCACTCACCTTCCAATAACACAACCTGCAGAAACCCATCCTCAGCATCTCCACTCACCTTCCAATAACACAACCTGCAGAAAGCCATCCTCGGCATCTCCACTCATCTTCCAATAACACAACCTGCAGAAACCCATCCTCAGCATTTCCACTCGCCTCCTAATAACACAACCTGCAGAACCCACCCTCAGAATTTTCAGTAACCTTCCAATCACAAAATCTGGAGAAAACCATCCTCAACATCTTCCCTAACCTTCCAATAACAGAACCAGCCGAAACCCAACCTCAGCATCTCCACTCACCTCCCAATAACACAGCCTGCAGAAAACCTTCCTCAGCATCTTCCCAAACCTTCCAATAACACAATCTGCAGAAACCCATACTGAGCATCTCCACTCACCTCCCAATAACACAACCTGCAGAAACCCATCCTCATCATCTCCACTCACCTCCCAATAACACAACCTGCAGAAATCCATCCTCAGCATCTCCACTCACCTTCCAATAACACAACCTGCAGAAACCCATTCTCAGCATCTTCACTCACCTCCCAATAATACAACCTGCAGATACCAATTCTCAGCATCTCCACTCACCTCCCAATAACACAACTAGCAGAAACCCATCCTCAGCATCTCCACTCACCTCCCAATAACACAACCTGCAGAAACCCATCCTCATCATCTCCACTCACCTCCCAATAACACAACCTGCAGAAATCCATCCTCAGCACCTCTACTCACCTTCCAATAACACAACCTGCAGAAACCCATTCTCAGCATCTTCACTCACCTCCCAATAACACAACCTGCAGAAACCCACCCTCAGCATCTCCACTCACCTTCCAATAACACAACCTGCAGAAACCCACCCTCAGCATCTCCACTCACCTCCCAATAACACAACCTGCAGATACCAATTCTTAGCATCTCCACTCACCTCCCTATAACACAACTAGCAGAAACCCATCCTCAGCATCTTCACTCACCCCCCAATAACACAGCCTGCAGAAACCCATCCTCAGCATCTCCGCTCACCTTCCAATAAAACAACCTGCAGAAACCCATCCTCAGCATCTTCACTAATCTTCCAAAAACACAACCTGCAGAATACCATTTTCAGCAGCTCAACTCACCTTCCAATAACACAACCTGCAGAAACCCATCCTCAGCTTCTTCACTCACCTCCCAATAACACAACCTGCAGAAACCCATCCTCAGCATCTCCACTCACCTTCCAATAACACGTTTAGAAACCCATCCTCAGCATCTTACCTAACCTCGCAATAACACAACCTGCAGAAACCCATCCTCAGCATCTTCACTCACGTCCCAACAGCACAACCTGCAGAAACCCATCCTCAGCATCTTCACTAACCTTCCAATAACACAACCTGCAGAAACCCATCCACAGCATCTTCAATAACCTTCCAATAACAAAACCTGCAGAAATTCATCCTCAGCATCTCCATTCACCTCCCAATAACACAACCTGCAGAAACCCATCCTCAGCATCTTCACTAACCTTCCAATAACACAACCTGCAGAAACCCATCCTCAGTATCTCCACTCACCTCCCAATAACACAACCTGCAGAAAACCATCCTCAGCATCTTCCCCAAACTTCCAACAACACAACCTGCAGAAACCCATCCTCAACATCTCCAGTCCCCTCCCAATAACAGAACCTGCAGAAAACCATCCTCAGCATCTTCACTCACTTTCCAATAACACAACCTACAGAAATCAATCCTCAGCATCTTCCCTCACCTTCCAAGAACACAGCCTGCAGAAACGCATCCTCAGCATCTTCACTAACCTTCCAATAACACGTTTAGAAACCCATCCTCAGCATCTTACCTAACCTCGCAATAACACAACCTGCAGAAGCCCATTCTCAGCATCTTCCATATCCTCCCAATAACACAACCTGCAGAAACCCATCCTCAGCATCTTCACTCACGTCCCAACAGCACAACCTGCAGAAACCCATCCTCAGCATCTTCACTAACCTTCCAATAACACAACCTGCAGAAACCCATCCACAGCATCTTCAATAACCTTCCAATAACAAATCCTGCAGAAATTCATCCTCAGCATCTCCATTCACCTCCCAATAACACAACCTGCAGAAACCCATCCTCAGGTCTTCACTCAACTCCCAATAACACAACCTGCAGAAAACCATCCTCAGAATCATCACTCATCCCTCAATAACACAACCTACAGAAACCCATCCTCAGCATCTCCACTCGTCTCCCAATTACACAACCTGCAGAACCCCATTCTCAGAATCTCTACTGACCTTCCAATGACACAACCTGCAGAAAGACATCCTCAGCATCTTCACTCACCTCCGAATAACACAACCTGCAGAAACACATCCTCAGCATCTCCTCTCAGCTCCCAATAGCACAACCGGCAGAAACCCATTCTCAGAATCTACACTGACCTCCCAATAACACAACCTGCAGAAACCCATCCTCAGCATCTTCACTCACCTTCCAATAACACAACCTGCAGAAACCCATCCTCAGCATCTCCACTCACCTTCCAATAACACAACCTGCAGAAAGCCATCCTCGGCATTTCCACTCATCTTCCAATAACACAACCTGCAGAAACCCATCCTCAGCATTTCCACTCGCCTCCTAATAACACAACCTGCAGAACCCACCCTCAGAATTTTCACTAACCTTCCAATCACAAAATCTGGAGAAAACCATCCTCAACATCTTCCCTAACCTTCCAATAACAGAACCAGCCGAAACCCAACCTCAGCATCTCCACTCACCTCCCAATAACACAGCCTGCAGAAAACCTTCCTCAGCATCTTCCCAAACCTTCCAATAACACAATCTGCAGAAACCCATACTGAGCATCTCCACTCACCTCCCAATAACACAACCTGCAGAAACCCATCCTCATCATCTCCACTCACCTCCCAATAACACAACCTGCAGAAATCCATCCTCAGCATCTCCACTCACCTTCCAATAACACAACCTGCAGAAACCCATTCTCAGCATCTTCACTCACCTCCCAATAACACAACCTGCAGATACCAATTCTTAGCATCTCCACTCACCTCCCAATAACACAACTAGCAGAAACCCATCCTCAGCATCTTCACTCACCCCCCAATAACACAGCCTTCAGAAACCCATCCTCAGCATCTCCACTCACCTTCCAATAAAACAACCTGCAGAAACCCATCCTCAGCATCTTCACTAACCTTCCAATAAGACAACCTGCAGAAACCCATCCACAGCATCTTCAATAACCTTCCAATAACAAATCCTGCAGAAATTCATCCTCAGCATCTCCATTCACCTCCCAATAACACAACCTGCAGAAACCCATCCTCAGCATCTTCACTCACCTCCCAATAACACAACCTGCAGAAAACCATCCTCAGAATCATCACTCATCCCTCAATAACACAACCTACAGAAACCCATCCTCAGCATCTCCACTCGTCTCCCAATTACACAACCTGCAGAACCCCATTCTCAGAATCTCTACTGACCTTCCAATGACACAACCTGCAGAAAGCCATCCTCGGCATTTCCACTCATCTTCCAATAACACAACCTGCAGAAACCCATCCTCAGCATTTCCACTCGCCTCCTAATAACACAACCTGCAGAACCCACCCTCAGAATTTTCACTAACCTTCCAATCACAAAATCTGGAGAAAACCATCCTCAACATCTTCCCTAACCTTCCAATGACACAACCTGCAGAAAGACATCCTCAGCATCTTCACTCACCTCCGAATAACACAACCTGCAGAAACACATCCTCAGCATCTCCTCTCAGCTCCCAATAGCACAACCGGCAGAAAACCTTCCTCAGCATCTTCCCAAACCTTCCAATAACACAATCTGCAGAAACCCATACTGAGCATCTCCACTCACCTCCCAATAACACAACCTGCAGAAACCCATCCTCATCATCTACACTCACCTCCCAATAACACAACCTGCAGAAATCCATCCTCAGCATCTCCACTCACCTTCCAATAACACAACCTGCAGAAACCCATTCTCAGCATCTTCACTCACCTCCCAATAACACAACCTGCAGATACCAATTCTTAGCATCTCCACTCACCTCCCAATAACACAACTAGCAGAAACCCATCCTCAGCATCTTCACTCACCCCCCAATAACACAGCCTTCAGAAACCCATCCTCAGCATCTCCACTCACCTTCCAATAAAACAACCTGCAGAAACCCATCCTCAGCATCTTCACTAATCTTCCAATAACACAACCTGCAGAAACCCATCCTCAGCATCTCCACTCACCTCCCAACATCTCAACCTGCAGAAATCCATCCTCAGCATCTTCACTAACCTTCCAATTACACAACCTGCAGAAACCCATCCTCAGCATCTCAACTCACCTCCCAGTAACACAACCTGCAGAACCGATCCTCAGAATCTTCACTAACCTTCCAATAACACAGTCTGCAGAAAACCATCCTCAGCATCTTCCCTAACCTTCCAATAACACAACGTGCAGGAACCCATTCTCAGCATCTTCACTCACATTCCAATAACACAACCTACAGAAATCAATCCTCAGCATCTTCCCTCACCTCCCAAGAACACAGCCTGCAGAAACGCATCCTCAGCATCTTCACTCACCTCCCAATAACACAACCTGCAGAAAACCATCCTCAGAATCATCACTCATCTCTCAATAACACAACCTACAGAAACCCATCCTCAGCATCTCCACTCGTCTCCCAATTACACAACCTGCAGAACCCCATTCTCAGAATCTCTACTGACCTTCCAATGACACAACCTGCAGAAAGACATCCTCAGCATCTTCACTCACCTCCGAATAACACAACCTGCTGAAACACATCCTCAGCATCTCCTCTCAGCTCCCAATAGCACAACCGGCAGAAACCCATTCTCAGAATCTCCACTGACCTCCCAATAACACAACCTGCAGAAACCCATCCTCAGCATCTTCACTCACCTTCCAATAACACAACCTGCAGAAACCCATCCTCAGCATCTCCACTCACCTTCCAATAACACAACCTGCAGAAAGCCATCCTCGGCATCTCCACTCATCTTCCAATAACACAACCTGCAGAAACCCATCCTCAGCATCTCCACTCACCTCCCAATAACACAACTAGCAGAAACCCATCCTCAGCATCTCCACTCACCTCCCAATAACACAACCTGCAGAAACCCATCCTCATCATCTCCACTCACCTCCCAATAACACAACCTGCAGAAATCCATCCTCAGCACCTCCACTCACCTTCCAATAACACAACCTGCAGAAACCCATTCTCAGCATCTTCACTCACCTCCCAATAACACAACCTGCAGATACCAATTCTTAGCATCTCCACTCACCTCCCAATAACACAACTAGCAGAAACCCATCCTCAGCATCTTCACTCACCCCCCAATAACACAGCCTGCAGAAACCCATCCTCAGCATCTCCACTCACCTTCCAATAAAACAACCAGCAGAAACCCATCCTCAGCATCTTCACTAATCTTCCAATAACACAACCAGCAGAATACCATTTTCAGCAGCTCCATTCACCTTCCAATACCACAACCTGCAGAAACCCATCCTCAGCATCTTCACTCACCTCCCAATAACACAACCTGCAGAAACCCATCCTCAGCATCTCCACTCACCTTCCAATAACACGTTTAGAAACCCATCCTCAGCATCTTACCTAACCTCGCAATAACACAACCTGCAGAAGCCCATTCTCAGCATCTTCCATATCCTCCCAATAACACAACCTGCAGAAACCCAGCCTCAGCATCTTCACTCACGTCCCAACAGCACAACCTGCAGAAACCCATCCTCAGCATCTTCAGTAACCTTCCAATAACACAACCTGCAGAAACCCATCCACAGCATCTTCAATAACCTTCCAATAACAAAACTTGCAGAAATTCATCCTCAGCATCTCCATTCACCTCCCAATAACACAACCTGCAGAAACCCATCCTCAGCATCTTCACTAACCTTCCAATAACACAACCTGCAGAAACCCATCCTCAGTATCTCCACTCACCTCCCAATAACACAACCTGCAGAAAACCATCCTCAGCATCTTCCCCAAACTTCCAACAACACAACCTGCAGAAACCCATCCTCAACATCTCCAGTCCCCTCCCAATAACAGAACCTGCAGAAAACCATCCTCAGCATCTTCACTAACCTTCCAATAACACAACCTGCAGAAACCCAACCTCAGCATCTCAACTCACCTCCCAGTAACACAGCCTGCAGAACCCATCCTCAGAATCTTCACTAACCTTCCAATAACACAGTCTGCAGAAAACCATCCTCAGCATCTTCCCTAACCTTCCAATAACACAACGTGCAGGAACCCATTCTCAGCATCTTCACTCACATTCCAATAACACAACCTACAGAAATCCATCCTCAGCATCTTCCCTCACCTCCCAAGAACACAACCTGCAGAAACGCATCCTCAGCATCTTCACTCACCTCCCAATAACATAACCTGCAGAAAACCATCCTCAGAATCGTCACTCATCTCTCAATAACACAACCTACAGAAACCCATCCTCAGCATCTCCACTCGTCTCCCAATTACACAACCTGCAGAACCCCATTCTCAGAATCTCTACTGACCTTCCAATGACACAACCTGCAGAAAGACATCCTCAGCATCTTCACTCAACTCCGAATAACACAACCTGCAGAAACACATCCTCAGCATCTCCACTCAGCTCCCAATAGCACAACCGGCAGAAACCCATTCTCAAAATCTCCACTGACCTCCCAATAACACAACCTGCAGAAACCCATCCTCAGCATCTTCACTCACCTTCCAATAACACAACCTGCAGAAACCCATCCTCAGCATCTCCACTCACCTCCCAATAACACAACCTGCAGAAAACGTTCCTCAGCATCTCCACTCACCTCCCAATAACACAATCTGCAGAAACCCATACTCAGCATCTCCACTCACCTCCCAAGAACACAACCTGCAGAAACCCATCCTCAGCATCTTCACTCACCTCCCAATAACACAATCTGCATATACCCATCCTCAGCACCTTCCCTAACCTTCCAATAACACAACCTGCAGAAACCCATCCTCATCATCTCCACTCACCTCCCAATAACACAACCTGCAGAAACCCATTCTCAGCATCTTAACTCACCTCCCAATAACACAACCTGCAGATACCAATTCTCAGCATTTCCACTCACCTCCCAATAACACAACCTGCAGAAACCCATCCTCAGCATCTCCACTCACCTCCCAATAACACAACCTGCAGAAACCCATCCTCAGCATCTTCACTCACCTCCCAATAACACAACCTGCAGAAAACCATCCTCAGAATCATCACTCATCCCTCAATAACACAACCTACAGAAACCCATCCTCAGCATCTCCACTCGTCTCCCAATTACACAACCTGCAGAACCCCATTCTCAGAATCTCTACTGACCTTCCAATGACACAACCTGCAGAAAGACATCCTCAGCATCTTCACTCACCTCCGAATAACACAACCTGCAGAAACACATCCTCAGCATCTCCTCTCAGCTCCCAATAGCACAACCGGCAGAAACCCATTCTCAGAATCTACACTGACCTCCCAATAACACAACCTGCAGAAACCCATCCTCAGCATCTTCACTCACCTTCCAATAACACAACCTGCAGAAACCCATCCTCAGCATCTCCACTCACCTTCCAATAACACAACCTGCAGAAAGCCATCCTCGGCATTTCCACTCATCTTCCAATAACACAACCTGCAGAAACCCATCCTCAGCATTTCCACTCGCCTCCTAATAACACAACCTGCAGAACCCACCCTCAGAATTTTCACTAACCTTCCAATCACAAAATCTGGAGAAAACCATCCTCAACATCTTCCCTAACCTTCCAATAACAGAACCAGCCGAAACCCAACCTCAGCATCTCCACTCACCTCCCAATAACACAGCCTGCAGAAAACCTTCCTCAGCATCTTCCCAAACCTTCCAATAACACAATCTGCAGAAACCCATACTGAGCATCTCCACTCACCTCCCAATAACACAACCTGCAGAAACCCATCCTCATCATCTCCACTCACCTCCCAATAACACAACCTGCAGAAATCCATCCTCAGCATCTCCACTCACCTTCCAATAACACAACCTGCAGAAACCCATTCTCAGCATCTTCACTCACCTCCCAATAACACAACCTGCAGATACCAATTCTTAGCATCTCCACTCACCTCCCAATAACACAACTAGCAGAAACCCATCCTCAGCATCTTCACTCACCCCCCAATAACACAGCCTTCAGAAACCCATCCTCAGCATCTCCACTCACCTTCCAATAAAACAACCTGCAGAAACCCATCCTCAGCATCTTCACTAACCTTCCAATAAGACAACCTGCAGAAACCCATCCACAGCATCTTCAATAACCTTCCAATAACAAATCCTGCAGAAATTCATCCTCAGCATCTCCATTCACCTCCCAATAACACAACCTGCAGAAACCCATCCTCAGCATCTTCACTCACCTCCCAATAACACAACCTGCAGAAAACCATCCTCAGAATCATCACTCATCCCTCAATAACACAACCTACAGAAACCCATCCTCAGCATCTCCACTCGTCTCCCAATTACACAACCTGCAGAACCCCATTCTCAGAATCTCTACTGACCTTCCAATGACACAACCTGCAGAAAGCCATCCTCGGCATTTCCACTCATCTTCCAATAACACAACCTGCAGAAACCCATCCTCAGCATTTCCACTCGCCTCCTAATAACACAACCTGCAGAACCCACCCTCAGAATTTTCACTAACCTTCCAATCACAAAATCTGGAGAAAATCATCCTCAACATCTTCCCTAACCTTCCAATGACACAACCTGCAGAAAGACATCCTCAGCATCTTCACTCACCTCCGAATAACACAACCTGCAGAAACACATCCTCAGCATCTCCTCTCAGCTCCCAATAGCACAACCGGCAGAAAACCTTCCTCAGCATCTTCCCAAACCTTCCAATAACACAATCTGCAGAAACCCATACTGAGCATCTCCACTCACCTCCCAATAACACAACCTGCAGAAACCCATCCTCATCATCTACACTCACCTCCCAATAACACAACCTGCAGAAATCCATCCTCAGCATCTCCACTCACCTTCCAATAACACAACCTGCAGAAACCCATTCTCAGCATCTTCACTCACCTCCCAATAACACAACCTGCAGATACCAATTCTTAGCATCTCCACTCACCTCCCAATAACACAACTAGCAGAAACCCATCCTCAGCATCTTCACTCACCCCCCAATAACACAGCCTTCAGAAACCCATCCTCAGCATCTCCACTCACCTTCCAATAAAACAACCTGCAGAAACCCATCCTCAGCATCTTCACTAATCTTCCAATAACACAACCTGCAGAAACCCATCCTCAGCATCTCCACTCACCTCCCAACATCTCAACCTGCAGAAATCCATCCTCAGCATCTTCACTAACCTTCCAATTACACAACCTGCAGAAACCCATCCTCAGCATCTCAACTCACCTCCCAGTAACACAACCTGCAGAACCGATCCTCAGAATCTTCACTAACCTTCCAATAACACAGTCTGCAGAAAACCATCCTCAGCATCTTCCCTAACCTTCCAATAACACAACGTGCAGGAACCCATTCTCAGCATCTTCACTCACATTCCAATAACACAACCTACAGAAATCAATCCTCAGCATCTTCCCTCACCTCCCAAGAACACAGCCTGCAGAAACGCATCCTCAGCATCTTCACTCACCTCCCAATAACACAACCTGCAGAAAACCATCCTCAGAATCATCACTCATCTCTCAATAACGCAACCTACAGAAACCCATCCTCAGCATCTCCACTCGTCTCCCAATTACACAACCTGCAGAACCCCATTCTCAGAATCTCTACTGACCTTCCAATGACACAACCTGCAGAAAGACATCCTCAGCATCTTCACTCACCTCCGAATAACACAACCTGCTGAAACACATCCTCAGCATCTCCTCTCAGCTCCCAATAGCACAACCGGCAGAAACCCATTCTCAGAATCTCCACTGACCTCCCAATAACACAACCTGCAGAAACCCATCCTCAGCATCTTCACTCACCTTCCAATAACACAACCTGCAGAAACCCATCCTCAGCATCTCCACTCACCTTCCAATAACACAACCTGCAGAAAGCCATCCTCGGCATCTCCACTCATCTTCCAATAACACAACCTGCAGAAACCCATCCTCAGCATCTCCACTCACCTCCCAATAACACAACTAGCAGAAACCCATCCTCAGCATCTCCACTCACCTCCCAATAACACAACCTGCAGAAACCCATCCTCATCATCTCCACTCACCTCCCAATAACACAACCTGCAGAAATCCATCCTCAGCACCTCCACTCACCTTCCAATAACACAACCTGCAGAAACCCATTCTCAGCATCTTCACTCACCTCCCAATAACACAACCTGCAGATACCAATTCTTAGCATCTCCACTCACCTCCCAATAACACAACTAGCAGAAACCCATCCTCAGCATCTTCACTCACCCCCCAATAACACAGCCTGCAGAAACCCATCCTCAGCATCTCCACTCACCTTCCAATAAAACAACCAGCAGAAACCCATCCTCAGCATCTTCACTAATCTTCCAATAACACAACCAGCAGAATACCATTTTCAGCAGCTCAACTCACCTTCCAATACCACAACCTGCAGAAACCCATCCTCAGCATCTTCACTCACCTCCCAATAACACAACCTGCAGAAACCCATCCTCAGCATCTCCACTCACCTTCCAATAACACGTTTAGAAACCCATCCTCAGCATCTTACCTAACCTCGCAATAACACAACCTGCAGAAGCCCATTCTCAGCATCTTCCATATCCTCCCAATAACACAACCTGCAGAAACCCAGCCTCAGCATCTTCACTCACGTCCCAACAGCACAACCTGCAGAAACCCATCCTCAGCATCTTCAGTAACCTTCCAATAACACAACCTGCAGAAACCCATCCACAGCATCTTCAATAACCTTCCAATAACAAAACTTGCAGAAATTCATCCTCAGCATCTCCATTCACCTCCCAATAACACAACCTGCAGAAACCCATCCTCAGCATCTTCACTAACCTTCCAATAACACAACCTGCAGAAACCCATCCTCAGTATCTCCACTCACCTCCCAATAACACAACCTGCAGAAAACCATCCTCAGCATCTTCCCCAAACTTCCAACAACACAACCTGCAGAAACCCATCCTCAACATCTCCAGTCCCCTCCCAATAACAGAACCTGCAGAAAACCATCCTCAGCATCTTCACTAACCTTCCAATAACACAACCTGCAGAAACCCATCCTCAGCATCTCAACTCACCTCCCAGTAACACAGCCTGCAGAACCCATCCTCAGAATCTTCACTAACCTTCCAATAACACAGTCTGCAGAAAACCATCCTCAGCATCTTCCCTAACCTTCCAATAACACAACGTGCAGGAACCCATTCTCAGCATCTTCACTCACATTCCAATAACACAACCTACAGAAATCCATCCTCAGCATCTTCCCTCACCTCCCAAGAACACAACCTGCAGAAACGCATCCTCAGCATCTTCACTCACCTCCCAATAACATAACCTGCAGAAAACCATCCTCAGAATCGTCACTCATCTCTCAATAACACAACCTACAGAAACCCATCCTCAGCATCTCCACTCGTCTCCCAATTACACAACCTGCAGAACCCCATTCTCAGAATCTCTACTGACCTTCCAATGACACAACCTGCAGAAAGACATCCTCAGCATCTTCACTCAACTCCGAATAACACAACCTGCAGAAACACATCCTCAGCATCTCCACTCAGCTCCCAATAGCACAACCGGCAGAAACCCATTCTCAAAATCTCCACTGACCTCGCAATAACACAACCTGCAGAAACCCATCCTCAGCATCTTCACTCACCTTCCAATAACACAACCTGCAGAAACCCATCCTCAGCATCTCCACTCACCTCCCAATAACACAACCTGCAGAAAACGTTCCTCAGCATCTCCACTCACCTCCCAATAACACAATCTGCAGAAACCCATACTCAGCATCTCCACTCACCTCCCAAGAACACAACCTGCAGAAACCCATCCTCAGCATCTTCACTCACCTCCCAATAACACAATCTGCATATACCCATCCTCAGCACCTTCCCTAACCTTCCAATAACACAACCTGCAGAAACCCATCCTCATCATCTCCACTCACCTCCCAATAACACAACCTGCAGAAACCCATTCTCAGCATCTTAACTCACCTCCCAATAACACAACCTGCAGATACCAATTCTCAGCATTTCCACTCACCTCCCAATAACACAACCTGCAGAAACCCATCCTCAGCATCTCCACTCACCTCCCAATAACACAACCTGCAGAAACCCATCCTCAGCATCTTCACTCACCTCCCAATAACACAACCTGCAGAAACACATCCTCAGCACCTCCACTCACCTCCCAATAACACAACTTGCAGAAACCCATCCTCAGCATCTCCACTCACCTCACAATGACACAACCTGCAGAAACACATCCTCAGCACCTCCACTCACCTCCCAATAACACAACCTGCAGAAACCCATCCTCAGCATCGCCCCTCACCTCCCAATAACACAACCTGCAGAAACCCATTCTCAGCATCTTCCATATCCTCCCAACAACACAACCTGAAGAAAACCATCCTCTGCGTCTCCACTCACCTCCCAATAACACAACCTGCAGAAACCCATCCTCAGCATCTTCACTAACCTCCCAATAACACAACCTGCAGCAAACCATCCTCAGCATCTTCACTAACCTCCCAATAACACAACCTGCAGAAACACTTCCTCAGAATCTCCACTCTGCTCCCAATAGCACAACCTGCAGAAACCCATTCTCACCATCTCCACTGACATTCCAATGACACAACCTGTAGAAACCCGTCCTCAGCATCTTCACTCACCTCCCAATAACACAACCTGCAGAAAACCATCCTCAGCATCTTCCCCAAACTTCCAACAACACAACCTGCAGAAACCCATCCTCAGCATCTCCACTCCCCTCCCAAATACACAACCTGCAGCAAACCATCCTCAGCATCTTCACTAACCTCCCAATAACACAACCTGCAGAAACCCAACCTCAGCATCTTCACTCACCTCCCAATAACACAACCTGCAGAAAACCATCCTCAGTATCTCCACTCAACTTCCAAGAACACAATCTGCATGAAACCCATCCTCAGAATCTTCACTAACCTTCCAATAAAACAATCTGCAGAAACCCATCCTCAGCATCTCCACTCAGCTCCCAATAACACAACCTGCAGAAACCCATCCTCAGCATCTCCACTCAGCTCCCAATAACACAACCTGCAAAAACCCATCCTCAGCATCTTCACTCACCTCCCAATAACTCAACCTGCAGAAACCCATCCTCAGCATCTTCACTCACCTCCCAATAACTCAACCTGCAGAAACCCATCCTCAGCATCTGCACTCACCTCCCAATAACTCAACCTGCAGAAACCCATCCTCAGCATCTGCACTCACCTCCCAATAACACAACCTGCAGAACCCATCCTCAGAATCTTCACTAACCTTCCAATAACACAATCTGCAGATAACCATCCTCAGCATCTTCACTCACCTTTCAATAACACAACCTGCAGAAACCCATTCTCAGCATCTCCACTCACCTCCCAATAACACAACCTGCAGAATCCCATCCTCAGCACCTCCAATCACCTCACAATAACACAACCTGCGGAAACCCATCCTCAGCATCTCCACTCACCTCCCAATAACACATCCTGCAGAACCCATCCTCAGCATCTCCACTCACCTTCCAATAACACAACCTGCAGAAACACATTCTCAGCATCTCCACTCACCTTCCCATAACACAACCTGCAGAAACCTACCCTCAGCATCTCCACTCACCTTCCAATAACACAACCTGCAGAAACACATTCTCAGCATCTCCACTCACCTTCCCATAACACAACCTGCAGTAACCCATTCTCAGCATCTTCACTCACCTCCCAATAACACAACCTGCAGAAACCCATCCTCCGCATCTCCACTATCCTCTCAATAACAAAACCTGCAGAAACACATCCTCAGCATCTTCATTAACCTTCCAATAACACAACCTGCAGAAACCCATCCTCAGCATCCCCACTCACCTCCCAATAGCACAACCTGCAGAAACACATCCTCAGCATCTTCACTAACCTTCCAATAACACAATCTGCAGAAAAGCATCCTCAGCATCTTCCCCAACCTTCCAACAACACAACCTGCAGAAACCCATCCTCAGCATCTCCACTCACCTCCCAATAACACAACCTGCAGAAACCCATCCTCAGCATCTCCACTCAGCTCCCAATAGCACAACCGGCAGAAACCCATTCTCAGAATCTCCACTGACCTCCCAATAACACAACCTGCAGAAACCCATCCTCAGCATCTTCACTCACCTTCCAATAACACAACCTGCAGAAACCCATCCTCAGCATCTCCACTCACCTTCCAATAACACAGTCTGCAGAAAACCATCCTCAGCATCTTCCCTAACCTTCCAATAACACAACGTGCAGGAACCCATTCTCAGCATCTTCACTCACATTCCAATAACACAACCTACAGAAATCCATCCTCAGCATCTTCCCTCACCTCCCAAGAACACAACCTGCAGAAACGCATCCTCAGCATCTTCACTCACCTCCCAATAACATAACCTGCAGAAAACCATCCTCAGAATCGTCACTCATCTCTCAATAACACAACCTACAGAAACCCATCCTCAGCATCTCCACTCGTCTCCCAATTACACAACCTGCAGAACCCCATTCTCAGAATCTCTACTGACCTTCCAATGACACAACCTGCAGAAAGACATCCTCAGCATCTTCACTCAACTCCGAATAACACAACCTGCAGAAACACATCCTCAGCATCTCCACTCAGCTCCCAATAGCACAACCGGCAGAAACCCATTCTCAAAATCTCCACTGACCTCCCAATAACACAACCTGCAGAAACCCATCCTCAGCATCTTCACTCACCTTCCAATAACACAACCTGCAGAAACCCATCCTCAGCATCTCCACTCACCTCCCAATAACACAACCTGCAGAAAACGTTCCTCAGCATCTCCACTCACCTCCCAATAACACAATCTGCAGAAACCCATACTCAGCATCTCCACTCACCTCCCAAGAACACAACCTGCAGAAACCCATCCTCAGCATCTTCACTCACCTCCCAATAACACAATCTGCATATACCCATCCTCAGCACCTTCCCTAACCTTCCAATAACACAACCTGCAGAAACCCATCCTCATCATCTCCACTCACCTCCCAATAACACAACCTGCAGAAACCCATTCTCAGCATCTTAACTCACCTCCCAATAACACAACCTGCAGATACCAATTCTCAGCATTTCCACTCACCTCCCAATAACACAACCTGCAGAAACCCATCCTCAGCATCTCCACTCACCTCCCAATAACACAACCTGCAGAAACCCATCCTCAGCATCTTCACTCACCTCCCAATAACACAACCTGCAGAAACACATCCTCAGCACCTCCACTCACCTCCCAATAACACAACTTGCAGAAACCCATCCTCAGCATCTCCACTCACCTCACAATGACACAACCTGCAGAAACACATCCTCAGCACCTCCACTCACCTCCCAATAACACAACCTGCAGAAACCCATCCTCAGCATCGCCCCTCACCTCCCAATAACACAACCTGCAGAAACCCATTCTCAGCATCTTCCATATCCTCCCAACAACACAACCTGAAGAAAACCATCCTCTGCGTCTCCACTCACCTCCCAATAACACAACCTGCAGAAACCCATCCTCAGCATCTTCACTAACCTCCCAATAACACAACCTGCAGCAAACCATCCTCAGCATCTTCACTAACCTCCCAATAACACAACCTGCAGAAACACTTCCTCAGAATCTCCACTCTGCTCCCAATAGCACAACCTGCAGAAACCCATTCTCACCATCTCCACTGACATTCCAATGACACAACCTGTAGAAACCCGTCCTCAGCATCTTCACTCACCTCCCAATAACACAACCTGCAGAAAACCATCCTCAGCATCTTCCCCAAACTTCCAACAACACAACCTGCAGAAACCCATCCTCAGCATCTCCACTCCCCTCCCAAATACACAACCTGCAGCAAACCATCCTCAGCATCTTCACTAACCTCCCAATAACACAACCTGCAGAAACCCAACCTCAGCATCTTCACTCACCTCCCAATAACACAACCTGCAGAAAACCATCCTCAGTATCTCCACTCAACTTCCAAGAACACAATCTGCATGAAACCCATCCTCAGAATCTTCACTAACCTTCCAATAAAACAATCTGCAGAAACCCATCCTCAGCATCTCCACTCAGCTCCCAATAACACAACCTGCAGAAACCCATCCTCAGCATCTCCACTCAGCTCCCAATAACACAACCTGCAAAAACCCATCCTCAGCATCTTCACTCACCTCCCAATAACTCAACCTGCAGAAACCCATCCTCAGCATCTTCACTCACCTCCCAATAACTCAACCTGCAGAAACCCATCCTCAGCATCTGCACTCACCTCCCAATAACTCAACCTGCAGAAACCCATCCTCAGCATCTGCACTCACCTCCCAATAACACAACCTGCAGAACCCATCCTCAGAATCTTCACTAACCTTCCAATAACACAATCTGCAGATAACCATCCTCAGCATCTTCACTCACCTTTCAATAACACAACCTGCAGAAACCCATTCTCAGCATCTCCACTCACCTCCCAATAACACAACCTGCAGAATCCCATCCTCAGCACCTCCAATCACCTCACAATAACACAACCTGCGGAAACCCATCCTCAGCATCTCCACTCACCTCCCAATAACACATCCTGCAGAACCCATCCTCAGCATCTCCACTCACCTTCCAATAACACAACCTGCAGAAACACATTCTCAGCATCTCCACTCACCTTCCCATAACACAACCTGCAGAAACCTACCCTCAGCATCTCCACTCACCTTCCAATAACACAACCTGCAGAAACACATTCTCAGCATCTCCACTCACCTTCCCATAACACAACCTGCAGTAACCCATTCTCAGCATCTTCACTCACCTCCCAATAACACAACCTGCAGAAACCCATCCTCCGCATCTCCACTATCCTCTCAATAACAAAACCTGCAGAAACACATCCTCAGCATCTTCATTAACCTTCCAATAACACAACCTGCAGAAACCCATCCTCAGCATCCCCACTCACCTCCCAATAGCACAACCTGCAGAAACACATCCTCAGCATCTTCACTAACCTTCCAATAACACAATCTGCAGAAAAGCATCCTCAGCATCTTCCCCAACCTTCCAACAACACAACCTGCAGAAACCCATCCTCAGCATCTCCACTCACCTCCCAATAACACAACCTGCAGAAACCCATCCTCAGCATCTCCACTCAGCTCCCAATACCACAACCGGCAGAAACCCATTCTCAGAATCTCCACTGACCTCCCAATAACACAACCTGCAGAAACCCATCCTCAGCATCTTCACTCACCTTCCAACAACACAACCTGCAGAAACCCATCCTCAGCATCTCCACTCACCTTCCAATAACACAACCTGCAGAAAGCCATCCTCGGCATTTCCACTCATCTTCCAATAACACAACCTGCAGAAACCCATCCTCAGCATTTCCACTCGCCTCCCAATAACACAACCTGCAGAACCCACCCTCAGAATTTTCACTAACCTTCCAATCACAAAATCTGCAGAAAACCATCCTCAACATCTTCCCTAACCTTCCAATAACAGAACCAGCCGAAACCCAACCTCAGCATCTCCACTCACCTCCCAATAACACAACCTGCAGAAAACCTTCCTCAGCATCTTCCCAAACCTTCCAATAACACAATCTGCAGAAACCAATACTGAGCATCTCCACTCACCTCCCAATAACACAACCTGCAGAAAACCATCCTCATCATCTCCACTCACCTCCCAATAACACAACCTGCAGAAATCCATCCTCAGCATCTCCACTCACCTTCCAATAACACAACCTGCAGAAACCCATTTTCAGCATCTTCACTCACCTCCCAATAATACAACGTACAGATACCAATTCTCAGCATCTCCACTCACCTCCCAATAACACAACTAGCAGAAACCCATCCTCAGCATCTTCACTCACCTTCCAATAACACAACCTGCAGAAACCCATCCTCAGCATCTCCACTCACCTTCCAATAACACGTTTAGAAACCCATCCTCAGCATCTTACCTAACCTCGCAATAACACAACCTGCAGAAACCCATTCTCAGCATCTTCCATATCCTCCCAATAACACAACCTGCAGAAACCCATCCTCAGCATCTTCACTCACCTCCCAATACCACAACCTGCAGAAACCCATCCTCAGCATCTCAACTCACCTCCCAGTAACACAACCTGCAGAACCCATCCTCAGAATCTTCACTAACCTTCCAATAACGCAGTCTGCAGAAAACCATCCTCAGCATCTTCCCTAACCTTCCAATAACACAACCTGCAGAAACCCATCCTCAGCATCTTCACTCACCTTCCAATAGCACAACCTGCAGAAACCCATCCTCAGCATCTTGACTCACCTCCCAATAACACAACCTGCATAAACGCATCCTCAGCATCTTCACTCACCTCCCAATAACACAACCTGCAGAAAACCATCCTCAGAATCGTCACTCATCTCTCAATAACACAACCTGCAGAAACCCATCCTCAGCATCTCCACTCACCTTCCTATAACACAACCTGCAGAAACCCATCCTCAGCATCTCCACTCACCTCCCAATAACACAACCTGCAGAAACCCATCCTCAGCATCTTCACTCACCTGCCAATAGCACAACCTGCAGTAACCCATCCTCAGCATCTTCACTAACCTTCCAATAACAACATCTGCAGAAAAGCATCCTCAGCATCTTCCCCAACCTTCCAACAACACAACCTGCAGAAACCCATCCTCAGCATCTTCACAACCTTCCAATAACACAACCTGCAGAAACCCATCCTCAGCATCTCAACTCACCTCCCAGTAACACAACCTGCAGAACCCATCCTCAGAATCTTCACTAACCTTCCAATAACACATTCTGCAGAAAACCATCCTCAGCATCTTCCCTAACCTTCCAAGAACACAACATGCCAAAACCCATTCTCAGCATCTCCACTCACTTCCAATAACACAATCTGCAGAAAACCAACCTCAGTTTCTTCACTAACCTTCCAATAACACAACCTGCAGAAACACATCCTCATCATCTCCACTCACCTCCCAATAACACAACCTGCAGAAACCCATCCTCAGCATCTCCACTCACCTCCCAAGAACACAACCTGCAGAAACCCATCCTCAGCATCTTCACTCACCTTCCAATAACACAACCTGCCGAAACCCATCCTCAGCATCTCCACTCATCTTCCAATAACACAACCTGCAGAAAACCATCCTCGGCATCTTCCCTAACCTTCCAATAAAACAACCTTCAGAAACCCATCCTCAGCATCTGCACTCACCTCCCAATAACACAACCTGCAGAAACACATCCTCAGCATCTTCACTCACCTCCCAATAACACAACCTGCAGAAACCCATCCTCAGCATCTCCACTCACCTCCCAATAACATAACCTGCAGAAACCCATCCTCAGCACCTCGAATCACCTCCCAATAACACAACCTGCAGAAACCCATTCTCAGCATCTTCACTCACATTCCAATAACAACCTGCAGAAACCCATCCTCAGCATCTCCACTCACCTCCCAATAACACAACCTGCAGAAAACCATCCTCAGCATTTTCCCTAACCTTCCAATTACACAACCTGCAGAAACCCATCCTCAGCATCTTCACTCACCTCCCAATAACACAACCTGCAGAAACACATCCTCAGCATCTTCACTCACCTCCCAATAACACAACCTGCAGAAAACCATCCTCAGCATTTTCCCTAACCTTCCAATAACACAATCTGCAGAAACTCATCCTCAGCATCTTCACTCACATCCCAATAACACAACCTGCAGAAACCCATCCTCAGCATCTACACTCACCTCCCAATAACACAACCTGCAGAACCCATCCTCAGAATCTTCACTAACCTTCCAATAACACAACCTGCAGAATCACATCCTCAGCATCTTCACTCACCTCCCAATAACACAACCTGCAGAAAACCATCCTCAGCATCTTCCCTAACCCTCCAATAACACAATCTGCAGAAACCCATCCTCAGCATCTTCACTCACCTTCCAATAGCACAACCTGCCGAAATCCATCCTCAGCATCTCCACTCACCTCCCAATCACACAACCTGCAGATAACCATCCTCGGCATCTTCCCTAACCTTCCAATAACACAGTCTGCAGAAACCCATTCTCAGCATCTTCACTCACCTCCCAATAACACAACTTGCAGAAACCAATGCTCAGCATCTCCACTCACTTCCCAATAACACAACCTGCAGAAACCCATCCTCAGCACCTCCAATCACCTCACATGAACACAACCTGCAGAAACCCATCCTCAGCATCTTCACTCACCTCCCAATAACACAACCTGCAGAAACACATCCTCAGCATTTCCACTCGCCTCCCAATAACACAACCTGCAGAACCCACCCTCAGAATTTTCACTAACCTTCCAATCACAAAATCTGCAGAAAACCATCCTCAACATCTTCCCTAACCTTCCAATAACAGAACCAGCCGAAACCCAACCTCAGCATCTCCACTCACCTCCCAATAACACAACCTGCAGAAAACCTTCCTCAGCATCTTCCCAAACCTTCCAATAACACAATCTGCAGAAACCAATACTGAGCATCACCACTCAACTCCCAATAACACAACCTGCAGAAAACCATCCTCATCATCTCCACTCACCTCCCAATAACACAACCTGCAGAAATCCATCCTCAGCATCTCCACTCACCTTCCAATAACACAACCTGCAGAAACCCATTCTCAGCATCTTCACTCACCTCCCAATAATACAACGTACAGATACCAATTCTCAGCATCTCCACTCACCTCCCAATAACACAACTAGCAGAAACCCATCCTCAGCATCTTCACTCACCTTCCAATAACACAACCTGCAGAAACCCATCCTCAGCATCTCCACTCACCTTCCAATAACACGTTTAGAAACCCATCCTCAGCATCTTACCTAACCTCGCAATAACACAACCTGCAGAAACCCATTCTCAGCATCTTCCATATCCTCCCAATAACACAACCTGCAGAAACCCATCCTCAGCATCTTCACTCACCTCCCAATACCACAACCTGCAGAAACCCATCCTCAGCATCTCAACTCACCTCCCAGTAACACAACCTGCAGAACCCATCCTCAGAATCTTCACTAACCTTCCAATAACGCAGTCTGCAGAAAACCATCCTCAGCATCTTCCCTAACCTTCCAATAACACAACCTGCAGAAACCCATCCTCAGCATCTTCACTCACCTTCCAATAGCACAACCTGCAGAAACCCATCCTCAGCATCTTGACTCACCTCCCAATAGCACAACCTGCAGAAACCCATCCTCAGCATCTTCACTCACCTCCCAATAACACAACCTGCAGAAACCCATCCTCAGCATCTCCACTCACCTCCCAATAACACAACCTGCAGAAACCCATCCTCAGCATCTTCACTCACCTCCCAATAACACAACCTGCAGAAACCCATCCTCAGCATCTTCACTCACCTCCCAATAACACAACCTGCAGAAACCCATCCTCAGCATCTTCACTCACCTCCCAATAACACAACCTGCAGAAACCCATCCTCAGCATCTTCACTCACCTGCCAATAGCACAACCTGCAGAAACCCATCCTCAGCATCTTCACTAACCTTCCAATAACACCATCTGCAGAAAAGCATCCTCAGCATCTTCCCCCACCTTCCAACAACACAACCTGCAGAAACCCATCCTCAGCATCTTCACAACCTTCCAATAACACAACCTGCAGAAACCCATCCTCAGCATCTCAACTCACCTCCCAGTAACACAACCTGCAGAACCCATCCTCAGAATCTTCACTAACCTTCCAATAACACATTCTGCAGAAAACCATCCTCAGCATCTTCCCTAACCTTCCAAGAACACAACATGCCAAAACCCATTCTCAGCATCTCCACTCACTTCCAATAACACAATCTGCAGAAAACCAACCTCAGCTTCTTCACTAACCTTCCAATAACACAACCTGCAGAAACACATCCTCATCATCTCCACTCACCTCCCAATAACACAACCTGCAGAAACCCATCCTCAGCATCTCCACTCACCTCCCAAGAACACAACCTGCAGAAACCCATCCTCGGCATCTTCCCTAACCTTCCAATAAAACAACCTTCAGAAACCCATCCTCAGCATCTTCACTCACCTCCCAATAACACAACCTGCAGAAACACATCCTCAGCATCTTCGCTAACCTTCCAATAACACAACCTGCAGAAACCCATCCTCAGCATCTCCACTCACCTCCCAATAACACAACCTGCAGAAACCCATCCTCAGCATCTCCACTCACCTCCCAATAACACAACCTGCAGAAACACATCCTCAGCATTTTCCCTAACCTTCCAATAACACAACCTGCAGAAACACATCCTCATCATCTCCACTCACCTCCCAATAACACAACCTGCAGAAACCCATCCTCAGAATCATCACTAACCTTCCAATAACACAATCTGCAGAAAACCATCCTCAGCTTCTTCACTAACCTTCCAATAACACAACCTGCAGAAACACATCCTCATCATCTCCACTCACCTCCCAATAACACAACCTGCAGAAACCCATCCTCAGCATCTCCACTCACCTCCCAAGAACACAACCTGCAGAAACCCATCCTCAGCATCTTCACTCACCTTCCAATAACACAACCTGCCGAAACCCATCCTCAGCATCTCCACTCACCTTCCAATAACACAACCTGCAGAAAACCATCCTCGGCATCTTCCCTAACCTTCCAATAAAACAACCTTCAGAAACCCATCCTCAGCATCTGCACTCACCTCCCAATAACACAACCTGCAGAAACACATCCTCAGCATCTTCACTCACCTCCCAATAACACAACCTGCAGAAACCCATCCTCAGCATCTCCACTCACCTCCCAATAACACAACCTGCAGAAACCCATCCTCAGCACCTCGAATCACCTCCCAATAACACAACCTGCAGAAACCCATTCTCAGCATCTTCACTCACATTCCAATAACAACCTGCAGAAACCCATCCTCAGCATCTCCACTCACCTCCCAATAACACAACCTGCAGAAAACCATCCTCAGCATTTTCCCTAACCTTCCAATTACACAACCTGCAGAAACCCATCCTCAGCATCTTCACTCACCTCCCAATAACACAACCTGCAGAAACACATCCTCAGCATCTTCACTCACCTCCCAATAACACAACCTGCAGAAAACCATCCTCAGCATTTTCCCTAAACTTCCAATAACACAATCTGCAGAAACTCATCCTCAGCATCTTCACTCACCTCCCAATAACACAACCTGCAGAACCCATCCTCAGAATCTTCACTAACCTTCCAATAACACAACCTGCAGAAACCCATCCTCAGCATCTACACTCACCTCCCAATAACACAACCTGCAGAACCCATCCTCAGAATCTTCACTAACCTTCCAATAACACAACCTGCAGAAACACATCCTCAGCATCTTCACTCACCTCCCAATAACACAACCTGCAGAAAACCATCCTCAGCATCTTCCCTAACCCTCCAATAACACAATCTGCAGAAACCCATCCTCAGCATCTTCACTCACCTTCCAATAGCACAACCTGCCGAAATCCATCCTCAGCATCTCCACTCACCTCCCAATCACACAACCTGCAGAAAACCATCCTCAGCATCTACACTCACCTCCCAATAACACAACCTGCAGATAACCATCCTCGGCATCTTCCCTAACCTTCCAATAACACAGTCTGCAGAAACCCATTCTCAGCATCTTCACTCACCTCCCAATAACACAACCTGCAGAATCCAATGCTCAGCATCTCCACTCACTTCCCAATAACACAACCTGCAGAAACCCATCCTCAGCACCTCCAATCACCTCACAAGAACACAACCTGCAGAAACCCATCCTCAGCATCTTCACTCACCTCCCAATAACACAACCTGCAGAAACACATCCTCAGCATCTTCGCTAACCTTCCAATAACACAACCTGCAGAAACCCATCCTCAGCATCTCCACTCACCTCCCAATAACACAACCTGCAGAAACCCATCCTCAGCATCTCCACTCACCTCCCAATAACACAACCTGCAGAAACACATCCTCAGAATCTTCACTAACCTTCCAATAACACAACCTGCAGAAACCCATCCTCAGCATCTTCACTCACCTGACAATAACACAACCTGCAGAAACCCATCCTCAGCATCTCCGCTCACCTTCCTATCACAACCTGCAGAAACCCATCCTCAGCATCTTCACTCAGCTTCCAATAACACAACCTGCAGAAACCCATCCTCAGCATCTCAACTCACCTCCCAATATCACAACCTGCAGAAACCCCTCCTCAGCATCTTCACTCACCTCCCAATAACACAACCTGCAGAAACCTATCCTCAGCATCTCCACTCACTTCCCAATAACACAACCTGCAGAAACAATCCTCAGAATCATCACTAACCTCCCAGTAACACAACCTGCAGAAACCCATCCTCAGCATCTCCACTCACCTCCCAATAACACAACATGCAGAACCCATCCTCAGAATCATCACTAACCTTCCAATAACACAATCTGCAGAAAACCATCCTCAGCATCTTAACTAACCTTCCACTAACACAACCTGCAGAAACACATCCTCATCCTCTCCACTCACCTCCCAATAACACAACCTGCAGAAACCCATCCTCAGAGTCTCCACTCACCTCCCAAGAACACAACCTGCAGAAACCCATCCTCAGCATCTCCACTCACCTTCCAATAACACAACCTGCCGAAACCCATCCTCAGCATCTCCACTCACCTCCCAATAACACAACCTGCAGAAACACTTCCTCAGAATCTTCACTAACCTTCCAATAACTCAACCTGCAGAAAACCATCCTCGGCATCTTCCCTAACCATCCAATAAAACAACCTTCAGAAACCCATCCTCAGCATTTGCACTCACCTTCCAATAACACTATCTGCAGAAACCCATCCTCAGCATCTTCACTCACCTCCCAATAACACAACCTGCAGAAACCCATCCTCAGCACCTCCAATCACCTCACAATAACACAACCTGCAGACACCCATCCTCAGCATCTTCACTCACCTCCCAATAACACAACCTGCAGAAACACACCCTCAGCATCTTCACTCACCTCCTAATAACACAACCTGCAGAAACACATCCTCAGCATCTTCACTAACCTTCCAATAACACAACCTGCCGAAACCCATCCTCAGCATCTCCAATCACCTCCCAATAACACAACCTGCAGAAACCCATCCTCAGAATCTTCACTAACCTTCCAATAACACAACCTGCAGAAACCCATCCTCAGCATCTTCCCTAACCTTCCAATAACACAATCTGCAGAAACCCATCCTCAGCATCTTCACTCACCTTCCAATAACACAACCTGCCGAAACCCGTCCTCAGCATCTCCACTCACCTCCCAATAACACAACCTGCAGAAACCCATCCTCAGCATCTCCACTCACCTCCCAATTACACAACCTGCAGAAACCCATTCTCAGCATCTTCACTCACCTCCCAATAACAAAACCTGCAGAAACCAATGCTCAGCATCTCCACACACTTCCCAATAACACAACCTGCAGAAACCCATCCTCAGCATCTCCACTCACCTCCCAATAACACAACCTGCAGAAACCCATCCTCAGCATCTCCAATCACCTCACAATAACACAACCTGCAGAAACCCATCCTCAGCATCTCCACTCACCTCCCAATAACACAACCTGCAAAAACCCATCCTCAGCATCTTCACTAGCCTCCCAATAACACAACCTGTAGAAACCCATCCTCAGCATCTTCACTCATTCCCAATAACACAACCTGCAGAAACCCATCCTCATCATCTCCACTCACCTCCCAATAACACAACCTGCAGAAACCCATCCTCAGCATCTTCACTCACTACCCAATAACACAACCTGCAGAAACCCATCCTTAGCATCTCCACTCACCTCCCAATAACACAACCTGCAGAAACCCATCCTCAGCATCTCCTCTCACCTCCAATAACACAACCTGCAAAAACCCATCCTCAGCATCTTCACTAACCTCCCAATAACACAACCTGCAGAAACCCATCCTCAGCATCACCACTCACCTCCCAATAACACAACCTGCAGAAACCCATCCTCAGCATCTCCACTCACCTCACAATAACACAACCTGCAGAAACCCATCCTCAGCATCTCCACTCACCTTCCTATAACGCAACCTGCAGAAACCCTCCTCAGCATCTTCACTCACCTCCCTATAACACAACCTGCAGAAACCCCTCCTCAGCATCTTCACTCACCTCGCAATAACACAACCTGCAGAAACATATCCTCAGCATCTCCACTCACCTCCCAATAACACAATCTGCAGAAAAGCATCCTCAGCATCTTCCCCAACCTTCCAACAACACAACCTGCAGAAAACCATCCTCAGCATCTTCCCTAACCTTCCAAGAACACAACATGCCAAAACCCATCCTCAGCATCTCCACTCACTTCCAATAACACAACCTGCAGAAACACATCCTCAGCATCTTCACTCACCTCCCAATAACACAACCTGCAGAAAACCATCCTCAGCATCTTCCCTAACCCTCCAATAACACAATCTGCAGAAACCCATCCTCAGCATCTTCACTCACCTTCCAATAACACAAACTGCCGAAACCCATCCTCAGCATCTCCACTCACCTCCCAATCACACAACCTGCAGAAAACCATCCTCAGCATCTACACTCACCTCCCAATAACACAACCTGCAGATAACCATCCTCGGCATCTTCCCTAACCTTCCAATAACACAGTCTGCAGAAACCCATTCTCAGCATCTTCACTCACCTCCCAATAACACAACCTGCAGAAACCAATGCTCAGCATCTCCACTCACCTCCCAATAACACAACCTGCAGAAACCCATCCTCAGCACCTCCAATCACCTTAAAATAACACAACCTGCAGAAACCCACCCTCAGCATCTTCACTCACCTCCCAATAACACAACCTGCAGAAACACATCCTCAGCATCTTCACTAGCCTTCCAATAACACAACCTGCAGAAACCCATCCTCAGCATCTCCACTCACCTCCCAATAACACAACCTGCAGAAACCCATCCTCAGCATCTCCACTCAGCACCCAATAACACAACCTGCAGAAACACATCCTCAGAATCTTCACTAACCTTCCAATAACACAACCTGCAGAAACCCATCCTCAGCATCTTCACTCACCTGACAATGGCACAAACTGCAGAAACCCATCCTCAGCATCTCCGCTCACCTTCCTATCACACAACCTGCAGAAACCCTCCTCAGCATCTTCACTCAGCTTCCAATAACACAACCTGCAGAAACCCATCCTCAGCATCTCAACTCACCTCCCAATATCACAACCTGCAGAAACCCCTCCTCAGCACCTTCACTCACCTCCCAATAACACAACCTGCAGAAACCTATCCTCAGCATCTCCACTCACCTTCCCATAACACAACCTGCAGAAACCCATCCTCAGCATCTTCACTCACCCCCCAATAGCACAACCTGCAGAAACACATCCTCAGCATCTTCCCCAACCTTCCAACAACACAACCTGCAGAAACCCATCCTCAGCATCTTCACTAACCTTCCAATAACACAACATGCCAAAACCCATCCTCAGCATCTCCACTCACTTCCCAATAACACAACCTGCAGAAAACCATCCTCAGCATCTTCACTCACCTCCCAATAACACAACCTGCAGAAACAATCCTCAGAATCATCACTAACCTCCCAGTAACACAACCTGCAGAAACCCATCCTCAGCATCTCCACTCACCTCCCAATAACACAACAAGCAGAACCCATCCTCAGAATCATCACGAACCTTCCAATAACACAATCTGCAGGAAACCATCCTCAGCATCTTCACTAACCTTCCAATAACACAACCTGCAGAAACACATCCTCATCCTCTCCACTCACCTCCCAATAACACAACCTGCAGAAACCCATCCTCAGCATCTCCACTCACCTCCCAAGAACACAACCTGCAGAAACCCATCCTCAGCATCTCCACTCACCTTCCAATAACACAACCTGCCGAAACCCATCCTCAGCATCTCCACTCACCTCCCAATAACACAACCTGCAGAAACACTTCCTCAGAATCTTCACTAACCTTCCAATAACTCAACCTGCAGAAAACCATCCTCGGCATCTTCCCTAACCATCCAATAAAACAACCTTCAGAAACCCATCCTCAGCATTTGCTCTCACCTTCCAATAACACAATCTGCAGAAACCCATCCTCAGCATCTTCACTCACCTCCCAATAACACAACCTGCAGAAACCCATCCTCAGCACCTCCAATCACCTCACAATAACACAACCTGCAGAAACCCATCCTCAGCATCTTCACTCACCTCCCAATAACACAACCTGCAGAAACACACCCTCAGCATCTTCACTCACCTCCCAATAACACAACCTGCAGAAACCCATCCTCAGCATCTCCACTCACCTCCCAATAACACAACCTGCAGAAACCCATCCTCAGCACCTCGAATCACCTCGCAATAACACAACCTGCAGAAACCCATCCTCAGCATCTTCACTCACCTCCCAATAACACAACCTGCAGAAACACATCCTCAGCATCTTCACTAACCTTCCAATAACACAACCTGCCGAAACCCATCCTCAGCATCTCCAATCACCTCCCAATAACACAACCTGCAGAAACCCATCCTCAACATCTCCACTAACCTCCCAATAACACAAACTGCAGCAACCCATTCTCAGCCTCTTCACTAACCTTCCAATAACACAACCTGCAGAAACACATCCTCAGCATCTCCACTAGACCCCCAATAACACAACCTGCCGAAACCCTTCCTCAACATCTCCACTCACCTCCCAATAACACAACCTGCAGAAAACCATCCTCGGCATCTTCCCTAACCTTCCAATAACACAACCTGCAGAAACCCACCCTCATCATCTACACTCACCTCCCAATAACATAACCTACAGAACCCATCCTCAGAATCTTCACTAACCTTCCAATAACACAATCTGCAGAAGACCATCCTCAGCATCTCCACTCACCTCCCAATAACACAACCTGCAGAAAACCATCCTCAGCATCTCCACTCACCTCCCAATAACACAACCTGCAGATAACCATCCTCGGCATCTTCCCTAACCTTCCAATAACACAATCTGCAGAAACCCATCCTCAGCATCTTCACTCACCTCCCAATAACACAACCTGCAGAAACACATCCTCAGCATCTTCACTAACCTTCCAATAACACAACCTGCAGAAACCCATCCTCAGCATGTCCACTCACCGCCCAATAACACAATCTGCAGAAACACATCCTCAGAACCTTCACTAACCTTCCAATAACACAACCTGCAGAAACCCATCCTCAGCATCTTCACTCACCTGACAATAACACAACCTGCAGAAACCCATCCTCAGAATCTTCACTCACCTCCCAATTACACAACCTGCAGAAACACATCGTCAGAATCTTCACTCACCTTCCAATAACACAACCTGCAGAAACCCTCCTGAGCATCTTCACTCACCTTCCAATAACACAACCAGCAGAAAGCCATCCTCAGCATCTCAACTCACCTCCCAATAACCCAACCTGCAGAAAACCCTGTTCAGCATCTTCACTCACCTCCCAATATCACAACCTGCAGAAAACTATCCTCAGCATCTCCACTCACCTTCCCATAACACAACCTGCAGAAAACCATCCTCAGCGTCTTCACTCACCTCCCAATAGCACAACCTGCAGAAACACATCCTCAGCATCTTCACTAACCTTCCAATAACACAATCTGCAGAAAAGCATCCTCAGCATCTTCCCCAACCTTCCAACAACACAACCTGCAGAAACCCATCCTCAGCATCTCCACTCAACTACCAATAACACAATCTGCAGCAAACCATCCTCAGCATCTTCCCTAACCTTCCAATAACACAACCTGCATAAACCCATCCTCAGCATCTCCACTCACATCCCAATAACACAATCTGCATAAACCCATCCTGAGCATCTTCCCTTACCTTCCAATAACACAACCTGCAGAAACGCATCCTCAGCATCTTCACTCACCTCCCAATAACACAACCTGCAGAAACCCATTCTCAGCATCTCCACTCACCTCCCAGTAACACAACCTGCAGAAACCCATCCTCAGCATCTCCACTCACCTCCCAATAACACAACCTGCAGAAACCCATCCTCAGCATCATCACTCACCTCCCAATAACACAACCTGCAGAAACTCATTCTCAGCATTTCCACTCATCTCTCAATAACACAACCTGCAGAAACCCATCCTCAGCATCTCCACTCACCTCCCAATAACACAACCTGCAGAACCCATCCTCAGCATCTTCACTAACCTTCCAATAACACAACCTGCAGATACCCATCCTCAGCATCTCAACTCACCTCCCAGTAACACAATCTGCAGAACCCATCCTCAGAATCTTCACTCACCTTCCAATAACACAACCTGCAGAAACCCATCCTCAGCATCTCCACTCACCTCCCAATAACACAACCTGCAGAACCCATCCTCAGCATCTTCACTAACCTTCCAATAACACAACCTGCAGATACCCATCCTCAGCATCTCAACTCACCTCCCAGTAACACAATCTGCAGAACCCATCCTCAGAATCTTCACTCACCTTCCAATAACACAATCTGCAGAAAATCATCCTCAGCATCTTCCCTAACCTTCCAAGAACACAACATGACGAAACCCATCCTCAGCATCTCCAGTCACTTCCCAATAACACAACCTGCAGAAAGCCATCCTCAGCATCTCCACTCACTTCCCAATAACACAACCTGCAGAAACCCATCCTCAGCATCTACACTCACCTCCCAATAACACAACCTGCAGAAACCCATCCTCAGCATCTCCACTCACCTCCCAATAACACAACCTGCAGAAACCCATTCTCAGCATCTACACTCACCTCCCAATAACACAACCTGCAGAAACCCATCCTCAGAATCTTCACTAACCTTCCAATAACACAATCTGCAGAAACCCATCCTCAGCATCTTCACTCACCTCCCAATAACACAACCTGCAGAACCCATCCTCAGCATCCCCACTCACCTCCCAATAACACAATCTGCAGAAACCCATCCTCAGCATCTCCAATCACCTCACAATAACACAACCTGCAGAAACCCATCCTCAGCATCTGCACTCACCTCCCAATAGCACAACCTGCAGAAACACATCCTCAGCATCTTCACTAACCTTCCAATAACACAATCTGCAGAAAACCATCCTCAGCATCTTCCCCAACCTTCCAACAACACAACCGGCAGAATCCCATCCTCAGCATCTCCACTCACCTCCCAATAACACAATCTGCATAAACCCATCTTGAGCATCTTCCCTAACCTTCCCATACCACAACCTGCAGAAAGCCATTCTCAGCATTTCCACTCATCTCCCAATAACACAGCCTGCAGAAACCTATCCTCAGCATCTCCACTCACCTCCCAATAACACAACCTGCAGAAACCCATTCTCAGCATTTCCACTCATATCCCAATAACACAACCTGCAGAAACCAATCCTCAGCATCTTCACTCACCTCCCAATAACACAACATGCAGAAACCTTTTCTCAGCATTTCCACTCACCTCCCAATAACACAACCTGCAGAAACCCATCCTCAGCATCTTCACTCACCTCCCAATAAAACAACCTGCAGAAACCCATCCTCAGCATCTCCACTCACCTCCCAATAACACATCCTGCATAAACCCATCCTCAGCATCTCCACTCACCTCCCAATAACACAATCTGCATAAACCCATCCTCAGCATCTTCACTCACCTTCCAATAACACAACCTGCAGAAACGCATCCTCAGCATCTTCACTCACCTCCCAATAAAACAACCTGCAGAAACCCAGCCTCAGAATCTCCACTGACCTCCCAATAACACAACCTGCAGAAACCCATTCTCAGCATTTCCACTCATCTCTCAATAACACAACCTGCAGAAACCCATCCTCAGCATCTCCACTCACCTCCCAATAACACAACCTGCAGAACCCATCCTCAGCATCGTCACTCACCTCCCAATAACACAACCTGCAGAACCCCATCCTCAGCATCTCGACTAACCTTCCAATAACACAACCTGCAGAAACCCATCCTCTGCATCTCAACTCACCTCCCAGTAACACAACCTGCTGAACCCATCCTCAGAATCTTCACTCACCTTCCAATAACACAATCTGCAGAAAACCATCCTCAGCAACTTCCCTAACCTTCCAAGAACACAACATGACGAAATCCATCCTCAGCATCTCCACTCACTTCCCAATAACACAACCTGCAGAAACACATCCTCAGCATCTTCACTCACCTCCCAATAACACAACCTGCAGAAACCCATCCTCAGCATCTCCACTCACCTCCCAATAGCACAACCTGCAGAAACCCATCCTCAGCATCTCCACTCACCTCCCAAAAACACAACCTGCAGAAACCCATCCTCAGCATCTCCACTCACCTCCCAATAACACAACCTGCAGAAACCAATTCTCAGCATCTCCACTAACCTTCCAATTACACAACCTACAGAAACCCATCCTCAGAATCTCCAATCACCTCCCAGTAACACAACCTGCAGAAACCCATCCTCAGCATCTCCACTAACCTTCCAATTACACAACCTACAGAAACCCATCCTCAGCATCTTCACTCACCTCCCAATAACACAACCTGCAGAAACCCATTCTCAGCATCTTCACTCGCCTCCCAATAACACAACCTGCAGAAACCCATCCTCAGCATCTCCACTCACCTCCCAATAACACAACCTGCAGAAACCCATCCTCAGCATCTCCACTAACCTCCCAATAACACAACCTGCAGCAACCCATCCTCAGCATCTTCACTCACCTCCCAATAGCACAACCTGCAGAAACACATCCTCAGCATCTTCACTAACCTTCCAATAACACAATCTGCAGAAAACCATCCTCAGCATCTTCCCCAACCTTCCAACAACACAACCGGCAGAAACCCATCCTCAGCATCTCCACTCACCTCCCAATAACACAACCTGCAGAAACCCATTCTCAGCATTTTCACTCATCTCTCAGTAACACAACCTGCAGAAACCCATCCTCAGCATCTCCACTCACCTCCCAATAACACAACCTGCAGAACCCATCCTCAGCATCTTCAATAACCTTCCAATAACACAATCTGCAGAAAACCATCCCCAGCAACTTCCCTAACCTTCCAAGAACACAACATGACGAAATCCATCCTCAGCATCTCCACTCACTTCCCAATAACACAACCTGCAGAAACCCATCCTCAGCATCTCCACTCACCTTCCTATAACACAACCTGCAGAAACCCATTCTCAGCATCTTCACTCACCTCCCAATAACACAACCTGCAGAAACCCATCCTCAGCATCTCCACTCACCTCCCAATAACACAACCTGCAGAAACCCATTCTCAGCACCTTCACTTAGCTTCCAATAACACAACCGGCAGAAACCCATCCTCAGCATCTCCACTCACCTTCCAATAGCACAACCTGCAGAAACACATCCTCAGCATCTTCACTAACCTCCCAATAACACAACCTGCAGAAAGCCATTCTCAGCATTTCCACTCATCTCCCAATAACACAACCTGCAGAAACCCATCCTCAGCATCTCCACTCACCTCCCAATAACACAACCTGCAGAAACCCATTCTCAGCATTTCCACTCATCTCCCAATAACACAACCTGCAGAAACCCATTCTCAGCATCTCCACTCACCTCCCAGCAACACAACCTGCAGAACCCCATTCTCAGCATTTCCACTCACCTCCCAATAACACAACCTGCAGAAACCCATCCTCAGCATCTTCACTCACCTCCCAATAAAACAACCTGCAGAAACCCATCCTCAGCATCTCCACTCACCTCCCAATAACACAACCTGCAGAAACCCATCCTCAGCATCTTCACTCACCTCCCAATAACACAACCTGCAGAAACTCATTCTCAGCATTTCCACTCATCTCTCAATAACACAACCTGCAGAAACCCATCCTCAGCATCTCCACTCACCTCCCAATAACACAACCTGCAGAACCCATCCTCAGCATCTTCACTAACCTTCCAATAACACAACCTGCAGATACCCATCCTCAGCATCTCAACTCACCTCCCAGTAACACAACCTGCAGAACCCATCCTCAGAATCTTCACTCACCTTCCAATAACACAATCTGCAGAAAATCATCCTCAGCATCTTCCCTAACCTTCCAAGAACACAACATGACGAAACCCATCCTCAGCATCTCCACTCACTTCCCAATAACACAACCTGCAGAACCCATCCTCAGCATCTTCACTCACCTCCCAATAACACAACCTGCAGAAACCCATCCTCAGCATCTCCACTAACCTCCCAAAAATACAACCTGCAGAAACCCATCCTCAGCATCTTCACTCGCCTTCCAATAACACAACCTGCAGAAACCCATCCACAGAATCTTCACTAACCTTCCAATAACACAATCTGCAGAAACCCATCCTCAGCATCTTCACTCACCTCCCAATAACACAATCTGCAGAACCCATCCTCAGCATCTCCACTCACCTCCCAATAACACAACCTGCAGAAACCCATCCTCAGCATCTCCAATCACCTCACAATAACACAACCTGCAGAAACCCATCCTCAGCATCTCCACTCACCTCCCAATAGCACAACCTGCAGAAACACATCCTCAGAATCTTCACTAACCTTCCAATAACACAATCTGCAGAAACCCATCCTCAGCATCTTCACTAACCTTCCAATAAAACAATCTGCATAAACCCATCTTGAGCATCTCCCCTAACCTTCCCATCACACAACCTGCAGAAAGCCATTCTCAGCATTTCCACTCATCTCCCAATAACACAACCTGCAGAAACCCATCCTCAGCATCTTCACTCACCTCCCAATAACACAACCTGCAGAAACCCATTCTCAGCATTTCCACTCATCTCCCAATAACACAACCTGCAGAAACCAATCCTCAGCATCTTCACTCACCTCCCAATAACACAACCTGCAGAAACCCATTCTCAGCATTTCCACTCATCTCCCAATAACACAACCTGCAGAAACCAATCCTCAGCATCTTCACTCACCTCCCAATAACACAACCTGCAGAAACCCATTCTCAGCATTTCCACTCACCTCCCAATAACACAACCTGCAGAAACCCATCCTCAGCATCTTCACTCACCTCCCAATAAAACAACCTGCAGAAACCCATCCTCAGCATCTCCACTCACCTCCCAATAACACATCCTGCATAAACCCATCCTCAGCATCTCCACTCACCTCCCAATAACACAATCTGCATAAACCCATCCTGAGCATCTTCCCTAACCTTCCAATAACACAACCTGCAGAAACGCATCCTCAGCATCTTCACTCACCTCCCAATAAAACAACCTGCAGAAACCCAGCCTCAGAATCTCCACTGACCTCCCAAGAACACAGCCTGCAGAAAACCATTCTCAGCATTTCCACTCATCTCTCAATAACACAACCTGCAGAAACCCATCCTCAGCATCTCCACTCACCTCCCAATAACACAACCTGCAGAACCCATCCTCAGCATCTCCACTAACCTTCCAATAACACAACCTGCAGAAACCCATCCTCAGCATCTCAACTCACCTCCCAGTAACACAACCTGCAGAACCCATCCTCAGAATCTTCACTCACCTTCCAATAACACAATCTGCAGAAAACCATCCTCAGCAACTTCCCTAACCTTCCAAGAACACAACATGACGAAATCCATCCTCAGCATCTCCACTCACTTCCCAATAACACAACCTGCAGAAACCCATCCTCAGCATCTTCACTCACCTCCCAATAACACAACCTGCAGAAACCCATCCTCAGCATCTCCACTCACCTCCCAATAGCACAACCTGCAGAAACCCATCCTGAGCATCTCCACTCACCTCCCAAGAACACAACCTGCAGAAACCCATCCTCAGCATCTTCACTCACCTCCCAATAACACAACCTGCAGAAACCCATCCTCAGCATCTCCACTCACCTCCCAATATCACAACCTGCAGAAACCAATTCTCAGCATCTCCACTAACCTTCCAATTAGACAACCTACAGAAACCCATCCTCAGAATCTCCAATCACCTCCCAGTAACACAACCTGCAGAAACCCATCCTCAGCATCTCCACTAACCTTCCAATTACACAACCTACAGAAACCCATCCTCAGCGTCTTCACTCACCTCCCAATAACACAACCTGCAGAAACCCATTCTCAGCATCTTCACTCGCCTCCCAATAACACAACCTGCAGAAACCCATCCTCAGCATCTCCACTCACCTCCCAATAACACAACCTGCAGAAACCCATCCTCAGCATCTCTACTCACCTCCCAATAACACAACCTGCAGAAACCCATCCTCAGCATCTCCACTCACCTCCCAATAGCACAACCTGCAGAAACACATCCTCAGCATCTTCACTAACCTTCCAATAACACAACCTGCAGAAACCCATCCTCAGCATCTTCACTCACCTCCCAATAGCACAACCTGCAGAAACACATCCTCAGCATCTTCACTAACCTTCCAATAACACAATCTGCAGAAAACCATCCTCAGCATCTTCCCCAACCTTCCAACAACACAACCGGCAGAAACCCATCCTCAGCATCTCCACTCACCTCCCAATAACACAACCTGCAGAAACCCATCCTCAGCATCTCCACTCAACTCCCAATAACACAACCTGCAGAAACCCATCCTCAGCATCTCTACTCACCTCCCAATAACACAACCTGCAGTAACCCATCCTCAGCATCTCCACTCACCTCCCAATAACACAACCTGCAGAAACCCATCCTCAGCATCTCTACTCACCTCCCAATAACACAACCTGCAGTAACCCATCCTCAGCATCTTCACTCACCTCCCAATAACACAACCTGCAGAAACCCATTCTCAGCATTTCCACTCATCTCTCAATAACACAACCTGCAGAAACCCATCCTCAGCATCTCCACTCACCTCCCAATAACACAACCTGCAGAACCCATCCTCAGCATCTTGAATAACCTTCCAATAACACAACCTGCAGATACCCATCCTCAGCATCTCAACTCACCTCCCAGTAACACAACCTGCAGAACCCATCCTCAGAATCTTCACTCACCTCCCAATAACACAATCTGCAGAAAATCATCCTCAGCATCTTCCCTAACCTTCCAAGAACACAACATGACGAAACCCATCCTCAGCATCTCCACTCACCTCTCAATAACACAATCTGCAGAAACACATCCTCAGCATCTACACTCACCTCCCAATAACACAACCTGCAGAAACCCATCCTCAGAATCTTCACTAACCTTCCAATAACACAATCTGCAGAAACCCATCCTCAGCATCTCCACTCACCTCCCAATAACACAACCTGCAGAAACACATCCTCAGAATCCTCACTAACCTTCCAATAACACAACCTTGAGAAACCCATCCTCATCATCTCCACTCACCTCTCAATAACACAACCTGCAGAAACCCATCCTCAGCATCTTCACTCACCTGCCAATAACACAACCTGCAGAAACCTATCCACAGCATCTTCACTCACCTTCCAATAACACAACCTGCAGAAACCCATCCTCAGCATCTCCACTAACCTTCCAATAACACAACCTACAGAAACCCATCCTCAGAATCTCCAATCACCTCCCAGTAACACAACCTGCAGAAACCAATTCTCAGCATCTCCACTAACCTTCCAATTACACAACCTACAGAAACCCATCCTCAGAATCTCCAATCACCTCCCAGTAACACAACCTGCAGAAACCCATCCTCAGCATCTCCACTAACCTTCCAATTACACAACCTACAGAAACCCATCCTCAGCATCTTCACTCACCTCCCAATAACACAACCTGCAGAAACCCATCCTCAGCATCTTCACTAACCTCCCAATAACACAACCTGCAGAAACCCATTCTCAGCATCTTCACTCGCCTCCCAATAACACAACCTGCAGAAACCAATCCTCAGCATCTCCACTCACCTCCCAATAACACAACCTGCAGAAACCCATCCTCAGCATCTTCACTCACCTCCCAATAGCACAACCTGCAGAAACACATCCTCAGCATCTTCACTAACCTTCCAATAACACAATCTGCAGAAAACCATCCTCAGCATCTTCCCCAACCTTCCAACAACACAACCGGCAGAAACCCATCCTCAGCATCTCCACTCACCTCCCAATAACACAACCTGCAGAAACCCATCCTCAGCATCACTACTCACCTCCCAATAACACAACCTGCAGAACCCATCCTCAGCATCTTCAATAAACTTCCAATAACACAACCTGCAGATACCCATCCTCAGCATCTCAACTCACCTCCCAGTAACACAACCTGCAGAACCCATCCTCAGAATCTTCACTCACCTCCCAATAACACAATCTGCAGAAAATCATCCTCAGCATCTTCCCTAACCTTCCAAGAACACAACATGACGAAACCCATCCTCAGCATCTCCACTCACCTCTCAATAACACAATCTGCAGAAACACATCCTCAGCATCTACACTCACCTCCCAATAACACAACCTGCAGAAACCCATCCTCAGAATCTTCACTCACCTTCCAATAACACAATCTGCAGAAACCCATCCTCAGCATCTCCACTCACCTCCCAATAACACAATCTGCAGAAACACATCCTCAGAATCCTCACTAACCTTCCAATAACACAACCTTGAGAAACCCATCCTCAGCATCTCCACTTATCTCCCAATAACACAACCTGCAGAAACCCATCCTCAGCATCTTCACTCACCTGCCAATAACACAACCTGCAGAACCTATCCACAGCATCTTCACTCACCTTCCAATAACACAACCGGCAGAAACCCATCCTCAGCATCTCCACTAACCTTCCAATAACACAACCTACAGAAACCCATCCTCAGTATCTCCAATCACCTCCCAGTAACACAACCTGCAGAAACCCATCCTCAGCATCTCCACTAACCTTCCAATTACACAACCTACAGAAACCCATCCTCAGCATCTTCACTCACCTCCCAATAACACAACATGCAGAAACCCATTCTCAGCATCTTCACTCGCCTCCCAATAACACAACCTGCAGAAACCCATCCTCAGCATCTCCACTCAGCTCCCCATAACACAACCTGCAGAAACACATCCTCAGCATCTTCACTCACCTCCCAATAGCACAACCTGCAGAAACACATCCTCAGCATCTTCACTAACCTTCCAATAACACAATCTGCAGAAAACCATCCTCAGCATCTTCCCCAACCTTCCAACAACACAACCGGCAGAAACCCATCCTCAGCATCTCCACTCACCTCCCAATAACACAATCTGCATAAACCCATCCTGAGCATCTTCCCTAACCTTCCCATAACACAACCTGCAGAAAGCCATTCTCAGCATTTCCACTCATCTCCCAATAACACAACCTGCAGAAACCCATCCTCAGCATCTCCACTCACCTCCCAATAACACAACCTGCAGAAACCCATTCTCAGCATTTCCACTCATCTCCCAATAACACAACGTGCAGAAACCCATCCTCAGAATCTTCACTCACCTCCCAATAACACAATCTGCAGAAAATCATCCTCGACATCTTCCCTAACCTTCCAAGAACACAACATGACGAAACCCATCCTCAGCATCTCCACTCACCTCTCAATAACACATCATGACGAAATCCATCCTCAGCATCTCCACTCACTTCCCAATAACACAACCTGCAGAAACCCATCCTCAGCATCTTCACTCACCTCCCAATAACACAACCTGCAGAAACCCATCCTCAGCATCTCCACTCACCTCCCAATAGCACAACCTGCAGAAACCCATCCTGAGCATCTCCACTCACCTCCCAAAAACACAACCTGCAGAAACCCATCCTCAGCATCTCCACTCACCTCCCAATAACACAACCTGCAGAAACCAATTCTCAGCATCTCCACTAACCTTCCAATTACACAACCTACAGAAACCCATCCTCATAATCTCCAATCACCTCCCAGTAACACAACCTGCAGAAACCCATCCTCAGCATCTCCACTAACCTTCCAATTACACAACCTACAGAAACCCATCCTCAGCATCTTCAATCGCCTCCCAATAACACAACCTGCAGAAACCCATCCTCAGCATCTCCACTCACCTCCCAATAACACAACCTGCAGCAACCCATCCTCAGCATCTCCACTCACCTCCCAATAACGCAACCTGCAGAAACCCATCCTCAGCATCTTCACTCACCTCCCAATAACACAACCTGCAGAAACCCATCCTCAGCATCTTCACTCACCTCCCAATAGCACAACCTGCAGAAACCCATCCTCAGCATCTTCACTCACCTCCCAATAACACAACCTGCAGAAACACATCCTCAGCATCTTCACTAACCTTCCAATAACACAATCTGCAGAAAACCATCCTCAGCATCTTCCCCAACCTTCCAACAACACAACCGGCAGAAACCCATCCTCAGCATCTCCACTCACCTCCCAATAACACAACCTGCAGAAACCCATCCTCAGCATCTCTACTCACCTCCCAATAACACAACCTGCAGTAACCCATCCTCAGCATCTCCACTCACCTCCCAATAACACAACCTGCAGAAACCCATCCTCAGCATCTCTACTCACCTCCCAATAACACAACCTGCAGTAACCCATCCTCAGCATCTCCACTCACCTCCCAATAACACAACCTGCAGAAACCCATTCTCAGCATTTCCACTCATCTCTCAATAACACAACCTGCAGAAACCCATCCTCAGCATCTCCACTCACCTCCCAATAACACAACCTGCAGAACCCGTCCTCAGCATCTTGAATAACCTTCCAATAACACAACCTGCAGATACCCATCCTCAGCATCTCAACTCACCTCCCAGTAACACAACCTGCAGAACCCATCCTCAGAATCTTCACTCACCTCCCAATAACACAATCTGCAGAAAATCATCCTCAGCATCTTCCCTAACCTTCCAAGAACACAACATGACGAAACCCATCCTCAGCATCTCCACTCACCTCTCAATAACAATCTGCAGAAACACATCCTCAGCATCTACACTCACCTCCCAATAACACAACCTGCAGAAACCCATCCTCAGAATCTTCACTAACCTTCCAATAACACAATCTGCAGAAACCCATCCTCAGCATCTCCACTCACCTCCCAATAACACAACCTGCAGAAACACATCCTCAGAATCCTCACTAACCTTCCAATAACACAACCTTGAGAAACCCATCCTCAGCATCTCCACTTATCTCCCAATAACACATCCTGCAGAAACCCATCCTCAGCATCTTCACTCACCTGCCAATAACACAACCTGCAGAAACCTATCCACAGCATCTTCACTCACCTTCCAATAACACAACCTGCAGAAACCCATCCTCAGAATCTCCAATCACCTCCCAGTAACACAACCTGCAGAAACCAATTCTCAGCATCTCCACTAACCTTCCAATTACACAACCTACAGAAACCCATCCTCAGAATCTCCAATCACCTCCCAGTAACACAACCTGCAGAAACCCATCCTCAGCATCTCGACTAACCTTCCAATTACACAACCTACAGAAACCCATCCTCAGCATCTTCACTCACCTCCCAATAACACAACCTGCAGAAACCCATTCTCAGCATCTTCACTCGCCTCCCAATAACACAACCTGCAGAAACCCATCCTCAGCATCTCCACTCACCTCCCAATAACACAACCTGCAGAAACCCATCCTCAGCATCTCCACTCACGGCCCAATAACACAAACTGCAGAAACCCATCCTCAGCATCTCGACTAACCTTCCAATTACACAACCTACAGAAACCCATCCTCAGCATCTTCACTCACCTCCCAATAACACAACCTGCAGAAACCCATCCTCAGAATCTTCACTAACCTTCCAATAACACAATCTGCAGAAAACCATCCTCAGCATCTTCCCCAACCTTCCAACAACACAACCGGCAGAAACCCATCCTCAGCATCTCCACTCACCTCCCAATAACACAATCTGCATAAACCCATCCTGAGCATCTTCCCTAACCTTCCCATAACACAACCTGCAGAAAGCCATTCTCAGCATTTCCACTCATCTCCCAATAACACAACCTGCAGAAACCCATCCTCAGCATCTCCACTCACCTCCCAATAACACAACCTGCAGAAACCCATTCTCAGCATTTCCACTCATCTCCCAATAACACAACGTGCAGAAACCCATCCTCAGAATCTTCACTCACCTCCCAATAACACAATCTGCAGAAAATCATCCTCGACATCTTCCCTAACCTTCCAAGAACACAACATGACGAAACCCATCCTCAGCATCTCCACTCACCTCTCAATAACACATCATGACGAAATCCATCCTCAGCATCTCCACTCACTTCCCAATAACACAACATGCAGAAACCCATCCTCAGCATCTTCACTCACCTCCCAATAACACAACCTGCAGAAACCCATCCTCAGCATCTCCACTCACCTCCCAATAGCACAACCTGCAGAAACCCATCCTGAGCATCTCCACTCACCTCCCAAAAACACAACCTGCAGAAACCCATCCTCAGCATCTCCACTCACCTCCCAATAACACAACCTGCAGAAACCAATTCTCAGCATCTCCACTAACCTTCCAATTACACAACCTACAGAAACCCATCCTCATAATCTCCAATCACCTCCCAGTAACAAAACCTGCAGAAACCCATCCTCAGCATCTCCACTAACCTTCCAATTACACAACCTACAGAAACCCATCCTCAGCATCTTCACTCGCCTCCCAATAACACAACCTGCAGAAACCCATCCTCAGCATCTCCACTCACCTCCCAATAACACAACCTGCAGCAACCCATCCTCAGCATCTCCACTCACCTCCCAATAACGCAACCTGCAGAAACCCATCCTCAGCATCTTCACTCACCTCCCAATAACACAACCTGCAGAAACCCATCCTCAGCATCTTCACTCACCTCCCAATAGCACAACCTGCAGAAACCCATCCTCAGCATCTTCACTCACCTCCCAATAACACAACCTGCAGAAACACATCCTCAGCATCTTCACTAACCTTCCAATAACACAATCTGCAGAAAACCATCCTCAGCATCTTCCCCAACCTTCCAACAACACAACCGGCAGAAACCCATCCTCAGCATCTCCACTCACCTCCCAATAACACAACCTGCAGAAACCCATCCTCAGCATCTCTACTCACCTCCCAATAACACAACCTGCAGTAACCCATCCTCAGCATCTCCACTCACCTCCCAATAACACAACCTGCAGAAACCCATCCTCAGCATCTCTACTCACCTCCCAATAACACAACCTGCAGTAACCCATCCTCAGCATCTCCACTCACCTCCCAATAACACAACCTGCAGAAACCCATTCTCAGCATTTCCACTCATCTCTCAATAACACAACCTGCAGAAACCCATCCTCAGCATCTCCACTCACCTCCCAATAACACAACCTGCAGAACCCATCCTCAGCATCTTGAATAACCTTCCAATAACACAACCTGCAGATACCCATCCTCAGCATCTCAACTCACCTCCCAGTAACACAACCTGCAGAACCCATCCTCAGAATCTTCACTCACCTCCCAATAACACAATCTGCAGAAAATCATCCTCAGCATCTTCCCTAACCTTCCAAGAACACAACATGACGAAACCCATCCTCAGCATCTCCACTCACCTCTCAATAACAATCTGCAGAAACACATCCTCAGCATCTACACTCACCTCCCAATAACACAACCTGCAGAAACCCATCCTCAGAATCTTCACAAACCTTCCAATAACACAATCTGCAGAAACCCATCCTCAGCATCTCCACTCACCTCCCAATAACACAACCTGCAGAAACACATCCTCAGAATCCTCACTAACCTTCCAATAACACAACCTTGAGAAACCCATCCTCAGCATCTCCACTTATCTCCCAATAACACATCCTGCAGAAACCCATCCTCAGCATCTTCACTCACCTGCCAATAACACAACCTGCAGAAACCTATCCACAGCATCTTCACTCACCTTCCAATAACACAACCTGCAGAAACCCATCCTCAGAATCTCCAATCACCTCCCAGTAACACAACCTGCAGAAACCAATTCTCAGCATCTCCACTAACCTTCCAATTACACAACCTACAGAAACCCATCCTCAGAATCTCCAATCACCTCCCAGTAACACAACCTGCAGAAACCCATCCTCAGCATCTCGACTAACCTTCCAATTACACAACCTACAGAAACCCATCCTCAGCATCTTCACTCACCTCCCAATAACACAACCTGCAGAAACCCATTCTCAGCATCTTCACTCGCCTCCCAATAACACAACCTGCAGAAACCCATCCTCAGCATCTCCACTCACCTCCCAATAACACAACCTGCAGAAACCCATCCTCAGCATCTCCACTCACGTCCCAATAACACAAACTGCAGAAACCCATCCTCAGCATCTCGACTAACCTTCCAATTACACAACCTACAGAAACCCATCCTCAGCATCTTCACTCACCTCCCAATAACACAACCTGCAGAAACCCATCCTCAGAATCTTCACTAACCTTCCAATAACACAATCTGCAGAAACCCATCCTCAGCATCTCCACTCACCTCCCAATAACACAACCTGCAGAAACACATCCTCAGAATCCTCACTAACCTTCCAATAACACAACCTTGAGAAACCCATCCTCAGCATCTCCACTTATCTCCCAATAACACAACCTGCAGAAACCCATCCTCAGCATCTTCACTCACCTGCCAATAACACAACCTGCAGAAACCTATCCACAGCATCTTCACTCACCTTCCAATAACACAACCTGCAGAAACCCATCCTCAGCATCTCCACTAACCTTCCAATAACACAACCTACAGAAACCCATCTTCAGAATCTCCAGTCACCTCCCAGTAACACAACCTGCAGAAACCCATCCTCAGCATCTCCACTAACCTTCCAATTACACAACCTACAGAAACCCATCCTCAGCATCTTCACTCACCTCCCAATAACACAACCTGCAGAAACCCATTCTCAGCGTCTTCACTCGCCTCCCAAGAACACAACCTGCAGAAACACATCCTCAGCATCTTCACTCACCTCCCAATAGCACAACCTGCAGAAACCCATCCTCAGCATCTCCACTAACCTTCCAATAACACAATCTGCAGAAAACCATCCTCAGCATTTTCCCCAACCTTCCCATAACACAACCTGCAGAAAGCCATTCTCAGCATTTCCACTCATCTCCCAATAACACAACCTGCAGAAACCCATCCTCAGCATCTTCACTCACCTCCCAATAAAACAACCTGCAGAAACCCATCCTCAGCATCTCCACTCACCTCCCAATAACACATCCTGCATAAACCCATCCTCAGCATCTCCACTCACCTCCCAATAACACAATCTGCATAAACCCATCCTGAGCATCTTCACTCACCTCCCAATAAAACAACCTGCAGAAACCCAGCCTCAGAATCTCCACTGACCTCCCAATAACACAACCTGCAGAAACCCATTCTCAGCATTTCCACTCATCTCTCAATAACACAACCTGCAGAAACCCATCCTCAGCATCTCCACTCACCTCCCAATAACACAACCTGCAGAACCCATCCTCAGCATCTCCACTAACCTTCCATTAACACAACCTGCAGAAACCCATCCTCAGCATCTCAACTCACCTCCCAGTAACACAACCTGCAGAACCCATCCTCAGAATCTTCACTCACCTTCCAATAACACAATCTGCAGAAAACCATCCTCAGCAACTTCCCTAACCTTCCAAGAACACAACAAGACGAAATCCATCCTCAGCATCTCCACTCACTTCCCAATAACACAACCTGCAGAAACCCATCCTCAGCATCTTCACTCACCTCCCAATAACACAACCTGCAGAAACCCATCCTCAGCATCTCCACTCACCTCCCAATAGCACAACCTGCAGAAACCCATCCTCAGCATCTCCACTCACCTCCCAAAAACACAACCTGCAGAAACCCATCCTCAGCATCTCCACTCACCTCCCAATAACACAACCTGCAGAAACCAATTCTCAGCATCTCCACTCACCTCCCAATAACACAACCTGCAGAAACCCATCCTCAGCATCTTCACTCACCTCCCAATAACACAACCTGCAGAAACCCATCCTCAGCATCTCCAATCACCTCCCAATAACACAACCTGCAGTAACCCATTCTCAGCATCTTCGCTCACCTTCGAATAACACAACCTGCAGAAACCCATCCTCAGCATCTTCACTCACCTCCCAATAACACAACCTGCAGAAACCCATCCTCAGCATCTCCACTCACCTCCCAATAACACAACCTGCAGAAACCAATTCTCAGCATCTCCACTCACCTCCCAATAACACAACCTGCAGAAACCCATCCTCAGCGTCTTCACTCACCTCCCAATAGCACAATCTGCATAAACCCATCCTGAGCATCTTCCCTAACCTTCCAATAACACAACCTGCAGAAACGCATCCTCAGCATCTTCACTCACCTCCCAATAACACAACCTGCAGAAACCAATTCTCAGCATCTCCACTCACCTCCCAATAACACAACCTGCAGAAACCCATCCTCAGCATCTTCACTCACCTCCCAATAACACAACCTGCAGAAACCCATCCTCAGCATCTCCAATCACCTCCCAATAACACAACCTGCAGTAACCCATTCTCAGCATCTTCGCTCACCTTCGAATAACACAACCTGCAGAAACCCATCCTCAGCATCTTCACTCACCTCCCAATAACACAACCTGCAGAAACCCATCCTCAGCATCTCCACTCACCTCCCAATAACACAACCTGCAGAAACCAATTCTCAGCATCTCCACTCACCTCCCAATAACACAACCTGCAGAAACCCATCCTCAGCGTCTTCACTCACCTCCCAATAGCACAATCTGCATAAACCCATCCTGAGCATCTTCCCTAACCTTCCAATAACACAACCTGCAGAAACGCATCCTCAGCATCTTCACTCACCTCCCAATAACACAACCTGCAGAAACCCATCCTCAGCATCTCTACTCACCTCCCAATAACACAATCTGCATAAACCCATCCTGAGCATCTTCCCTAACCTCCCAATAACACAACCTGCAGAAACCCATCCTCAGCATCTTCACTCACCTCCCAATAAGACAACCTGCAGAAACCCATCCTCAGCATCTCCACTCACCTCCCAAAAACACAACCTGCAGAAACCCATCCTCAGCATCTCCACTCACCTCCCAATAACACAACCTGCAGAACCCATCCTCAGCATCTTCACTAACCTTCCAATAACACAAACTGCAGATACCCATCCTCAGCATCTCAACTCACCTCCCAGTAACACAACCTGCAGAACCCATCCTCAGAATCTTCACTCACCTCCCAATAACACAATCTGCAGAAAATCATCCTCAGCATCTTCCCTAACCTTCCAAGAACACAACATGACGAAACCCATCCTCAGCATCTCCACTCACCTCCCAATAACACAATCTGCAGAAACACATCCTCAGCATCTACACTCACCTCCCAATAACACAACCTGCAGAAACCCATCCTCAGAATCTTCACTAACCTTCCAATAACACAATCTGCAGAAACCCATCCTCAGCATCACCACTCACCTCGCAATAACACAACCTGCAGAAACACATCCTCAGAATCTTCACTAACCTTCCAATAACACAACCTTGAGAAACCCATCCTCAGCATCTCCACTTACCTCCCAATAACACAACCTGCAGAAACCTATCCACAGCATCTTCACTCACCTTCCAATAACACAACCTGCAGAAACCCATCCTCAGCATCTCCACTAACCTTCCAATAACACAACATACAGAAACCCATCCTCAGCATCTTCACTCACCTTCCAATAACACAACCTGCAGAAACCCATTCTCAGCATCTTCACTCACCTCCCAATAACACACCTTGCAGAAACCCATCCTCAGCTTCTCCACTCACCTTCCCATAACACAACCTGCAGCAACCCATTCTCAGCATCTTCACTCGCCTCCCAATAACACAACCTGCAGAAACCCATCCTCAGCATCTCCACTCACCTTCCCATAACACAACCTGCAGCAATCCATTCTCAGCATCTTCACTTAGCTTCCAATAACACAACCGGCAGAAACCCATCCTCAGCATCTCCACTCACCTCCCAATAGCACAACCTGCAGAAACACATCCTCAGCATCTTCACTAACCTTCCAATAACACAACCTGCAGAAAAACATCCTCAGCATTTTCACTGAGCTTCCAATAACACAATCTGCAGAAAACCATCCTCAGCATCTTCCCCAACCTTCCAACAACACAACCGGCAGAAACCCATCCTCAGCATCTCCACTCACTTCCCAATAACACAACCTGCAGAAACCCATCCTCAGCATCTTCACTCACCTCCCAATAACACAACATGCAGAAACCCATCCTCAGCATCTCCACTCAGCTCCCAATAGCACAACCTGCAGAAACCCATCCTCAGCATCTCCACTCACCTCCCAAAAACACAACCTGCAGAAACCCATCCTCAGCATCTCCACTCACCTCCCAATAACACAACCTGCAGAAACCAATTCTCAGCATCTCCACTCACCTCCCAATAACACAACCTGCAGAAACCCATCCTCAGCATCTTCACTCACCTCCCAATAACACAACCTGCAGAAACCCATCCTCAGCAACTCCACTCACCTCCCAATAACACAACCTGCAGTAACCCATTCTCAGCATCTTCGCTCACCTTCGAATAACACAACCTGCAGAAACCCATCCTCAGCATCTTCACTCACCTCCCAATAACACAACCTGCAGAAACCCATCCTCAGCATCTCCACTCACCTCCCAATAACACAACCTGCAGAAACCAATTCTCAGCATCTCCACTCACCTCCCAATAGCACAACCTGCAGAAAAACATCCTCAGCATTTTCACTAAGCTTCCAATAACACAATCTGCAGAAAACCATCCTCAGCATCTTCCCCAACCTTCCAACAACACAACCGGCAGAAACCCATCCTCAGCATCTCCACTCACCTTCCCATAACACAACCTGCAGCAACCCATTCTCAGCATCTTCACTTAGCTTCCAATAACACAACCGGCAGAAACCCATCCTCAGCATCTCCACTCACCTCCCAATAGCACAACCTGCAGAAACACATCCTCAGCATCTTCACTAACCTTCCAATAACACAACCTGCAGAAACCCATCCTCAGCATCTCCACTCACCTCCCAATAACACAATCTGCATAAACCCATCCTGAGCATCTTCCCTTACCTTCCCATAACACAACCTGCAGAAAGCCATTCTCAGCATTTCCACTCATCTCCCAATATCACAACCTGCAGAAACCCATCCTCAGCATCTCCACTCACCTCCCAATAACACAACCTGCAGAAACCCATTCTCAGCATTTCCACTCATCTCCCAATAACACAACCTGCAGAAACCGATTCTCAGCATCTCCACTCACCTCCCAATAACACAACCTGCAGAAACCCATTCTCAGCATTTCCACTCACCTCCCAATAATAGAACCTGCAGAAACCCATCCTCAGCATCTCGAATCACCTCCCAAAAACACAACCTGCAGATACCCATCCTCAGCATCTCAACTCACCTCCCAGTAACACAACCTGCAGAACCCATCCTCAGAATCTTCACTCACCTCCCAATAACACAATCTGCAGAAAATCATCCTCAGCATCTTCCCTAACCTTCCAAGAACACAACATGACGAAACCCATCCTCAGCATCTCCACTCACCTCCCAATAACACAATCTGCAGAAACACATCCTCAGCATCTACACTCACCTCCCAATAACACAACCTGCAGAAACCCATCCTCAGAATCTTCACTAACCTTCCAATAACACAATCTGCAGAAACCCATCCTCAGCATCACCACTCACCTCGCAATAACACAACCTGCAGAAACACATCCTCAGAATCTTCACTCACCTTCCAATAACACAACCTGCAGAAACCCATCCTCAGCATCTCCACTAACCTTCCAATAACACAACATACAGAAACCCATCCTCAGCATCTTCACTCACCTTCCAATAACACAACCTGCAGAAACCCATCCTCAGAATCTTCACTAACCTTCCAATAACACAATCTGCAGAAACCCATCCTCAGCATCACCACTCACCTCGCAATAACACAACCTGCAGAAACACATCCTCAGAATCTTCACTAACCTTCCAATAACACAACCTTGAGAAACCCATCCTCAGCATCTCCACTTACCTCCCAATAACACAACCTGCAGAAACCTATCCACAGCATCTTCACTCACCTTCCAATAACACAACCTGCAGAAACCCATCCTCAGCATCTCCACTAACCTTCCAATAACACAACATACAGAAACCCATCCTCAGCATCTTCACTCACCTTCCAATAACACAACCTGCAGAAACCCATTCTCAGCATCTTCACTCACCTCCCAATAACACAACCTGCAGAAACCCATCCTCAGCTTCTCCACTCACCTTCCCATAACACAACCTGCAGCAACCCATTCTCAGCATCTTCACTTAGCTTCCAATGACACAACCTGCAGAAACCCATCCTCAGCATCTCCACTCACCTCCCAATAGCACAACCTGCAGAAAAACATCCTCAGCATTTTCACTAAGCTTCCAATAACACAATCTGCAGAAAACCATCCTCAGCATCTTCCCCAACCTTCCAACAACACAACCGGCAGAAACCCATCCTCAGCATCTCCACTCACCTTCCCATAACACAACCTGCAGCAACCAATTCTCAGCATCTTCACTTAGCTTCCAATAACACAACCGGCAGAAACCCATCCTCAGCATCTCCACTCGCCTCCCAATAGCACAACCTGCAGAAACACATCCTCAGCATCTTCACTAACCTTCCAATAACACAACTTGCAGAAACCCATCCTCAGCATCTCCACTCACCTCCCAATAACACAATCTGCATAAACCCATCCTGAGCATCTTCCCTAACCTTCCCATAACACAAAAAGCAGAAAGCCATTCTCAGCATTTCCACTCATCTCCCAATATCACAACCTGCAGAAAGCCATCCTCAGCATCTCCACTCACCTCCCAATAACACAACCTGCAGAAACCGATTCTCAGCATCTCCACTCACCTCCCAATAACAGAACCTGCAGAAACCCATCCTCAGCATCTCAACTCACCTCCCAGTAACACAACCTGCAGAACCCATCCTCAGAATCGTCACTCACCTTCCAATAACACAATCTGCAGAAAATCATCCTCAGCATCTTCCCTAACCTTCCAAGAAAACAACATGACGAAACTCATCCTCAGCATCTCCACTCACTTCCCAATAACACAACCTGCAGAAACCCATCCTCAGCATCTCAACTCACCTCCCAGTAACACAACCTGCAGAACCCATCCTCAGAATCGTCACTCACCTTCCAATAACACAAACTGCAGAAACCCATCCTCAGCATTTTCCCTAACCTTCCAATAGCACAATCTGCAGAAACCCATCCTCAGCATCTTCACTGACCTCCCAATAACACAACCTGCAGTAACCCATCCTCAGCAGCTACACTCACCTCCCAATACCACAACCTGCAGAACCCATCCTCAGAATCTTCACTAACCTTCCAATAACACAATCTGCAGAAACCCATCCTCAGCATCTCCACTCACCTTCCAATAACACAACCTGCAGAAACCCATGCTCAGCATCTCCACTCACCTTCCAATAACACAACCTGCAGAAACCCATCCTCAGCATCTCAACTCACCTCCCAGTAACACAACCTGCAGAACCCATCCTCAGAATCTTCACTCACCTTCCAATAACACAATCTGCAGAAAACCATCCTCAGCAACTTCCCTAACCTTCCAAGAACACAACAAGACGAAATCCATCCTCAGCATCTCCACTCACTTCCCAATAACACAACCTGCAGAAACCCATCCTCAGCATCTCCACTCACCTCCCAATAACACAACCTGCAGAAACCAATTCTCAGCATCTCCACTCACCTCCCAATAACACAACCTGCAGAAACCCATCCTCAGCATCTTCACTCACCTCCCAATAACACAACCTGCAGAAACCCATCCTCAGCATCTCCAATCACCTCCCAATAACACAACCTGCAGTAACCCATTCTCAGCATCTTCGCTCACCTTCGAATAACACAACCTGCAGAAACCCATCCTCAGCATCTTCACTCACCTCCCAATAACACAACCTGCAGAAACCCATCCTCAGCATCTCCACTCACCTCCCAATAACACAACCTGCAGAAACCAATTCTCAGCATCTCCACTCACCTCCCAATAACACAACCTGCAGAAACCCATCCTCAGCGTCTTCACTCACCTCCCAATAGCACAATCTGCATAAACCCATCCTGAGCATCTTCCCTAACCTTCCAATAACACAACCTGCAGAAACGCATCCTCAGCATCTTCACTCACCTCCCAATAACACAACCTGCAGAAACCAATTCTCAGCATCTCCACTCACCTCCCAATAACACAACCTGCAGAAACCCATCCTCAGCATCTTCACTCACCTCCCAATAACACAACCTGCAGAAACCCATCCTCAGCATCTCCAATCACCTCCCAATAACACAACCTGCAGTAACCCATTCTCAGCATCTTCGCTCACCTTCGAATAACACAACCTGCAGAAACCCATCCTCAGCATCTTCACTCACCTCCCAATAACACAACCTGCAGAAACCCATCCTCAGCATCTCCACTCACCTCCCAATAACACAACCTGCAGAAACCAATTCTCAGCATCTCCACTCACCTCCCAATAACACAACCTGCAGAAACCCATCCTCAGCGTCTTCACTCACCTCCCAATAGCACAATCTGCATAAACCCATCCTGAGCATCTTCCCTAACCTTCCAATAACACAACCTGCAGAAACGCATCCTCAGCATCTTCACTCACCTCCCAATAACACAACCTGCAGAAACCCATCCTCAGCATCTCTACTCACCTCCCAATAACACAATCTGCATAAACCCATCCTGAGCATCTTCCCTAACCTCCCAATAACACAACCTGCAGAAACCCATCCTCAGCATCTTCACTCACCTCCCAATAAGACAACCTGCAGAAACCCATCCTCAGCATCTCCACTCACCTCCCAAAAACACAACCTGCAGAAACCCATCCTCAGCATCTCCACTCACCTCCCAATAACACAACCTGCAGAACCCATCCTCAGCATCTTCACTAACCTTCCAATAACACAAACTGCAGATACCCATCCTCAGCATCTCAACTCACCTCCCAGTAACACAACCTGCAGAACCCATCCTCAGAATCTTCACTCACCTCCCAATAACACAATCTGCAGAAAATCATCCTCAGCATCTTCCCTAACCTTCCAAGAACACAACATGACGAAACCCATCCTCAGCATCTCCACTCACCTCCCAATAACACAATCTGCAGAAACACATCCTCAGCATCTACACTCACCTCCCAATAACACAACCTGCAGAAACCCATCCTCAGAATCTTCACTAACCTTCCAATAACACAATCTGCAGAAACCCATCCTCAGCATCACCACTCACCTCGCAATAACACAACCTGCAGAAACACATCCTCAGAATCTTCACTAACCTTCCAATAACACAACCTTGAGAAACCCATCCTCAGCATCTCCACTTACCTCCCAATAACACAACCTGCAGAAACCTATCCACAGCATCTTCACTCACCTTCCAATAACACAACCTGCAGAAACCCATCCTCAGCATCTCCACTAACCTTCCAATAACACAACATACAGAAACCCATCCTCAGCATCTTCACTCACCTTCCAATAACACAACCTGCAGAAACCCATTCTCAGCATCTTCACTCACCTCCCAATAACACACCTTGCAGAAACCCATCCTCAGCTTCTCCACTCACCTTCCCATAACACAACCTGCAGCAACCCATTCTCAGCATCTTCACTCGCCTCCCAATAACACAACCTGCAGAAACCCATCCTCAGCATCTCCACTCACCTTCCCATAACACAACCTGCAGCAATCCATTCTCAGCATCTTCACTTAGCTTCCAATAACACAACCGGCAGAAACCCATCCTCAGCATCTCCACTCACCTCCCAATAGCACAACCTGCAGAAACACATCCTCAGCATCTTCACTAACCTTCCAATAACACAACCTGCAGAAAAACATCCTCAGCATTTTCACTGAGCTTCCAATAACACAATCTGCAGAAAACCATCCTCAGCATCTTCCCCAACCTTCCAACAACACAACCGGCAGAAACCCATCCTCAGCATCTCCACTCACTTCCCAATAACACAACCTGCAGAAACCCATCCTCAGCATCTTCACTCACCTCCCAATAACACAACATGCAGAAACCCATCCTCAGCATCTCCACTCAGCTCCCAATAGCACAACCTGCAGAAACCCATCCTCAGCATCTCCACTCACCTCCCAAAAACACAACCTGCAGAAACCCATCCTCAGCATCTCCACTCACCTCCCAATAACACAACCTGCAGAAACCAATTCTCAGCATCTCCACTCACCTCCCAATAACACAACCTGCAGAAACCCATCCTCAGCATCTTCACTCACCTCCCAATAACACAACCTGCAGAAACCCATCCTCAGCAACTCCACTCACCTCCCAATAACACAACCTGCAGTAACCCATTCTCAGCATCTTCGCTCACCTTCGAATAACACAACCTGCAGAAACCCATCCTCAGCATCTTCACTCACCTCCCAATAACACAACCTGCAGAAACCCATCCTCAGCATCTCCACTCACCTCCCAATAACACAACCTGCAGAAACCAATTCTCAGCATCTCCACTCACCTCCCAATAGCACAACCTGCAGAAAAACATCCTCAGCATTTTCACTAAGCTTCCAATAACACAATCTGCAGAAAACCATCCTCAGCATCTTCCCCAACCTTCCAACAACACAACCGGCAGAAACCCATCCTCAGCATCTCCACTCACCTTCCCATAACACAACCTGCAGCAACCCATTCTCAGCATCTTCACTTAGCTTCCAATAACACAACCGGCAGAAACCCATCCTCAGCATCTCCACTCACCTCCCAATAGCACAACCTGCAGAAACACATCCTCAGCATCTTCACTAACCTTCCAATAACACAACCTGCAGAAACCCATCCTCAGCATCTCCACTCACCTCCCAATAACACAATCTGCATAAACCCATCCTGAGCATCTTCCCTTACCTTCCCATAACACAACCTGCAGAAAGCCATTCTCAGCATTTCCACTCATCTCCCAATATCACAACCTGCAGAAACCCATCCTCAGCATCTCCACTCACCTCCCAATAACACAACCTGCAGAAACCCATTCTCAGCATTTCCACTCATCTCCCAATAACACAACCTGCAGAAACCGATTCTCAGCATCTCCACTCACCTCCCAATAACACAACCTGCAGAAACCCATTCTCAGCATTTCCACTCACCTCCCAATAACAGAACCTGCAGAAACCCATCCTCAGCATCTCGAATCACCTCCCAAAAACACAACCTGCAGATACCCATCCTCAGCATCTCAACTCACCTCCCAGTAACACAACCTGCAGAACCCATCCTCAGAATCTTCACTCACCTCCCAATAACACAATCTGCAGAAAATCATCCTCAGCATCTTCCCTAACCTTCCAAGAACACAACATGACGAAACCCATCCTCAGCATCTCCACTCACCTCCCAATAACACAATCTGCAGAAACACATCCTCAGCATCTACACTCACCTCCCAATAACACAACCTGCAGAAACCCATCCTCAGAATCTTCACTAACCTTCCAATAACACAATCTGCAGAAACCCATCCTCAGCATCACCACTCACCTCGCAATAACACAACCTGCAGAAACACATCCTCAGAATCTTCACTCACCTTCCAATAACACAACCTGCAGAAACCCATCCTCAGCATCTCCACTAACCTTCCAATAACACAACATACAGAAACCCATCCTCAGCATCTTCACTCACCTTCCAATAACACAACCTGCAGAAACCCATCCTCAGAATCTTCACTAACCTTCCAATAACACAATCTGCAGAAACCCATCCTCAGCATCACCACTCACCTCGCAATAACACAACCTGCAGAAACACATCCTCAGAATCTTCACTAACCTTCCAATAACACAACCTTGAGAAACCCATCCTCAGCATCTCCACTTACCTCCCAATAACACAACCTGCAGAAACCTATCCACAGCATCTTCACTCACCTTCCAATAACACAACCTGCAGAAACCCATCCTCAGCATCTCCACTATCCTTCCAATAACACAACATACAGAAACCCATCCTCAGCATCTTCACTCACCTTCCAATAACACAACCTGCAGAAACCCATTCTCAGCATCTTCACTCACCTCCCAATAACACAACCTGCAGAAACCCATCCTCAGCTTCTCCACTCACCTTCCCATAACACAACCTGCAGCAACCCATTCTCAGCATCTTCACTTAGCTTCCAATGACACAACCTGCAGAAACCCATCCTCAGCATCTCCACTCACCTCCCAATAGCACAACCTGCAGAAAAACATCCTCAGCATTTTCACTAAGCTTCCAATAACACAATCTGCAGAAAACCATCCTCAGCATCTTCCCCAACCTTCCAACAACACAACCGGCAGAAACCCATCCTCAGCATCTCCACTCACCTTCCCATAACACAACCTGCAGCAACCAATTCTCAGCATCTTCACTTAGCTTCCAATAACACAACCGGCAGAAACCCATCCTCAGCATCTCCACTCGCCTCCCAATAGCACAACCTGCAGAAACACATCCTCAGCATCTTCACTAACCTTCCAATAACACAACCTGCAGAAATCCATCCTCAGCATCTCCACTCACCTCCCAATAACACAATCTGCATAAACCCATCCTGAGCATCTTCCCTAACCTTCCCATAACACAAAAAGCAGAAAGCCATTCTCAGCATTTCCACTCATCTCCCAATATCACAACCTGCAGAAAGCCATCCTCAGCATCTCCACTCACCTCCCAATAACACAACCTGCAGAAACCGATTCTCAGCATCTCCACTCACCTCCCAATAACAGAACCTGCAGAAACCCATCCTCAGCATCTCAACTCACCTCCCAGTAACACAACCTGCAGAACCCATCCTCAGAATCGTCACTCACCTTCCAATAACACAATCTGCAGAAAATCATCCTCAGCATCTTCCCTAACCTTCCAAGAAAACAACATGACGAAACTCATCCTCAGCATCTCCACTCACTTCCCAATAACACAACCTGCAGAAACCCATCCTCAGCATCTCAACTCACCTCCCAGTAACACAACCTGCAGAACCCATCCTCAGAATCGTCACTCACCTTCCAATAACACAAACTGCAGAAACCCATCCTCAGCATTTTCCCTAACCTTCCAATAGCACAATCTGCAGAAACCCATCCTCAGCATCTTCACTGACCTCCCAATAACACAACCTGCAGTAACCCATCCTCAGCAGCTACACTCACCTCCCAATACCACAACCTGCAGAACCCATCCTCAGAATCTTCACTAACCTTCCAATAACACAATCTGCAGAAACCCATCCTCAGCATCTCCACTCACCTTCCAATAACACAACCTGCAGAAACCCATGCTCAGCATCTCCACTCACCTTCCAATAACACAACCTGCAGAAACCCATCCTCAGCATCTTCCCCAAACTTCCAACAACACAACCGGCAGAAACCCATCCTCAGCATCTCCACTCACCTCCCAATAACACAACCTGCAGAAACCCATTCTCAGCATTTCCACTCATCTCCCAATAACACAACCTGCAGAAACCAATCCTCAGCATCTTCACTCACCTCCCAATAACACAACCTGCAGAAACCCATTCTCAGCATTTCCACTCATCTCCCAATAACACAACCTGCAGAAACCCATCCTCAGCATCTCCACTGACCTCCCAATAACACAACCTGCAGAAACCCATCCTCAGCATCTTCACTCACCTCCCAATAACACAACCTGCAGAAACCTATCCTCAGCATCTTCACTCACCTTCCAATAACACAACCTGCAGAAACCCATCCTCAGCATCTCCACTAACCTTCCAAATACACAACCTACAGAAACCCATCCTCAGCATCTTCACTCACCTTCCAATAACACAACCTGCAGAAACCCATTCTCAGCATCTTCACTCGCCTCCCAATAACACAACCTGCAGAAACCCATCCTCAGCATCTCCACTCACCTTCCCATAACACAACCTGCAGCAATCCATTCTCAGCATCTTCACTTAGCTTCCAATAACACAACCGGCAGAAACCCATCCTCAGCATCTCCACTCACCTCCCAATAGCACAACCTGCAGAAACACATCCTCAGCATCTTCACTAACCTTCCAATAACACAACCTGCAGAAACCCATCCTCAGCATCTTCCCCAAACTTCCAAAAACACAACCGGCAGAAACCCATCCTCAGCATCTCCACTTACCTCCCAATAACACAATCTGCATAAACCCATCCTGAGCATCTTCCCTAACCTTCCCATAACACAATCTGCAGAAAGCCATTCTCAGCATTTCCACTCATCTCCCAATAACACAACCTGCAGAAACCCATCCTCAGCATCTCCACTCACCTCCCAATAACACAACCTGCAGAAACCCATTCTCAGCATTTCCACTCATCTCCCAATAACACAAGCTGCAGAAACGCATCCTCAGCATCTTCACTCACCTCCCAATAACACATCCTGCAGAAACCCATTCTCAGCATTTCCACTCATCTCTCAATAACACAACCTGCAGAAACCCATCCTCAGCATCTCCACTCACCTCCCAATAACACAACCTGCAGAACCCATCCTCAGCATCTTCACTAACCTTCCAATAACACAACCTGCAGATCCCATCCTCAGCATCTCAACCCACCTCCCAGTAACACAACCTGCAGAACCCATCCTCAGAATCTTCACTCACCTTCCAATAACACAATCTGCAGAAAATCATCCTCAGCATCTTCCCTAACCTTGCAAGAACACAACATGACGAAACCCATCCTCAGCATCTTCACTCACTTCCCAATAACACAACCTGCAGAAAGCCATCCTCAGCATTTTCCCTAACCTTCCAATAACACAACCTGCAGAAAACCATCCTCAGCATCTTCACTCACCTCCCAATAACACAACCTGCAGAAACCCATCCTCAGCATCTCCACTAACCTCCCAATAACACAACCTGCAGAAACCCATCCTCAGCATCTACACTCACCTCCCAATAACACAACCTGCAGAAACCCATCTTCAGAATCTTCACTAACCTTCCAATAACACAATCTGCAGAAACCCATCCTCAGCATCTTCACTCACCTCCCAATAACACAACCTGCAGAACCCATCCTCAGCATCTCCACTCACCTCCCAATAACACAACCTGCAGAAACCCATCCTCAGCATCTCCAATCACCTCACAATAACACAACCTGCAGAAACCCATCCTCAGCATCTCCACTCACCTCCCAATAGCACAACCTGCAGAAACACATCCTCAGCATCTTCACTAACCTTCCAATAACACAATCTGCAGAAAACCATCCTCAGCATCTTCCCCAACCTTCCAACAACACAACCGGCAGACTCCCATCCTCAGCATCTCCACTCACCTCCCAATAACACAATCTGCATAAACCCATCTTGAGCATCTTCCCTAACCTTCCCATAACACAACCTGCAGAAAGCCATTCTCAGCATTTCCACTCAACTCCCAATAACACAGCCTGCAGAAACCCATCCTCAGCATCTCCACTCACCTCCCAATAACACAATCTGCAGAAAATCATCCTCAGCATCTTCCCTAACCTTGCAAGAACACAACATGACGAAACCCATCCTCAGCATCTCCACTCACTTCCCAATAACACAACCTGCAGAAAGCCATCCTCAGCATTTTCCCTAACCTTCCAATAACACAACCTTCAGAAACCCATCCTCAGCATCTTCACTCACCTCCCAATAACACAACCTGCAGAAACCCATCCTCAGCATCTCCACTAACCTCCCAATAACACAACCTGCAGAAACCCATCCTCAGCATCTACACTCACCTCCCAATAACACAACCTGCAGAAACCCATCTTCAGAATCTTCACTAACCTTCCAATAACACAATCTGCAGAAACCCATCCTCAGCATCTTCACTCACCTCCCAATAACACAACCTGCAGAACCCATCCTCAGCATCTCCACTCACCTCCCAATAACACAACCTGCAGAAACCCATCCTCAGCATCTCCACTAACCTCCCAATAGCACAACCTGCAGAAACACATCCTCAGCATCTTCACTAACCTTCCAATAACACAATCTGCAGAAAACCATCCTCAGCATCTTCCCCAACCTTCCAACAACACAACCGGCAGAATCCCATCCTCAGCATCTCCACTCACCTCCCAATAACACAATCTGCATAAACCCATCTTGAGCATCTTCCCTAACCTTCCCATAACACAACCTGCAGAAACCCATTCTCAGCATTTCCACTCAACTCCCAATAGCACAGCCTGCAGAAACCCATCCTCAGCATCTCCACTCACCTCCCAATAACACAACCTGCAGAAACCCATTCTCAGCATTTCCACTCATCTCCCAATAACACAACCTGCAGAAACGCATCCTCAGCATCTTCACTCACCTCCCAATAACACAACCTGCAGAAACCCATTCTCAGCATTTCCACTCATCTCTCAATAACACAACCTGCAGAAACCCATCCTCAGCAGCTCCACTCACCTCCCAATAACACAACCTGCAGAACCCATCCTCAGCATCTTCACTAACCTTCCAATAACACAACCTGCAGAAACCCATCCTCAGCATCTCAACTCACCTCCCAGTAACACAACCTGCAGAACCCATCCTCAGAATCTTCACTCACCTTCCAATAACACAATCTGCAGAAAACCATCCTCAGCAACTTCCCTAACCTTCCAAGAACACAACATGACGAAATCCATCCTCAGCATCTCCACTCACTTCCCAATAACACAACCTGCAGAAACCCATCCTCAGCATCTTCACTCACCTCCCAATAACACAACCTGCAGAAACCCATCCTCATCATCTCCACTCACCTCCCAATAGCACAACCTGCAGAAACACATCCTCAGCATCTCCACTCACCTCCCAATAACACAACCTGCAGAAACCAATTCTCAGCATCTCCACTAACCTTCCAATTATACAACCTACAGAAACCCATCCTCAGAATCTCCAATCACCTCCCAGTAAAACAACCTGCAGAAACCCATCCTCAGCATCTCCACTAACATTCCAATTACACAACCTACAGAAACCCATCCTCCGCATCTTCACTCACCTTCCAATAACACAACCTGCAGAAACCCATTCTCAGCATCTTCACTCGCCTCCCAATAACACAACCTGCAACAACCCATTCTCAGCATCTTCACTTAGTTTCCAATAACAAAACCGGCAGTAACCCATCCTCAGCATCTCCACTCACCTCCCAATAGCACAACCTGCAGAAACACATCCTCAGCATCTTCACTAACCTTCCAATAACACAATCTGCAGAAACCCATCTTCAGAATCTTCACTAACCTTCCAATAACACAATCTGCAGAAACCCATCCTCAGCATCTTCACTCACCTCCCAATAACACAACCTGCAGAACCCATCCTCAGCATCTCCACTCACCTCCCAATAACACAACCTGCAGAAACCCATCCTCAGCATCTCCAATCACCTCACAATAACACAACCTGCAGAAACCCATCCTCAGCATCTCCACTCACCTCCCAATAGCACAACCTGCAGAAACACATCCTCAGCATCTTCACTAACCTTCCAATAACACAATCTGCAGAAAACCATCCTCAGCATCTTCCCCAACCTTCCAACAACACAACCGGCAGAATCCCATCCTCAGCATCTCCACTCACCTCCCAAAAGCACAATCTGCATAAACCCATCTTGAGCATCTTCCCTAACCTTCCCATAACACAACCTGCAGAAACCCATTCTCAGCATTTCCACTCAACTCCCAATAACACAGCCTGCAGAAACCCATCCTCAGCATCTCCACTCACCTCCCAATAACACAACCTGCAGAAACCCATTCTCAGCATTTCCACTCATCTCCCAATAACACAACCTGCAGAAACGCATCCTCAGCATCTCCACTCACCTCCCAATAACACAACCTGCAGAACCCATCCTCAGCATCTTCACTAACCTTCCAATAACACAACCTGCAGAAACCCATCCTCAGCATCTCAACTCACCTCCCAGTAACACAACCTGCAGAACCCATCCTCAGAATCTTCACTCACCTTCCAATAACACAATCTGCAGAAAACCATCCTCAGCAACTTCCCTAACCTTCCAAGAACACAACATGACGAAATCCATCCTCAGCATCTCCACTCACTTCCCAATAACACAACCTGCAGAAACCCATCCTCAGCATCTTCACTCACCTCCCAATAACACAACCTGCAGAAACCCATCCTCAGCATCTCCACTCACCTCCCAATAGCACAACCTGCAGAAACACATCCTCAGCATCTCCACTCACCTCCCAATAACACAACCTGCAGAAACCAATTCTCAGCATCTCCACTAACCTTCCAATTATACAACCTACAGAAACCCATCCTCAGAATCTCCAATCACCTCCCAGTAACACAACCTGCAGAAACCCATCCTCAGCATCTCCACTAACCTTCCAATTACACAACCTACAGAAACCCATCCTCCGCATCTTCACTCACCTTCCAATAACACAACCTGCAGAAACCCATTCTCAGCATCTTCACTCGCCTCCCAATAACACAACCTGCAACAACCCATTCTCAGCATCTTCACTTAGTTTCCAATAACAAAACCGGCAGTAACCCATCCTCAGCATCTCCACTCACCTCCCAATAGCACAACCTGCAGAAACACATCCTCAGCATCTTCACTAACCTTCCAATAACACAATCTGCAGAAAACCATCCTCAGCATCTTCCCCAACCTTCCAACAACACAACCGGCAGAAACCCATCCTCAGCATCTCCACTCACCTCCCAATAACACAATCTGCATAAACCCATCCTGAGCATCTTCCCTAACCTTCCCATAACACAACCTGCAGAAAGCCATTCTCAGCATTTCCACTCATCTCCCAATAACACAACCTGCAGAAACCCATCCTCAGCATCTCCACTCACCTTCCAATAACACAACCTGCAGAAACCCATTCTCAGCATTTCCACTCATCTCCCAATAACACAACCTGCAGAAACCCATCCTCAGCATCTCCACTGACCTTCCAATAACACAACCTGCAGAAACCCATTCACAGCATCTTCACTAACCTCCCAATAACACAACCTGCAGAAACCCATCCTCAGCATCTTCACTCACCTCCCAATAACACAACCTGCAGAAACCCATTCTCAGCATTTCCACTCATCTCCCAATAACACAACCTGCAGAATCCCATTCTCAGCATCTCCACTCACCTCCCAATAACACAACCTGCAGAAACTCATTCTCAGCATTTCCACTCACCTCCCAATAACACAACCTGCAGAAACCCATCCTCAGCATTTTCACTAACCTTCCAATAACACAACCTGCAGAAACCCATCCTCAGCATCTCCACTCACCTTCCAAGAACACAACCTGCAGAAACCCATCCTCAATGTCTCCACTCACCTCCCAATAGCACAACCTGCAGAAAAACATCCTCAGCATCTTCACTAACCTTCCAATAACACAATCTGCAGAAAACGATCCTCAGCATCTTCCCCAATCTTCCAACAACACAACCGGCAGAAACCCATCCTCAGCATCTCCACTCACCTCCCAATAACACAATCTGCATAAACCCATCCTGAGCTTCTTCCCTAACCTTCCCATAACACAACCTGCAGAAAGCCATTCTCAGCATTTCCACTCACCTCCCAATAACACAACCTGCAGAAACCCATTCTCAGCATTTCCACTCATCTCCCATTAACACAACCTGCAGAAACCGATTCTCAGCATCTCCACTCACCTCCCAATAACACAACCTGCAGAAACCCATTCTCAGCATTTCCACTCACCTCCCAATAACACAACCTGCAGAAACCCATCCTCAGCATCTTCACTCACCTCCCAATAACACAACCTGCAGAAACCTATCCTCAGCATCTTCACTCACCTTCCAATAACACAACCTGCAGAAACCCATCCTCAGCAGCTCCACTGAACTCCCAATAACACAACCTGCAGAAACCCATCCTCAGCATCTTCACTCACCTCCCAATAACACAACCTGCAGAAACCTATCCTCAGCATCTCCACTCACCTCCCAATAACACAACCTGCAGAAACCCATCCTCAGCATCTCCACTAACCTTCCAATTACACAACCTACAGAAACCCATCCTCAGCATCTTCACTCACCTTCCAATAACACAACCTGCAGAAACCCATTCTCAGCATCTTCACCCGCCTCCCAATAACACAACCTGCAGAAACCCATCCTCAGCATCTCCACTCACCTTCCCATAACACAACCTGCAGCAACCCATTCTCAGCATCTTCACTTAGCTTCCAATAACACAACCGGCAGAAACCCATCCTCAGCATCTCCACTCACCTCCCAATAGCACAACCTGCAGAAACACATCCTCAGCATCTTCACTAACCTTCCAATAACACAATCTGCAGAAAACAATCCTCAGCAACTTCCCCAACCTTCCAACAACACAACCGGCAGAAACCCATCCTCAGCATCTCCACTCACCTCCCAATAACACAATCTGCATAAACCCATCCTGAGCATCTTCCCTACCCTTCCCATAACACAACCTGCAGAAAGCCATTCTCAGCATTTCCACTCATCTCCCAATAACGCAACCTGCAGGAACCCATCCTCATCATCTCCACTCACCTCCCAATAACACAACCTGCAGAAACCCATTCTCAGCATTTCCACTCATCTCCCAATAACACAACCTGCAGAAACCTATTCTCAGCATCTCCACTCACCTCCCAATAACACAACCTGCAGAAACCCATTCTCAGCATTTCCACTCGCCTCCCAATAACACAACCTGCAGAAACCCATCCTCAGCATCTTCACTCACCTCCCAATAAAACAACCTGCAGAAACCCATCCTCAGCATCTCCACTCACCTCCCAATAACACAACCTGCATAAACCCATCCTCAGCATCTCTACTCACCTCTCAATAACACAATCTGCATAAACCCATCCTGAGCATCTTCCCTAACCTTCCAATAACACAACCTGTAGAAACGCATCCTCAGAATCTTCACTCACCTCCCAATAACACAACCTGCAGAAACCCATTCTCAGAATCTTCACTCAGCTTCCAATAACACAATCTGCAGAAAACCATCCTCAGCAACTTCCCTAACCTTCCAAGAACACAACATGACGAAATCCATCCTCAGCATCTCCACTCACCTCCCAATAGCACAACCTGCAGAAACCCATCCTCAGCATCTCCACTCACCTCCCAATAACACAACCTGCAGAAACCAATTCTCAGCATCTCCACTAACCTTCCAATTACACAACCTACAGAAACCCATCCTCAGAATCTCCAATCACCTCCCAGTAACACAACCTGCAGAAACCCATCCTCAGCATCTCCACTAACCTTCCAATTACACAACCTACAGAAACCCATCCTCAGCACCTTCACTCACCTTCCAATAACACAACCTGCAGAAACCCATTCTCAGCATCTTCACTCGCCTCCCAATAACACAACCTGCAGCAACCCATTCTCAGCATCTTCACTTAGTTTCCAATAACAAAACCGGCAGAAACCCATCCTCAGTATCTCCACTCACCTCCCAATAGCACCACCTGCAGAAACACATCCTCACCATCTTCACTAACCTTACAATAACACAATCTGCAGAAAACCATCCTCAGCATCTTCCCCAACCTTCCAACAACACAACCGGCAGAAACCCATCCTCAGCATCTCCACTCACCTCCCAATAACACAATCTGCATAAACCCATCCTGAGCATCTTCCCTAACCTTCCCATAACACAACCTGCAGAAAGCCATTCTCAGCATTTCCACTCATCTCCCAATAACACAACCTGCAGAAACCCATCCTCAGCATCTCCACTCACCTCCCAATAACACAACCTGCAGAAACCCATTCTCAGCATTTCCACTCATCTCCCAATAACACAACCTGCAGAAACCCATCCTCAGCATCTCCACTGACCTTCCAATAACACAACCTGCAGAAACCCATTCTCAGCATCTTCACTAACCTCCCAATAACACAACCTGCAGAAACCCATCCTCAGCATCTTCACTCACCTCCCAATAACACAACCTGCAGAAACCCATTCTCAGCATTTCCACTCATCTCCCAATAACACAACCTGCAGAATCCCATTCTCAGCATCTCCACCCACCTCCCAATAACACAACCTGCAGAAACCCATTCTCAGCATTTCCACTCACCTCCCAATAACACAACCTGCAGAAACCCATCCTCAGCATCTTCACTCACCTCCCAATAAAACAATCTGCAGAAACCCATCCTCAGCATCTCCACTCACCTCCCAATAACACAATCTGCATAAACCCATCCTGAGCATCTCTACTCACCTCCCAATAACACAACCTGCAGAAACCCATCCTCAGCATCTTCACTCACCTCCCAATAAAACAATCTGCAGAAACCCATCCTCAGCATCTCCACTCACCTCCCAATAACACAATCTGCATAAACCCATCCTGAGCATCTCTACTCACCTCCCAATAACACAATCTGCATAAACCCATCCTGAGCATCTTCACTCACCTCCCAATAAAACAATCTGCAGAAACGCATCCTCAGCATCTTCACTCACCTCCCAATAACACAACCTGCAGAAACCAATTCTCAGCATTTCCACTCATCTCTCACTAACACAACCTGCAGAAACCCATCCTCAGCATCTCAACTCACCTCCCAATAACACAACCTGCAGAACCCATCATCATCATCTTCACTAACCTTCCAATAACACAACCTGCAGATACCCATCCTCAGCATCTCAACTCACCTCCCAGTAACACAACCTGCAGAACCCATCCTCAGAATCTTCACTCACCTCCCAATAACACAATCTGCAGAAAATCATCCTCAGCATCTTCCCTAACCTTCCAAGAACACAACATGACGAAACCCATCCTCAGCATCTCCACTCACCTCCCAATAACACAATCTGCAGAAACACATCCTCAGCATCTACACTCACCTCCCAATAACACAACCTGCAGAAACCCATCCTCAGAATCTTCACTAACCTTCCAATAACACAATCTTCAGAAACCCATCCTCAGCATCTCCACTCACCTCCCAATAACACAACCTGCAGAAACCCATCCTCAGTGTCTACACTCACCTCCCAATAACACAACCTGCAGAAACCCATCCTCAGCATCTTCACTCACCTCCCAATAACACAACCTGCAGAAACCCATCCTCAGCATCTCCACTAACCTTCCAATTACACAACCTGCAGAAACCCATCCTCAGCATCTTCACTCACCTTCCAATAACACAACCTGCAGAAACCCATTCTCAGCATCTTCACTCGCCTCCCAATAACACAACCTGCAGAAACCCATCCTCAGCATCTCCACTCACCTTCCCATAACACAACCTGCAGCAACCCATTCTCAGCATCTTCACTTAGCTTCCAATAACACAGCCGGCAGAAACCCATCCTCAGCATCTCCACTCAACTCCCAATAGCACCACCTGCAGAAACAAATCCTCAGCATCTTCACTAACCTTCCAATAACACAACCTTGAGAAACCCATCCTCAGCATCTCCACTCACCTTCCCATAACACAACCTGCAGCAACCCATCCTCAGCATCTCCACTCACCTCCCAATAGCACAACCTGCAGAAACACATCCTCAGCATCTTCACTAACCTTCCAATAACACAATCTGCAGAAAACCATCCTCAGCATCTTCCCCAACCTTCCAATAACACAACCTGCAGAAACCCATCCTCAGCATCTTCACTCACCTCCCAATAACACAATCTGCATAAACCCATCCTGAGCATCTTCACTCACCTTCCAATAACACAACCTGCAGAAAGCCATTCTCAGCATTTCCACTCATCTCCCAATAACGCAACCTGCAGAAACCCATCCTCAGCATCTCCACTCACCTCCCAATAACACAACCTGCAGAAACCCATTCTCAGCATTTCCACTCATCTCCCAATAACACAACCTGCAGAAACCGATTCTCAGCATCTCCACTCACCTCCCAATAACACAACCTGCAGAAACCCATTCTCAGCATTTCCACTCACCTCCCAATAACACAACCTGCAGAAACCCATCCTCAGCATCTTTACTCACCTCCCAATAAAACAACCTGCAGAAACCTTTCCTCAGCATCTCCACTCACCTCCCAATAACACAACCTGCATAAACCCATCCTCAGCATCTCTACTCACCTCTCAATAACACAACCTGCAGAAACCCATCCTCAGCATCTCCACTAACCTTCCAATAACACAACCTGCAGAAAAGCATCCTCAGCATCTTCACTCACCTCCCAATAACACAACCTGCAGAAACCCATTCTCAGCATTTCCGCTCATCTCTCAATAACACAACCTGCAGAAACCCATCCTCAGCATCTCCACTCACCTCCCAATAACACAACATGCAGAACCCATCCTCAGCATCTTCACTAACCTTCCAATAACACAACCTGTAGATACCCATCCTCAGCATCTCAACTCACCTCCCAGTAACACAACCTGCAGAACCCATCCGCAGAATCTTCACTCACATTCCAAGAACACAATCTGCAGAAAATCATCCTCAGCATCTTCCCTAACCTTCCAAGAACACAACATGACGAAACCCATCCTCAGCGTCTTCACTCACCTCCCAATAACACAACCTGCAGAAACCCATCCTCAGCGTCTTCACTCACCTCCCAATAACACAATCTGCAGAAACCCATCCTCAGCATCTACACTCACCTCCCAATAACACAACCTGCAGAAACCCATCCTCAGCATCTTCACTAACCTTCCAATAACACAATCTGCAGAAACCCATCCTCAGCATCTTCACTCACCTCCCAATAACACAACCTGCAGAAACCCATACTCAGCGTCTTCACTCACCTCCCAATAACACAACCTGCAGAAACCCATCCTCAGCATCTACACTCACCTCCCAATAACACAACCTGCACAAACCCATCCTCAGCATTTTCCCTAACCTTCCAATAACACAACCTGCAGAAACCCATCCTCAGCATCTTCACTCACCTCCCAATAACACAACCTGCAGAAACCTTTCCTCAGCATCTTCACTCACCTCCCAATAACACAACCTGCAGAAACCCATCCTCAGCATCTCCACTCACCTCCCAATAACACAACATGCAGAAACCCATCCTCAGCATCTCCAATCACCTCACAATAACACAACCTGCAGAAACCCATCCTCAGCATCTCCACTCACCTCCCAATAGCACAACCTGCAGAAACCCATCCTCAGCATCTTCCCCAACCTTCCAACAACACAATCTGCAGAAACCCATCCTCAGCATCTCCACTCACCTCCCAATAACACAACCTGCATAAACCCATCCTCAGCATCTCTACTCACCTCTCAATAACACAATCTGCATAAACCCATCCTGAGCATCTTCACTAACCTTCCAATAACACAACCTGCAGAAAAGCATCCTCAGCATCTTCACTCACCTCCCAATAACACAACCTGCAGAAACCCATTCTCAGCATTTCCACTCATCTCTCAATAACACAACCTGCAGAAACCCATCCTCAGCATCTCCACTCACCTCCCAATAACACAACATGCAGAACCCATCCTCAGCATCTTCACTAACCTTCCAATAACACAACCTGTAGATACCCATCCTCAGCATCTCAACTCACCTCCCAGAAACACAACCTGCAGAACCCATCCTCAGAATCTTCACTCACATTCCAAGAACACAATCTGCAGAAAATCATCCTCAGCATCTTCCCTAACCTTCCAAGAACACAACATGACGAAACCCATCCTCAGCATCTCCACTCACTTCCCAATAACACAACCTGCAGAAACCCATCCTCAGCGTCATCACTCACCTCCCAATAACACAATCTGCAGAAACCCATCCTCAGCATCTACACTCACCTCCCAATAACACAACCTGCAGAAACCCATCCTCAGAATCTTCACTAACCTTCCAATAACACAATCAGCAGAAACCCATCCTCAGCATCTTCACTCACCTCCCAATAACACAACCTGCAGAAACCCATACTCAGCGTCTTCACTCACCTCCCAATAACACAACCTGCAGAAACCCATCCTCAGCATCTCCACTCACCTCCCAATAACACAACCTGCACAAATCCATCCTCAGCATTTTCCCTAACCTTCCAATAACACAACCTGCAGAAACCCATCCTGAGCATCTTCACTCACCTCCCAATAACACAACCTGCAGAAACCCATCCTCAGCATCTTCACTCACCTCCCAATAACACAACCTGCAGAAACCCATCCTCAGCATCTCCACTCACCTCCCAATAACACAACATGCAGAAACCCATCCTCAGCATCTCCAATCACCTCACAATAACACAACCTGCAGAAACCCATCCTCAGCATCTCCACTCACCTCCCAATAGCACAACCTGCAGAAACACATCCTCAGCATCTTCACTAACCTTCCAATAACACAATCTGCAGAAAACCATCCTCAGCATCTTCCCCAACCTTCCAACAACACAACCGGCAGAATCCCATCCTCAGCATCTCCACTCACCTCCCAATAACAAAATCTGCATAAACCCATCTTGAGCATCTTCCCTAACCTTCCCATAACACAACCTGCAGAAAGCCATTCTCAGCATTTCCACTCATCTCCCAATAACACAGCCTGCAGAAACCCATTCTCAGCATTTCCACTCATCTCCCAATAACACAACCTGCAGAAACCAATCCTCAGCATCTTCACTCACCTCCCAATAACACAACCTGCAGAAACCCATTCTCAGCATTTCCACTCACCTCCCAATAACACAACCTGCAGAAACCCATCCTCAGCATCTTCACTCACCTCCCAATAAAACAACCTGCAGAAACCCATCCTCAGCATCTCCACTCACCTCCCAATAACACAACCTGCATAAACCCATCCTCAGCATCTCCACTCACCTCCCAATAACACAATCTGCATAAACCCATCCTGAGCATCTTCCCTAACCTTCCAATAACACAACCTGCAGAAACGCATTCTCAGCATCTTCACTCACCTCCCAATAACACAACCTGCAGAAACCCATTCTCAGCATTTCCACTCATCTCTCAATAACACAACCTGCAGAAACCCATCCTCAGAATCTTCACTCACCTTCCAATAACACCATCTGCAGAAAACCATCCTCAGCAACTTCCCTAACCTTCCAAGAACACAACATGACGAAACCCATCCTCAGCATCTCCACTCACTTCCCAATAACACAACCTGCAGAAAGCCACCCTCAGCATTTTCCCTAACCTTCCAATAACACAACCTGCAGAAACCCATCCTCAGCCTCTTCACTCACCTCCCAATAACACAACCTGCACAAACCCATCCTCAGCATCTCCATTCACCTCCCAATAACACAACCTGCAGAAACCCATCCTCAGCATCGTCACTCACCTCCCAATAACACAACCTGCAGAAACCCATCCTCAGCATCTCCAATCACCTCCCAATAACACAACCTGCAGAAACCCATCGTCAGCATCTTCACTCACCTCCCTATAACACAACCTGCAGAAACACATCCTCAGCATCTTCACTAACCTTCTAATAACACAACCTGCAGAAACCCATTCTCAGCATTTCCACTCATCTCCCAATAACACAACCTGCAGAAACCCATCCTCAGCATCTTCACTCACCTCCCAATAACACAACCTGCAGAAACCCATCCTCAGCATCTTCACTCACCTCCCAATAAAACAACCTGCAGAAACCCATCCTCAGCATCTCCACTCACCTCCCAATAACACAACCTGCAGAAACCCATCCTCAGCATTTTCACTCACCTCCCAATAACACAACCGCAGAAACCCATTCTCAGCATTTCCACTCACCTCCCAATAACACAACCTGCAGAAACCCGTCCTCAGCATTTCCTCTCACCTCCCAATAACACAACCTGCAGAAACCCATCCTCAGCATCTCCACTCACCTCCCAATTACACAACCTGCAGAAACCCATTCTCAGCATTTCCACTTACCTCACAAAAACACAACCGGAGAAACCCATCCTCAGCATCTTCACTCACCTTCCAATAACACAACCTGCAGAAACCCATCCTCAGCATCTCCACTCACCTCCCAATAACACAACCTGCAGAAACAAATCCTCAGCATCTTCACTCACCTCCCAATAACACAACCTGCAGAACCACATCCTCAGCATCTTCACTCACCTCCCAATAACACAACCTGCAGAATCCCATCCTCAGATTCTCCACTCACCTCCCAATAACACAACCTGCAGAAACCCATCCTCAGCATCTTCACTGACCTTCCAATAACACAACCTGCAGAAACCCATCCTCAGCATCTTCACTCACTTCCCAATAACACAACCTGCAGAAACCCATCCTCAGCCTCTTCACTAAACTTCAAATAACACAACCTGCAGAACCCCATCCTCAGCATCTTCACTCGCCTCCCAATAACGCAACCTGTAGAAACCCATCCTCAGCATCTTCACTAACCTTCCAATAACACAACCTGCAGAACCCCATCCTCAGCATCTTCACTCGCCTCCCAATAACACAACCTGCAGAAACCCATCCTCAGCCTCTTCACTAAACTTCAAATAACACAACCTGCAGAACCCCATCCTCAGCATCTTCACTCACCTCCCAATAACACAACCTGCAGAAACCCATCCTCAGCATCTTCACTCACCTCCCAATAACACAACCTGCAGAAACCCATCCTCAGCATCTCCACTCACCTCCCAATAACACAACCTGCAGAAACCCATCCTCAGCATCTCCACTCACCTTCCAATAACACAACCTGCAGAAACCCATCCTCAGCATCTCCACTCACCTCCCAATAACACAACCTGCAGAACCCATTCCTCAGCATCTCCACTAACCTCCCAATAACACAACCTGCAGAAACCCATCCTCAGCATCTCCACTCACCTTCCAATAACACAACCTGCAGAAACCCATCCTCAGCATCTCCACTCACCTCCCAATAACACAACCTGCAGAACCCATTCCTCAGCATCTCCACTAACCTTCCAATAATACAACCTGCAGAAACCCATTCTCAGCCTCTTCACTCACCTCCCAATAACAGAATTGCAAAAGTAATGAAAAAAAACTCATTTCCACTTTCATTGAAAATGGACATGGGCTTGGTCAAATTTGATTGAGTGAGACTGTGGAGAATTTCAATCACTGAATGAGAATTCAGATAGTGGGATGCTACCAGACTGTGAACCAATCTACAGCAGTGAGCACAGGGATGATAGGTGACTGGGATTGGGTGAGGTTTAGGACCCAGACTGGGAACCAATCTACAGCAGTGAGCACAGGGATGATAGGGGACTGGGATTGGGTGAGGGTTAAGATATGGCAGCAGAGTTGGAGATGAGCTGCGCTTCATGAAGATTTGTATCAGAAATTGTGTGACAGAATTTCATTGGATTAGTCGAGTGTGGATCTAACAAAGACACAGATGATGATTTATTCTGCAGCTGAGATGAAGCAGAGGTGACGATGGCAAGTGAGCAGGATTGGGAATGGAGAGAGTGTCTGGCAATAATAACTTTACTGTGAAAGGGAGAGCAGGGATTGTGAACAGCCTCCGATATTAACCAGAGAGCGAGTGGAGCCACTGGATAGGGAATGACCTCAGTGACTGGAATCGGTGTTGATATTTACAGCTAAAGGCACAGAGCTTCAAGGTAAAGAAGTGTTATTCCCACTATTCCAGATGTTGCTCAGACCGCAACTGGAGTATTGCACAGTCCTGGCCCCTGATTTGAGGAAAGATGTAGGGGCTTTAGAGGCAGTTCAGAGGAGGTTGACTAGAGTGACCGCAGAGATGAGGGCTTTGTCTTATCAAGAGAGTTGTTAAGAAGGAGTAGAGATCCAATTGTGGTTTATAAGATGATAAAAGGTGTGGGTGAAGTGGAAGTGGAGCGGATGCTTCCTCTTGTGGGGCGTTCTGGAACGAGAGGTCAGAATCTCAGGATAACAGGCAGCAAATGTGAATCAGAGCTGAGGAGAAACTACTTCTCCCAATGGGATGTGAACCTGTGGAATTCGCTATCCAGAGTGCGGGGCATGCTGGGACAGTGAGTAAATTTAAGGAGCAGTTAGATAGATTTTGAATTGGGAAAGCGATGAGAAGTTTGGATAATGGGCAGGGCGGCGGCGTTAAGCCGAGGATGAGATCAGCCAAGACCGAATGACGGAGCAGACGCGAGGGGCCAAATAGCCTCATTCTGCTCCTGGACCTGAAAACTTACAAACTTCTGAACTGAAGAACGTGGATTCAATCTTTCCAAGATGCAAATGACCAGAGCAATAATACACTTAAAGTGGTTTATACAATAAATAACTGGACAGGGAGACTTACCAGGGACACCGACAACAGCCAGGAGGGGATAGTAACCCGCTTGAATTATCAGCAGTGCGCCGTAGATCCGCAATGGTAAAGACTGGTCAGACACAAAGTAAATACCCAGGGATAAACTCCTGTCCATTGCTGTACCGTTCCTGTGGGTAGTTCCCAGATTCTGATCCATTGCTGTAACGTTCCTGTGGGCAGTTCCCAGATTCTGATCCATTGCTGTAACGTTCCTGTGGATAGTTCCCAGATTCTGATCCATTGCTGTAACGTTCCTGTGGGTAGTTCCCAGATTCTGATCCATTGCTGTAACGTTCCTGTGGGTAGTTCCCAGATTCTGATCCATTGCTGTAACGTTCCTGTGGGCAGTTCCCAGATTCTGATCCATTGCTGTAACGTTCCCGTGGATAGTTCCCAGATTCTGATCCATTGCTGTAACGTTCCCGTGGATAGTTCCCAGATTCTGATCCATTGCTGTAACGTTCCTGTGGATAGTTCCCAGATTCTGATCCATTGCTGTAACGTTCCTGTGGGTAGTTCCCAGATTCTGATCCATTGCTGTAACGTTCCTGTGGATAGTTCCCAGATTCTGATCCATTGCTGTAACGTTCCTGTGGGTAGTTCCCAGATTCTGATCCATTGCTGTAACGTTCCTGTGGATACTTCCCAGATTCTGATCCATTGCTGTAACGTTCCTGTGGGTAGTTCCCAGACTCTGATCCATTGCTGTAACGTTCCCGTGGGCAGTTCCCAGATTCTGATCCCTCCTCTCGGTCTCTCTGGAGCCGCTGATCTCTGGCAATGTTGGAATTGACGCTCCCGCTGACAGTTTGGGATAACACAATGAAAGGAATCGCTTATTAATAGCAGCGACAAACCCTCCAGTGACACGGTTAGATCCACAGAGACTGACATTAATCACAGTCACTAAACAAACAGGCTCAGTTAACCCCTTTCAATCCAATACTTTTTCTATCACAATGAAATAGAAGATTAGCTGGGTCTGGATCGGCTGTGTGACAGTGACTGAGGGATGCAGTGTGGAAATAGTGGACAAACTGACCATGATACTCAATCCTCATTGATATCTGAGTGGTTCCAGGGGACTGGGGCATTTTCCCTGCCCCATCCTGTTTATACAAGGAGAGAGAGGGATAAACCCTGGAGTGACAGAGCAGTCAGTATAATGTTAGTCACCAGGACATTTCTGGAGGGCAGACTGGGCAACAGGAATATTGCTCCTTCGCGAGGAAATGGTGTTATGTGACCAGAAACGCGGCGATATTCGTGGGAAATCACATCGCATGTTGTTATTGCAGTTATATTTCAAAATAACTGGAGGATTAATGAGGGAACTGATATGAATTTATGTACTGGGACATATTGTGATCAAATGTCATTTATTAGAGATGTTATCGAGTCCCAAAGCCGTGGATTAAAGGGTCTGTGACAGTGAGAATGTGAGATTGGCTAAGAAACAGAAAGCAGAGAGAAGCGGTGAATGATAGTTATTCAGACAGGAGGGGAGGAGACACTGATGTTCACTCGGGGCCCACATGAGGACAATTGCTCTTCAAGATACAATTCACTGCGATAGGCTTCAATGGAAAGAATTTCAACATTCACAAATGACAGACACTCAGCAATGACACAGTGAGCAGTGTAGCAGCAATCTTCAGCAGCATGTTCCCAGATCTGTGAAAGGGAGGGTCACGGGGAAAGTAAATTTAAATCACTGTCGTGTGGGTGATGCATTAGGGAGGAGGGCAGAGGACAGGAAATATAAACTAAACAGGACAAGTTTAAAAAGTGTACAGGAAGGGAGCGGGGACATGTCCACACTTTGCACTGGAAGGTCATGGCGATAAGATTGGAAAATCCTCAGAAGATATTTAACTTGATCAATAGAGGCGGAGACTCCGAAAAGAAGGATGTTAGGATCATAGAGTCATCGAGGTCCAGAGCACAGAAAGGCCATTCGGCCCATCTGGACTGGGCAGGTCATAAACAACCACCTGAGTATTTGAATCCCACTTTCTAATAGTTTGCCAATAGTCTATAGAGTTATAACCAGGTTTATGGAGAGGATCATAGCTGAGGAATTGCTTCTTGTTCTGCCGCTAAATATACAAAAGGATGTGAGGATCTTGGAGACAAAACAAAGGGTATTTAATGGAGTGTTGTCAGGGGTGGAGGATTTCAGTTAAATATGGGGATTAGTGAACTGGAATTGTAATCTGTAGATCAGTTTAAGGTAATGAGCAATTTCACAGAGGACTACAAATTAGGAAGGAGTTTAGAGAGAGTGAGCAGAAAGGGTTCCACTGGAGTGTGTGTGTGGACTGGCCGGGAGTGGCCTGGAGTGTGTGTGTGGGCTGGCCGGGAGTAGCCTGGAGTGTGTATGTGGGCTGGTCGGAAGTGGCCTGGAGTGTGTGTGTGGGCTGGCCGGGGGTGGCCTGGAGTGTGTGTGTGGGCTGGCCGGGTGTGGCCTGGCCTGGAGAGTGTGAGTGGGCTGAACGGGAGTGGCCTGGCCTGGAGTGTGTTTGTGGGCTGGCCGGGAGTGGCCTGGAGTGTGTGTGTGGGATGGCCGGGAGTGGGCTGGCCTGGAGTGTGTGTGTGTGGGCTGGCCGGGAGTGACCTGGAGTGTGTGTGTGGGCTGGCCGGGAGTGGCCTGGAGTGTGTGTGTGGGCTGGCCGGGAGTGGCCTGGAGTGTGTGTGTGGGATGGCCGGGAGTGGGCTGGCCTGGAGTGTGTGTGTGGGCTGGCCGGGAGTGGCCTGGAGTGTGTGTGTGGGATGGCCGGGAGTGGGCTGGCCTGGAGTGTGTGTGTGGGCTGGCCGGGAGTGGCCTGGAGTGTGTGTGTGGGCTGGCCGGGACTAGCCTGGAGTGTGTGTGTGGGCTGGCCGGGAATGGCCTGGAGTGTGTGAGTGGGCTGGCCGGGAGTGGTCTGGAGTGTGTGTGTGGGCTGGCCGGGAGTGGCCTGGAGTGTGTGTGTGGGCTGGCCGGGACTAGCCTGGAGTGTGTGTGTGGGCTGGCCGGGAATGGCCTGGAGTGTGTGAGTGGGCTGGCCGGGAGTGATTGGAGTGTGTGTGTGGGCTGGCCGGGAGTGGCCTGGAGTGTGTGTGTGGGCTGGCCGGGAGTGGCCTGGAGTGTGTGTGTGGGCTGGCCGGGAGTGGCCTGGAGTGTGTGTGTGGGCTGGCCGGGAGAGGCCTGGAGTGTGTGAGTGGGCTGGCCGGGAGTGGTCTGGAGTGTGTGTGTGGGCTGCCCGGGAGTGGCCTGGAGTGTGTGTGTGGGCTGGCCGGGAGTGGCCTGGAGTGTGTGTGTGGGCTGGCCGGGAGTAGCCTGGAGTGTGTGTGTGGGCTGGCCGGGAGTGGCCTGGAGTGTGTGTGTGGGCTGGCCGGGAGTGGCCTGGAGTGTGTGTGTGGGCTGGCCGGGAGTGGCCTGGAGTGTGTGTGTGGGCTGGCCGGGAGTGGCCTGGAGTGTGTGTGTGGGCTGGCCGGGAGTGGCCGGGAGTGTGTGTGTGGGCTGGCCGGAAGTGGCCTGGAGTGTGTGTGTGGGCTGGCCGGGAGTGGCCTGGAGTGTGTGTGTGGGCTGGCCGGGAGTGGCCTGGAGTGTGTGTGTGGGCTGGCCGGGAGTGGCCTGGGGTGTGTGTGTGGGCTGGCCGGGAGTGGCCGGGAGTGTGTGTGTGGGCTGGCCGGGATGGCCTGGGGTGTGTGTGTGGGCTGGCCGGGAGTGGCCTGGGGTGTGTGTGTGGGCTGGCCGGGAGTGGCCGGGAGTGTGTGTGCGCTGGCCGGGAGTGGCCTGGAGTGTGTGTGTGTGGGCTGGCCGGGAGTGTCCTGGAGTGTGTGTGTGGGCTGGCCGGGAGTGGCCGGGATTGTGTGTGTGTGGGCTGGCCGGGAGTGTCCTGGAGTGTGTGTGTGGGCTGGCCGGGAGTGTCCTGGAGTGTGTGTGTGGGCTGGCCGGGAGTGGCCTGGAGTGTGTGTGTGGGCTGGCCGGGAGTGGCCTGGAGTGTTTGTGGGCTGGCCGGGAGTGGCCTGGCCTGGAGTGTGTGTGTGGGCTGGCCGGGAGTGGCCTTGAGAGTGTGTGTGGGCTGGCCGGGAGTGGCCTGGAGAGTGTCTGTGGGCTGGCCGGGAGTGACCTGGAGTGTGTGTGTGGGCTGGCCGGGGGTGGCCTGGAGTGTGTGTGTGGGCTGGCCGGGAGTGGCCTGGAGTGTGTGTGTGGGCTGGCCGGGAGTAGCCTGGAGTGTGAGTGTGGGCTGGCCGGGAGTGGCCTGGAGAGTGTGTGTGGGCTGGCCGGGAGTGACCTGGAGTGTGTGTGTGGGCTGGCCGGGGGTGGCCTGGAGTGTGTGTGTGGGCTGGCCGGGAGTGGCCTGGAGTGTGTGTGTGGGCTGGCCGGGAGTGGCCTGGAGTGTGTGTGGGCTGGCCGGGAGTGGCCTGGAGTGTGTGTGTGGGCTGGCCGAGAGTGGCCTGGAGTGTGTGTGTGGGCTGGCCGGGAGTGGCCTGGAGTGTGTGTGGGCTGGCCGGGAGTGGCCTGGCCTGGAGAGTGTGTGTGGGCTGGCCGGGAGTGGCCTGGAGTGTGTGTGTGGGCTGGCCGGGAGTGGCCTGGAGTGTGTGTGTGGGCTGGGCGGGAGTGGCGTGGCCTGGAGAGTGTGTGTGGGCTGGCCGGGCGTGGCCTGGACTGTGTGTGTGGGCTGGCCGGGAGTGGCCTGGAGTGTGTGTGTGGGCTGGTCGGGAGTGGCCTGGAGTGTGTGTGTCTGGGCTGGCCGGGAGTGGCCTGGAGTGTGTGTGTGGGCTGGCCGGGAGTGGCCTGGAGTGTGTGTGTGGGCTGGTCGGGAGTGGCCTGGCCTGGAGTGTGTGTGTAGACTGGCCGGGAGTGGCCTGGAGTGTGAGTGTGCACTGGCCGGGAGTGGCCTGGAGTGTGTGTGTGGGCTGGCCGGGAGTGGCCTGGAGTGTGTGTGTGGGCTGGTCGGGAGTGGCCTGGAGTGTGAGTGTGCACTGGCTGGGTGTGACCTGGAGTGTGTGTGTGGGCTGGCGGGGAGTGGCCAGGAGTGTGTGTGTGGGAGGCAGGGAGTGGCCTGGAGTGTGTGTGTGAGCTGGCCGGGAGTGGCCTGGAGTGTGTGTGTGGGCTGGGCGTGAGTGGCCTGGAGTGTGTGTGTGGGCTGGCCGGGAGTGGCCTGGAGTGTGTGTGTGGGCTGGCCGGGAGTGGCCTGGAGTGTGTGTGTGGGCTGGTCGGGAGTGGCCTGGAGTGTGAGTGTGCACTGGCTGGGAGTGACCTGGAGTGTGTGTGTGGGCTGGTCGGGAGTGGCCTGGAGTGTGTGTGTGGGCTGGCCGGGTGTGGCCTGGAGAGTGTGTGTGGGCTGGCCGGGAGTGGCCTGGAGTGTGTGTGTGGGCTGGCCGGGAGTGGCCTGGAGAGTGTGTGTGGGCTGGCCGGGAGTGGCCTGGAGTGTGTGTGGGCCGGCCGGCAGTGGCCTGGAGTGTGTGTGTGGGCTGGCCGAGAGTGGCCTGGAGTATGTGTGTGGGCTGGCCGGGAGTGGCCTGGAGTGTGTGTGTGGGCTGGCCGTTGTGGCCTGGCCTGGAGTGTGTTTGTGGGCAGGCCGGGACTGGCCTGGAGTGTGTGTGTGGACTGGACGGGAGTGGCCTGGAGTGTGTGTGTGGGCTGGCCGGGAGTGGCCTGGAGTGTGTGTGTGGGCTGCCCGGGAGTGGCCTGGAGTGTGTGTGTGGGCTGGCCGTGAGTGGCCTGGATTGGGTGTGTGGGCTGGCCGGGAGTGGCCTTGAGTGTGTGTGTGGGCTGGCCGGGAGTGGCCTGGAGTATGTGTGTGGGCTGGCCGGGAGTGGCTTGGAGTGTGTGTGCGGGCTAGACGGGAGTGGCCTGGAGTGTGTGTGTGGGCTGGCCGTGAGTGGCCTGGATTGGGTGTGTGGGCTGGCCGGGAGTGGCCTTGAGTGTGTGTGTGGGCTGGCCGGGAGTGGCCTGGAGTATGTGTGTGGGCTGGCCGGGAGTGGCTTGGAGTGTGTGTGTGGGCTAGACGGGAGTGGCCTGGAGTGTGTGTGTGGGCTGGCCGGGAGTGGCCTGGAGTGTGTGTGTGGGCTGGCCGGGAGTGACCTGGCCTGGAGTGTGTGTGTGGTCTGGTCGGGAGTAGCCTGGCCTGGAGTGTGTGTGTGGGCTGGCAGGGAGTGGCCTGGAGTGTGTGTGTGGGCTGGCCGGGAGTGACCTGGAGTGTGAGTGTGCACTGGCCGGGAGTGGCCTGGAGTGTGTGTGTGGGCTGGCCGGGAGTGGCCTGGAGTGTGTGTGTGGGCTGGTCGGGAGTGGCCTGGAGTGTGAGTGTGCACTGGCTGGGAGTGACCTGGAGTGTGTGTGTGGGCTGGCGGGGAGTGGCCTGGAGTGTGTGTGTGGGCTGGCCGGGAGTGGCCTGGAGTGTGTGTGTGGGCTGGTCGGGAGTGGCCTGGAGTGTGAGTGTGCACTGGCTGGGAGTGACCTGGTGTGTGTGTGGGCTGGTCGGGAGTGGCCTGGAGTGTGTGTGTGGGCTGGCCGGGTGTGGCCTGGAGAGTGTGTGTGGGCTGGCCGGGAGTGGCCTGGAGTGTGTGTGTGGGCTGGCCGGGAGTGGCCTGGAGAGTGTGTGTGGGCTGGCCGGGAGTGGCCTGGAGTGTGTGTGGGCCGGCCGGCAGTGGCCTGGAGTGTGTGTGTGGGCTGGCCGAGAGTGGCCTGGAGTATGTGTGTGGGCTGGCCGGGAGTGGCCTGGAGTGTGTGTGTGGGCTGGCCGTTGTGGCCTGGCCTGGAGTGTGTTTGTGGGCAGGCCGGGACTGGCCTGGAGTGTGTGTGTGGACTGGACGGGAGTGGCCTGGAGTGTGTGTGTGGGCTGGCCGGGAGTGGCCTGGAGTGTGTGTGTGGGCTGCCCGGGAGTGGCCTGGAGTGTGTGTGTGGGCTGGCCGTGAGTGGCCTGGATTGGGTGTGTGGGCTGGCCGGGAGTGGCCTTGAGTGTGTGTGTGGGCTGGCCGGGAGTGGCCTGGAGTATGTGTGTGGGCTGGCCGGGAGTGGCTTGGAGTGTGTGTGCGGGCTAGACGGGAGTGGCCTGGAGTGTGTGTGTGGGCTGGCCGTGAGTGGCCTGGATTGGGTGTGTGGGCTGGCCGGGAGTGGCCTTGAGTGTGTGTGTGGGCTGGCCGGGAGTGGCCTGGAGTATGTGTGTGGGCTGGCCGGGAGTGGCTTGGAGTGTGTGTGTGGGCTAGACGGGAGTGGCCTGGAGTGTGTGTGTGGGCTGGCCGGGAGTGGCCTGGAGTGTGTGTGTGGGCTGGCCGGGAGTGACCTGGCCTGGAGTGTGTGTGTGGTCTGGTCGGGAGTAGCCTGGCCTCGAGTGTGTGTGTGGGCTGGCAGGGAGTGGCCTGGAGTGTGTGTGTGGGCTGGCCGGGAGTGACCTGGAGTGTGTGTGTGGGCTGGCCAGGAGTGGCCTGGAGTGTGTGTGTGGGCTGGCCGGGAGTGGCCGGGAGTGTGTGTATGGGCTGGTCGGGAGTGATTGGAGTGTGTGTGTGGGCTGGCCGGGAGTGGCCTGGAGTGTGTGTGTGGGCCGGCAGGGAGTGGCCTGGAGTGTGTGTGTGGGCTGGCCGGGAGTGGCCTGGAGTGTGTGTGCGGGCTGGCCGGGAGTGGCCTGGAGTGTGTGTGTGGACTGGCCGGGAGTGGTCTGGAGTGTGTGTGTGGGCTGGCCGGGAGTGGCCTGGAGTGAGTGTGTGGGCTGGCCGGGAGTGGCCTGGATTGTGTGTGTGGGCTGGCCGGGAGCGGCCTGGAGTGTGTGTGTGGGCTGGCCGGGAGTGGCCTGGAGTGTGTGTGTGGGCTGGCCGGGAGTGGCCTGGAGTACGTGTGTGGGCTGGCCGGGAGTGGCCTGGAGTGTGTGGGTGGGCTAGCCGGGAGTGGCCTGGAGTGTGTGTGTGGGCTGGCCAGGAGTGGCCTGGAGTGTGTGTGTGGGCTGGCCGGGAGTGACCTGGCCTGGAGTGTGTGTGTGGACTGGCCGGGAGTAGCCTGGAGTGTGTGTGTGGGCTGGCCGGGAGTGGCCTGGAGTGTGTGTGTGGGCTGGCCGGGAGTGGCCTGGAGTGTGTGTGTGGGCTGGCCGGGAGTGGCCTGGAGTGTGTGTGTGGGCTGGCCGGGAGTGGCCTGGAGTGTGTGTGTGGGCTGGTCGGGAGTGGCTTGAAGTGTGTGTGTGGGCTGGCCGGGAGTAGCCTGGAGTCTGTGTGTGAGAGGCCGGGAGTGGCCTGGAGTGTGTGTGTGGGCTGGCCGGGAGTGGCCAGGAGTGTGTGTGTGGGCTGGCCGGGAGTAGCCTGGAGTGTGTGTGTGGGCTGGCCGGGAGTGGCCTGGAGTGTGTGTGTGGGCTGGCCGGGAGTGGCCAGGAGTGTGTGTGTGGGCTGGCCGGGAGTGGCCAGGAGTGTGTGTGTGGGCTGGCCGTGAGTGGCCTGGAGTGTGTGTGTGGGCTGGCCCGGAGTGGCCTGGAGTGTGTGTGTGGGATGGCCGGGAGTGGCCTGGAGTGTGTGTGTAGGCTGGCCGGGAGTGGCCTGGAGTGTGTGTGTGGGATGGCCGGGAGTGGCCTGGAGTGTGTGTGTGGCTGGCCGGGAGTGGCCTGGAGTGTGTGTGTGGGCTGGCCGGGAGTGGCTTGGCCTGGAGTGTAAGTGTGGGCTGGCCAGGAGTGGCCTGGCCTGGAGTGTGAGTGTGGACTGCCCGGGAGTGACCTGGAGTGTATGTGTGGGCTGCCGGGAGTGGCCTGGCCTGGAGTGTGAGTGTGGGCTGCCGGGAGTGGCCTGGCCTGGAGTGTGAGTGTGGACTGGCAGGGAGTGGCCTGGAGTGTGATTGTGGAATGGCCGGGAGTGGCCTGGAGTCTGTGTGTGAGCTGGCCGGGAGTAGCCTGGAGTGTGTGTGTGGGCTGGCCGGGAGTGGCCTGGAGTGTGTGTGTGGGCTGGCCGGGAGTGGCCTGGAGTGTGTGTGTGGGCTGGCCGGGAGTGGCCTGGAGTGTGTGTGTGGGCTGGCCGGGAGTGGCCTGGAGTGTGTGTGTGGGCTGGTCGGGAGTGGCTTGAAGTGTGTGTGTGGGCTGGCCGGGAGTAGCCTGGAGTCTGTGTGTGAGAGGCCGGGAGTGGCCTGGAGTGTGTGTGTGGGCTGGCCGGGAGTGGCCAGGAGTGTGTGTGTGGGCTGGCCGGGAGTGGCCTGGAGTGTGTGTGTGGGCTGTCCGGGAGTGGCCTGGCCTGGAGTGTGTGTGTGGGCTGGCCGGGAGTAGCCTGGAGTGTGTGTGTGGGCTGGCCGGGAGTGGCCAGGAGTGTGTGTGTGGGCTGGCCGGGAGTGGCCAGGAGTGTGTGTGTGGGCTGGCCGGGAGTGGTCTGGAGTGTGTGTGTGGGCTGGCCCGGAGTGGCCTGGAGTGTGTGTGTGGGATGGCCGGGAGTGGCCTGGAGTGTGTGTGTGGGATGGCCGGGAGTGGCCTGGAGTGTGTGTGTGGCTGGCCGGGAGTGGGCGGGAGTGTGTGTGTGGGCTGGCCGGGAGTGGCCGGGAGTGTGTGTGTGGCTGGCCGGGAGTGGCCTGGAGTGTGTGTGTGGGCTGGCCGGGAGTGGCCTGGCCTGGAGTGTGAGTGTGGACTGGCAGGGAGTGGCCTGGAGTGTGATTGTGGAATGGCCGGGAGTGGCCTGGAGTGTGTGTGTGGGCTGCCCGGGAGGGGTCTGGAGTGTGTGTGTGGGCTGGCCGGGAGTGGCCTGGAGTGTGTGTGTGGGCTGGCTGGGAGTGGCCTGGAGTGTGTGTGTGGGCTGGCGGCGATTGGCCTGGAGTGTGTGTGTGGGCTGGCCGAGAGTGGCCTGGAGTGTGTGTGTGGGCTGGCTGGGAGTGGCCTGGAGTGTGTGTGTGGACTGGCCGGGAGTGGCCTGGAGTGTGTGTGGGGGCTGGCCGGGAGTGGCCTGGAGTGTGTGTGTGGGCTGGCTGGGAGTGGCCTGGAGTGTGTGTGTGTGCTGGCCGGGAGTGGCCTGGAGTCTGTGTGTGTGGACTGGCCGGGAGTGGCCTGGAGTGTGTGTTGGCTGCCCGGGAGTGGCCTGGAGTGTGTGTGTGGGCTGGCCGGCAGTGGCCTGGAGAGTGTGTGTGGGCTGGCCGGGAGAGTCCTGGAGTGTGTGTGTGGGCTGGCCGGGAGTGTCCTGGAGTGTGTGTGTGGGCTGGCCGGGAGTGGCCTGGAATGTGTGTGTGGGCTGGCCGGGAGTGGCCTGGAGTGTGTGTGTGGGCTGGCCGGGAGTGGCCTGTCCTGGAGTGTGAGTGTGGGCTGGCCGGGAGTGGCCTGGCCTGGAGTGTAAGTGTGGGCTGGCCTCCCACCTGCCCCCTCATTGTAGAATCGACTTGCGTATTCTAGAAACTCCCCCCATTTCTTACTGTTTTTCCAGGGAATAATTTACAGTGGACCCTGGGCAGTATATCATTATATACAGTGGTCTCTGGCTAGTATATCATTATATACAGTGGTCTCGGGCTAGTATATCATTATATACAGTGGTCCCTGGGCAGTATATCATTATTGACAGTGGTCCCTGGGCTGTATATCATTATTGACAGTGGTCCCTGGGTAGCATATCATTATATACAGTGGTCTCGGGCTAGTCTATCATTATATACAGAGGTCCCTGGGCAGTATATCATTATTGACAGTGGTCCCTGGGTAGTATATCATTATTTACAGTGGTCTCTGTGCAGAATATCATTATTTAAAGTGGCCCCTGGGCAGTATATCATTATTTACATTGGTCCCTGGGCAGTATATCTTTATATACAGTGGCCCCTGCGCAGTATATCATTATTGACAGTGGTCCCTGGGTAGTATATCATTATTTACAGTGGCCTCTGTGCAGAATATCATTATTTACAGTAGTCCCTGGGTGGTATGTCATGACTTACAGAGTTCACTGGGTTGTATTTCATTATTTACAGTGGTCTCTGTGCAGAATATCATTATATACAGTGGTTCCTGGGTAGTATGTCATTACTTACAGTGGTCCCTGGGTAGAATATCGTTATCTTCAGCGATTCCTGGGTTGCATACCATTATTTACAGTGGCCTTGGGGAGGTAGCATCATTTACAGTGGCCACTGGATAGTATTTCATTAGTTACAGTGGTCCCTGGGCAGTATATTATTATTTACAGTGGTCCTTGGATAGTGCATCATTATTTACAGTGATCCCAGGGTAGATTATTATCATTTGCAATGGTCCTTTGGTAGTACAGCATTTTTTACACGTGTCCCTGAGTAGTATCTCATTCTTTACAGTGGTCCCTGGGAAGCATATCGTTATTTACAGTGGTCCCTGTGTAGTATATCATTATGCACAGCGGTCCCTGGGGAGAATAACATTATATACAGTGGTCCCTGGTTAGTAAATCATTATTTACAGTCGTCCCTGGATAGTATACCATTATTTACAGTGGTCCCTGGATAGTATATCATTATCTGCAGTGGTCCCTGGTTAGAATATCATTATTTACTGTGGTCCCTGGGTAGTATCTCATTATTTACAAGGGTCCCTGAGCGGTATATCAGTATCTACAATGGTCCCTGGGTATTATCTCATTACTTACAGTGGTCCCTGGGGAGAATAACTTTATTTGCAGTGGTCTCTGGGTAGTATATCATTATTTACAGTGGTCCCTGGGTAGTATATCATTATTTACAGTGGTCCCTGGGTATTATCTCATTATTTACTGTGGTCCCTGGGTAGTATATCATTATTTACTGTGGTCCCTGGGTATTATCTCATTATTTACTGTGGTCCCTGTGGAGAATATCATTATTTACAGTGGTCTTTGGTTAGTATATTCGTATCTACAATGGTCCCTGGGTAGTATCTCATTATTCACTGTGGTCCCTGGGTTGTATCTCATTATTTACTGTGGTCCCTGTGGAGAATATCATTATTTACAGTGGTCTCTGGGTAGTATATACGTATCTACAATGGTCCCTGGGAAGTATCTCATTATTTACTGTGGTCCCTGGGTAGTATATCATTATTTACTGTGGTCCCAGGGTAGTATCTCATTATTCACTGTGGTCCCAGGGTAGTATCTCATTATTTACTGTGGTCCCTGGGTAGTATATCATTATTTACTGTGGTCCCAGGGTAGTATCTCATCATTTACAATGGTCCCTGAGTGGTATATCAGTATCTACAATGGTCCCTGGGTATTATCTCATTATTTACTGTGGTCAATGGGTAGTATATCATTATTTACTGTGGTCCCAGGGTAGTATCTCATCATTTACAATGGTCCCTGAGTGGTATATCAGTATCTACAATGGTCCCTGGGTAATATATCATTATTTACAGTGCTCCCTGGGTATAATCTCATTATTTACTGTGGTTTGGGGAGAATATCTTTATTTGCAGTGGTCCCTGGGAAGTATATCATTATTTAGAGTGGTCCCTGGGTAGTATATCATTATTTACAGTGGTCCCTGGGTATTATCTCATTATTTACTGTGGTCCCTGTGGAGAATATCATTATTTACAGTGGTCTTTGGGTAGTATATCCGTATCTACAATGGTCCCTGGGTAGTATCTCATTATTCACTGTGGTCCCTGGGTTGTATCTCATTATTTACTGTGGTCCCTGTGGAGAATATCATTACTTACAGGGGTCCCTGGGTAGTATCTCATTATTTACAATGGACTCTGGATGGTGTATTTTTAATTACAGTGTTTCCTCGGTAGTGTATCTTTATTTAGAGTTGTCGCTGGATGGTATAACATTATTTACAGTGGTCCCAGGGTGGTATATCATTATTTATCGTGAACCCTGGATAGTATATCAGTAACTACAATGGTCCCTGGGTAGTATATTATTATTTACACTGGTCACTGGGTAGTATATCATTATTTATACTGGTTACTGGGCAGTATATCATTATTTATTGTGGTCCCTGTGAAGAATATGATTATTTACAGTGGTCCCAGGGTAGTATATCATTATTTAGCGTGATCCCTGGGTAGTATCTCATTATTTACAATGGATTCTGGATGTTGTATCTTTAATTACAGTGGTCCCTCGGTAGTATATTTTTATTTAGATTTGTCACTGGATAGTATATCATTATTTACAGTGCTACCAGGGTAGTATATAATTATTTATTGTGGTCCCTGTGGAGAATATCATTATTTACACTGGTCACTGGATAGTATATCATTATTTACAGTGCTCCCAGGGTAGTATATAATTATTTATTGTGGTACCTGTGAAGAATATGATTATTTACAGTGGTCCCAGGGTAGTATATCATTATTTACAGTGGCCGTGGGTAGTATATCATTATTTACAGTGCTCCCAGGGTAGTATATCATTATTTACAGTGGTCAACCGGGACCTGGGATTCATGTCACATTACATTCATCCCCCGCCATCTGGCCTGCGAAATCACACCAACTGTCCTGGCTTGATGCAATTCACATCTCGTTAACCTGAGGTTACCCCATCTCTGGATCTGTAAAGATTTAATCACCTGCTAATGGTCGCATTCCAAGCATTGTTTGGCATCTTTGAATTTGTCTATATATGTGTTTCTGGATCATACCTCTTCATTCACCTGAGGAAGGAGCAGCGCTCCGAAAGCTAGTGACATCGAAACAAACCTGTTGGACTTTAACCTGGTGTTGTAAGACTTCGTATTATTTACAGTGGCCGTGGGTAGTATATCATTATTTACAGTTCCCATGGGTAGTATATCATTATTTACAGTGGTCCCTTGATAGTGGATGATTATTTCCAATGGTCCCGATGTAGTATATCATTATTTACAGTTGTCCCTGGGTAGTATCTCATTATTTACAGTGGTCTCTGGGCGGAATATCATTATTTACAGTGGTCCCTGGGCAGAATATCATTATTTACAGTGGTCACTGGTTAGAATATCATTATTTACAGTGGTCCCATGGTAGTATATCATTATTTACAGTGGTCCCTGGGTAGAATATCATTATTTACAGTGGTCACTGGTTAGAATATCATTATTTACAGTGGTCCCATGGTAGTATATCATTATTTACAGTGGTCCCTGGGTAGAATATCATTATTTACAGTGGTCCCTGGGTAGAATATCATTATTTACAGTGGTCCCTGTGTAGTATTTCATTATCTTCAGTGGTCCCTGGGTAGAATATCATTATTTACAGTTGTCCCTGGGTAGAATATCATTATTTACAGTGGTCCCTGGGTAGTATATCAACATTTACAGTGGTCCCTGGGTAGAATATCATTATTTGCAGTGGTCCCTGGGTAGTATATCAATATTTACAGTGGTCCCTGGGTAGAATATCATTATTTACTGTGGTCCCAGGGTAGCATCTCATTATTTACTGTGGTTCCAGGGTAGTATCTCATTATTTACAATGGTCCCTGTGTGGTATAATAGTATCTACAATGGTCCCTGGGTATTATCTCATTATTTACTGTGGTCAATGCGTAGTATATCATTATTTACTGTGGTCCCAGGGTAGTATCTCATCATTTACAATGGTCCCTGAGTGGTATATCAGTATCTACAATGGTCCCTGGGTATTATCTCATTATTTACTGTGGTCCCTGGGGAGAATATCATTATTTACAGTGGTCTCTGGGGAGTATATTCTTATCTACAATGGTCCCTGGGTATTATCTCATTATTTGCAGTGGTTTGGGGAGAATATCATTATTTACAGTGGTCCCTAGGCAGTATATCATTATTTACAGTGGTCCCTGTGTAGAGTATCAGGATCTACAATGGTCCCTGGGTAATATATCATTATTTACAGTGGCCCCTGGGTATTATCTCATTATTTACTGTGGTCCCTGGGTAGTATATCATTATTTACAGTGGTCCCTGGGTATTATCTCATTATTTACTGTGGTCCCTGTGGAGAATATCATTATTTACAGTGGTCCCTGGGTAGAGTATCAGGATCTACAATGGTCCCTGGGTAATATATCATTATTTACAGTGGCCCCTGGGTATTATCTCATTATTTACTGTGGTCCCAGGGTAGCATCTCATTATTTACTGTGGTTCCAGGGTAGTATCTCATTATTTACAATGGTCCCTGTGTGGTATAATCGTATCTACAATGGTCCCTGGGTATTATCTCATTATTTACTGTGGACAATGGGTAGTATATCATTATTTAGTGTGCTCCCAGGGTAGTATCTCATCATTTACAATGGTCCCTGAGTGGTATATCAGTATCTACAATGATCCCTGGGTATTATCTCATTATTTACTGTGGTCAATGGGTAGTATATCATTATTTACTGTGGTCCCAGGGTAGTATCTCATCATTTACAATGGTCAATGGGTAGTATATCATTATTTACTGTGGTCCCAGGGTAGTATCTCATCATTTACAATGGTCCCTGAGTGGTATATCAGTATCTACAATGGTCCCTGGGTAATATCTCATTATTTACTGTGGTTCCTGGGTAGTATATCATTATTTACTGTGGTCCCAGGGTAGGATCTCATTAATTACTGTGGTTCCAGGGTAGTATCTCATTATTTACAATGGTCCCTGTGTGGTATGATAGTATCTACAATGGTCCCTGGGTATTATCTCATTATTTACTGTGGTCAATGGGTAGTATATCATTATTTACTGTGGTCCCAGGGTAGTATCTCATCATTTACAATGGTCCCTGAGTGGTATATCAGTATCTACAATGGTCCCTGGGTATTATCTCATTATTTACAGTGGTCTCTGGGGAGTATATCCTTATCTACAATGGTCCCTGGGTATTATCTCATTATTTGCAGTGGTTTGGGGAGAATATCTTTATTTGCAGTGGTCCCTGGGAAGTATATCATTATTTAGAGTGGTCCCTGGGTCGAGTATCAGGATCTACAATGGTCCCTGGGTAATATACCACTATTTACTGTGGTCCCTGTGTATTATCTCATTATTTACTGTGGTCCCTGGGTAGTATATCATTATTTATAGTGGTCCCTGGGTATTATCTCATTATTTACTGTGGTCCCTCTGGAGAATATCATTATTTACAGTGGTCTTTGGGTGGTATATCCATATCTACAATGGTCCCTGGGTAGTATCTCATTATTCACTGTGGTCCCTGGGTTGTATCTCATTATTTACTGTGGTCCCTGTGGAGAATATCATTACTTACAAGGGTCCCTGGGTAGTATCTCATTATTCACTGTGGTCCCTGGGTTGTATCTCATTATTTACTGTGGTCCCTGTGGAGAATATCATTACTTACAGGGGTCCCTGGGTAGTATCTCATTATTTACAATGGACTCTGGATGGTGTATTTTTAATTACAGTGTTTCCTCGGTAGTGTATCTTTATTTAGAGTTGTCGCTGGATGGTATAACATTATTTACAGTGGTCCCAGGGTGGTATATCATTATTTACCGTGAACCCTGGATAGTATATCAGTAACTACAATGGTCCCTGGGTAGTATATCATTATTTACACTGGTCACTGGGTAGTATGTCATTATTTATACTGGTTACTGGGCAGTATATCATTATTTATTGTGGTCCCTGTGAAGAATATGATTATTTACAGTGGTCCCAGGGTAGTATATCATTATTTAGCGTGATCCCTGGGTAGTATCTCATTATTTACAATGGATTCTGGATGTTGTATCTTTAATTACAGTGGTCCCTCGGTAGTATATTTTTATTTAGATTTGTCACTGGATAGTATATCATTATTTACAGTGCTCCCAGGGTAGTATATAATTATTTATTGTGGTCCTTGTGGAGAATATCATTATTTACACTGGTCACTGGATAGTATATCATTATTTACAGTGCTCCCAGGGTAGTATATAATTATTTATTGTGGTCCCTGTGAAGAATATGATTATTTACAGTGGTCCCAGGGTAGTATATCATTATTTACAGTGGCCGTGGGTAGTATATCATTATTTACAGTGCTCCCAGGGTAGTATATCATTATTTACAGTGGTCAACCGGGACCTGGGATTCATGTCACATTACATTCATCCCCCACCATCTGGCCTGCGAAATCACACCAACTGTCCTGGCTTGATGCAATTCACACCTCGTTAACCTGGGGTTACCCCATCTCTGGATCTGTAAAGATTTAATCACCTGCTAATGGTCGCATTCCAAGCATTGTTTGGCATCTTTGAATTTGTCTATATCGAAACAAACCTATTGGACTTTAACCTAGTGTTGTAAGACTTTGTATTATTTACAGTGGCCGTGGGTAGTATATCATTATTTACAGTGGTCCCTGGGTAGAATGTCATTATTTACAGTGGTCCCTGAGTAGTATTTCATTATGTTCAGTGGTCCCTGGGTAGAATATCATTATTTACAGTTGTCCCTGGGTAGAATATCATTATTTACAGTGGTCCCTGGGTAGTATATCAACATTTACAGTGGTCCCTGGGTAGTATATCATTATTTACAGTGGTCCCTGGGTAGAATATCATTATTTACAGTGGTTCCTGGGTAGAATGTCATTATTTACAGTGGTCCCTGTGTAGTATTTCATTATGTTCAGTGGTCCCTGGGTAGAATATCATTATTTACAGTTGTCCCTGGGTAGAATATCATTATTTACAGTGGTCCCTGGGTATTATCTCATTATTTACTGTGGTCCCTCTGGAGAATATCATTATTTGCAGTGGTCTTTGGGTGGTATATCCGTATCTACAATGGTCCCAGGGTAGTATCTCATTATTCACTGTGGTCCCTGGGTTGTATCTCATTATTTACTGTGGTCCCTGTGGAGAATATCATTATTTACAGGGGTCCCTGGGTAGTATCTCATTATTTACAATGGACTCTGGATGGTGTATTTTTAATTACAGTGTTTCCTCGGTAGTGTATCTTTATTTAGAGTTGTCGCTGGATGGTATAACATTATTTACAGTGGTCCCAGGGTGGTATATCATTATTTACCGTGAACCCTGGATAGTATATCAGTAACTACAATGGTCCCTGGGTAGTATATCATTATTTACACTGGTCACTGGGTAGTATGTCATTATTTATACTGGTTACTGGGCAGTATATCATTATTTATTTTGGTCCCTGTGAAGAATATGATTATTTACAGTGGTCCCAGGGTAGTATATCATTATTTAGCGTGATCCCTGGGTAGTATCTCATTATTTACAATGGATTCTGGATGTTGTATCTTTAATTACAGTGGTCCCTCGGTAGTATATTTTTATTTAGATTTGTCACTGGATAGTATATCATTATTTACAGTGCTCCCAGGGTAGTATATAATTATTTATTGTGGTCCTTGTGGAGAATATCATTATTTACACTGGTCACTGGATAGTATATCATTATTTACAGTGCTCCCAGGGTAGTATATAATTATTTATTGTGGTCCCTGTGAAGAATATGATTATTTACAGTGGTCCCAGGGTAGTATATCATTATTTACAGTGGCCGTGGGTAGTATATCATTATTTACAGTGCTCCCAGGGTAGTATATCATTATTTACAGTGGTCAACCGGGACCTGGGATTCATGTCACATTACATTCATCCCCCACCATCTGGCCTGCGAAATCACACCAACTGTCCTGGCTTGATGCAATTCACACCTCGTTAACCTGGGGTTACCCCATCTCTGGATCTGTAAAGATTTAATCACCTGCTAATGGTCGCATTCCAAGCATTGTTTGGCATCTTTGAATTTGTCTATATCGAAACAAACCTATTGGACTTTAACCTGGTGTTGTAAGACTTTGTATTATTTACAGTGTCCGTGGGTAGTATATCATTATTTACAGTGGTCCCTGGGTAGAATGTCATTATTTACAGTGGTCCCTGAGTAGTATTTCATTATGTTCAGTGGTCCCTGGGTAGAATATCATTATTTACAGTTGTCCCTGGGTAGAATATCATTATTTACAGTGGTCCCTGGGTAGTATATCAACATTTACAGTGGTCCCTGGGTAGTATATCATTATTTACAGTGGTCCCTGGGTAGAATATCATTATTTACAGTGGTCCCTGGGTAGAATATCATTATTTACAGTTGTCCCTGGGTAGAATATCATTATTTACAGTGGTCCCTGGGTAGTATATCAACATTTACAGTGGTCCCTGGGTAGAATATCATTATTTGCAGTGGTCCCTGGGTAGTATATCAATATTTACAGTGGTCTCTGGGTAGAATATCATTATTTACAGTGGTCCCTGGGTATTATATCATTGTTTACAGTGGTCCCTGGGTAGAATATCATTATTTACAGTGGTCCCTGGGTATTATATTATTGTTTACAGTGGTCCCTGTGTAGAATATCATTATTTACAGTGGTCCCTGGGTAATACATCATTATTTACATTGGTCCCTGTGTCATGTTTCAATATTTACAGTGGACCCTAGGTAGAATATCATTATTTACACTGGTTCCTGGGATATAAATTATTATTTACTGTCGTACTTGGATAGTATACCAATATTTACAGTGGTCCCTGGGTAGAATATCATTATTTACAGTATTCCCTGGGTAGAATATCATTATTTACAGTATTCCCTGGGTAGTATATCAATATTTACAGTCGTCCCTGCGTTGTATATCATTATTTACAGTGGGCCCCTGGTAGTATTTCATGATTTACAGTGGTCCCTGGGTAGTACATCATTATATACAGTGGTCCCTGAGCAGTATATCATTATTTACACTGGCTCCTGGGATATTAATTATTATTTACTGTGGTACTTGGATAGTATATCAATATTTACAGTGGACCCCGAGTAGAATCTCATTTTTTACAATGTACCCTGGGTAGTATATCATTATTTACCGTGATCCCTGGGTAGTATATCATTATTTACAGTGGTCCCTGTGTAGTATACTATTATTTACATTGGCTGTGGTCAGTTATCATCATTTACAGTGGTCACTGGATAGTATTTCATTATTTACAGTGGCGCCAGGGCAGTATATCATTATTTTTAGTGGACCGTGGGCAGTATATCTTTATTTATAGTGTTCCCCGGGGAGTATATCATTACTTACAGTGGACCATGGGTATCATGTCCAATATACAGTCGTCCCTGCGTTGTATATCATTATTTTCAGTGGGCCCCTGGTAGTATTTCATTATTTACAGTGGTCCCTGAGCAGTATATCATTATTTACAGTTGTCCCTGGGTAGGATATCATTATTTACAGTTGTCCATGGATAGTATATCTTTATTTACTGTAGCCCCTGGGTAGTATATCATTTTCAACAGTGGTCCCTGCGTAGTATATCGTTATTTACCGTGGTCCCAGGGTGTTATATCACGATTTACAGTGGGCCCTGGACAGTATGTCATCAATTATAGTGTGCACTGTGCAGTACATCTTCATTCACAGTGGTCCATGGGCAGTATATCATTATTTACAGTGGTCACTGGGCAATATATCATTAAGCACAGTGGTCCCTGGGCAGTATACCATTATTTACAGTGGTCCCTGGGTAGTATATCATTATTTACAGTGGTCCCTGGGTAGAATATCATTATTTACAGTGGTCCCATGGTAGTATATCATTATTTACAGTGGTCCCTGGGTAGAATATCATTATTTACAGTGGTCCCTGGGTAGAATATCATTATTTACAGTGGTCCCTGGGTAGTATATCAACATTTACAGTGGTCCCTGGGTAGAATATCATTATTTGCAGTGGTCCCTGGGTAGTATATCAATATTTACAGTGGTCGCTGGGTAGAATATCATTATTTACAGTGGTCCCTGGGTATTATATCATTGTTTACAGTGGTCCCTGTGTAGAATATCATTATTTACAGTGGTCCCTGGGTAATATATCATTATTTACATTGGTCCCTGTGTAATGTCTCAATATTTACAGTGGACCCTAGGTAGAATATCATTATTTACACTGGTTCCTGGGATATAAATTATTATTTACTGTCGTACTTGGATAGTATACCAATATTTACAGTGGTCCCTGGGTAGAATATCATTATTTACAGTATTCCCTGGGTAGGATATCATTATTTACAGTTGTCCATGGATAGTATATCTTTATTTACTGTAGCCCCTGGGTAGTATATCATTTTCAACAGTGGTCCCTGCGTAGTATATCGTTATTTACCGTGGTCCCAGGGTGGTATATCACGATTTACCGTGGGCCCTGGACAGTATGTCATCAATTATAGTGTGCACTGTGCAGTACATCTTCATTCACAGTGGTCCATGGGCAGTATATCATTATTTACAGTGGTCACTGGGCAATATATCATTAAGCACAGTGGACTCTGGGCAGTCTACCATTATTTACAGTGGTCCCTGGGTAGTATATCATTATTTACTGTGGTCCCAGGGTAGTATCTCATTATTTACTGTGGTCCCAGAGTAGTATCTCATTATTTACAATGGTCCCTGTGTGGTATAATAGTATCTACAATGGTCCCTGGGTATTATCTCATTATTTACTGTGGTCCCTGGGATGTATATCATTATTTACTGTGGTCCCAGGGTAGTATCTCATCATTTACAATGGTCCCTGAGTGTTATATCAGTATCTACAATGGTCCCTGGGTATTTTCTCATTATTTACTGTGGTCCCTGGGGAGAATATCATTATTTACATTGGTCTCTGGGTAGTATATCATTATTTACACTGGTCCCTGGGTAGTATATCATTATTTACAGTGGTCTCTGAGTGGTATATCAGTATCTACAATGGTCCCTGGGTATTATCTCATTATTTACTGTGGTCGCTGGGTAGTACATCATTATTTACTGTGGTCCCAGGGTAGTATCTCATTATTTACAGTGATCCCTGAGTGGTATATCAGTATCTACAATGGTCCCTGGGTATTTTCTCATTATTTACTGTGGTCCCTGGGGAGAATATCATTATTTACATTGGTCTCTGGGTAGTATATCATTATTTACATTGGTCCCTGTGTAGTATATCATTATTTACAGTGGTCTCTGAGTGGTATATCAGTATCTACAATGGTCCCTGGGTATTATCTCATTATTTACTGTGGTCGCTGGGTAGTACATCATTATTTACTGTGGTCCCAGGGTAGTATCTCATTATTTACAGTGGTCCCTGAGTGGTATATCAGTATCTACAACGGTCCCTGGGTATTATCTCATTACTTACAGTGGTCCCTGGGTAGTATCTCATTATTTACAGTGGTCCCTGGGTAGTATCTCATTATTTACAGTGGTCTCTGGGGAGTATATTCTGATCTACAATGGTCCCTGGGTATTAACTCATTATTTGCAGTGGTTTGGGGAGAATATCATTATTTACAGTGGTCCCTATGTAGTATATCATTGTTTACAGTGGTCCCTGGATAGTATATCAGTAACTACAATGGTCCCTGGGTAGTATATCATTATTTACACTGGTCACTGGGTAGTATGTCATTATTTATACTGGTTACTGGGCAGTATATCATTATTTATTTTGGTCCCTGTGAAGAATATGATTATTTACAGTGGTCCCAGGGTAGTATATCATTATTTAGCGTGATCCCTGGGTAGTATCTCATTATTTACAATGGATTCTGGATGTTGTATCTTTAATTACAGTGGTCCCTCGGTAGTATATTTTTATTTAGATTTGTCACTGGATAGTATATCATTATTTACAGTGCTCCCAGGGTAGTATATTATTATTTATTGTGGTCCTTGTGGAGAATATCATTATTTACACTGGTCACTGGATAGTATATCATTATTTACAGTGCTCCCAGGGTAGTATATAATTATTTATTGTGGTCCCTGTGAAGAATATGATTATTTACAGTGGTCCCAGGGTAGTATATCATTATTTACAGTGGCCGTGGGTAGTATATCATTATTTACAGTGCTCCCAGGGTAGTATATCATTATTTACAGTGGTCAACCGGGACCTGGGATTCATGTCACATTACATTCATCCCCCACCATCTGGCCTGCGAAATCACACCAACTGTCCTGGCTTGATGCAATTCACACCTCGTTAACCTGGGGTTACCCCATCTCTGGATCTGTAAAGATTTAATCACCTGCTAATGGTCGCATTCCAAGCATTGTTTGGCATCTTTGAATTTGTCTATATCGAAACAAACCTATTGGACTTTAACCTGGTGTTGTAAGACTTTGTATTATTTACAGTGGCCGTGGGTAGTATATCATTATTTACAGTGGTCCCTGGGTAGAATGTCATTATTTACAGTGGTCCCTGAGTAGTATTTCATTATGTTCAGTGGTCCCTGGGTAGAATATCATTATTTACAGTTGTCCCTGGGTAGAATATCATTATTTACAGTGGTCCCTGGGTAGTATATCAACATTTACAGTGGTCCCTGGGTAGTATATCATTATTTACAGTGGTCCCTGGGTAGAATATCATTATTTACAGTGGTCCCTGGGTAGAATATCATTATTTACAGTTGTCCCTGGGTAGAATATCATTATTTACAGTGGTCCCTGGGTAGTATATCAACATTTACAGTGGTCCCTGGGTAGAATATCATTATTTGCAGTGGTCCCTGGGTAGTATATCAATATTTACAGTGGTCTCTGGGTAGAATATTATTATTTACAGTGGTCCCTGGGTATTATATCATTGTTTACAGTGGTCCCTGGGTAGAATATCATTATTTACAGTGGTCCCTGGGTATTATATTATTGTTTACAGTGGTCCCTGTGTAGAATATCATTATTTACAGTGGTCCCTGGGTAATACATCATTATTTACATTGGTCCCTGTGTCATGTTTCAATATTTACAGTGGACCCTAGGTAGAATATCATTATTTACACTGGTTCCTGGGATATAAATTATTATTTACTGTCGTACTTGGATAGTATACCAATATTTACAGTGGTCCCTGGGTAGAATATCATTATTTACAGTATTCCCTGGGTAGAATATCATTATTTACAGTGTTCCCTGGGTAGTATATCAATATTTACAGTCGTCCCTGCGTTGTATATCTTTATTTACAGTGGGCCCCTGGTAGTATTTCATGATTTACAGTGGTCCCTGGGTAGTACATCATTATATACAGTGGTCCCTGAGCAGTATATCATTATTTACACTGGCTCCTGGGATATTAATTATTATTTACTGTGGTACTTGGATAGTATATCAATATTTACAGTGGACCCCGAGTAGGATCTCATTTTTTACAATGTACCCTGGGTAGTATATCATTATTTACCGTGATCCCTGGGTAGTATATCATTATTTACAGTGGTCCATGTGTAGTATACTATTATTTACATTGGCTGTGGTCAGTTATCATCATTTACAGTGGTCACTGGATAGTATTTCATTATTTACAGTGGCGCCAGGGCAGTATATCATTATTTTTAGTGGACCGTGGGCAGTATATCTTTATTTATAGTGTTCCCTGGGGAGTATATCATTACTTACAGTGGACCATGGGTATCATGTCCAATATACAGTCGTCCCTGCGTTGTATATCATTATTTTCAGTGGGCCCCTGGTAGTATTTCATTATTTACAGTGGTCCCTGAGCAGTATATCATTATTTACAGTTGTCCCTGGGTAGGATATCATTATTTACAGTTGTCCATGGATAGTATATCTTTATTTACTGTAGCCCCTGGGTAGTATATCATTTTCAACAGTGGTCCCTGCGTAGTATATCGTTATTTACCGTGGTCCCAGGGTGTTATATCACGATTTACAGTGGGCCCTGGACAGTATGTCATCAATTATAGTGTGCACTGTGCAGTACATCTTCATTCACAGTGGTCCATGGGCAGTATATCATTATTTACAGTGGTCACTGGGCAATATATCATTAAGCACAGTGGTCCCTGGGCAGTATACCATTATTTACAGTGGTCCCTGGGTAGTATATCATTATTTACAGTGGTCCCTGGGTAGAATATCATTATTTACAGTGGTCCCATGGTAGTATATCATTATTTACAGTGGTCCCTGGGTAGAATATCATTATTTACAGTGGTCCCTGGGTAGAATATCATTATTTACAGTGGTCCCTGGGTAGTATATCAACATTTACAGTGGTCCCTGGGTAGAATATCATTATTTGCAGTGGTCCCTGGGTAGTATATCAATATTTACAGTGGTCGCTGGGTAGAATATCATTATTTACAGTGGTCCCTGGGTATTATATCATTGTTTACAGTGGTCCCTGTGTAGAATATCATTATTTACAGTGGTCCCTGGGTAATATATCATTATTTACATTGGTCCCTGTGTAATGTCTCAATATTTACAGTGGACCCTAGGTAGAATATCATTATTTACACTGGTTCCTGGGATATAAATTATTATTTACTGTCGTACTTGGATAGTATACCAATATTTACAGTGGTCCCTGGGTAGAATATCATTATTTACAGTATTCCCTGGGTAGGATATCATTATTTACAGTTGTCCATGGATAGTATATCTTTATTTACTGTAGCCCCTGGGTAGTATATCATTTTCAACAGTGGTCCCTGCGTAGTATATCGTTATTTACCGTGGTCCCAGGGTGGTATATCACGATTTACCGTGGGCCCTGGACAGTATGTCATCAATTATAGTGTGCACTGTGCAGTACATCTTCATTCACAGTGGTCCATGGGCAGTATATCATTATTTACAGTGGTCACTGGGCAATATATCATTAAGCACAGTGGACTCTGGGCAGTCTACCATTATTTACAGTGGTCCCTGGGTAGTATATCATTATTTACTGTGGTCCCAGGGTAGTATCTCATTATTTACTGTGGTCCCAGAGTAGTATCTCATTATTTACAATGGTCCCTGTGTGGTATAATAGTATCTACAATGGTCCCTGGGTATTATCTCATTATTTACTGTGGTCCCTGGGATGTATATCATTATTTACTGTGGTCCCAGGGTAGTATCTCATCATTTACAATGGTCCCTGAGTGGTATATCAGTATCTACAACGGTCCCTGGGTATTATCTCATTACTTACAGTGGTCCCTGGGTAGTATCTCATTATTTACAGTGGTCCCTGGGTAGTATCTCATTATTTACAGTGGTCTCTGGGGAGTATATTCTGATCTACAATGGTCCCTGGGTATTAACTCATTATTTGCAGTGGTTTGGGGAGAATATCATTATTTACAGTGGTCCCTATGTAGTATATCATTGTTTACAGTGGTCCCTGGGTAGAGTATCAGGATCTACAATGGTCCCTGGGTAATATATCATTATTTACAGTGGTCCCTGGGTATAATCTCATTATTTACTGTGGTTTGGGGAGAATATCATTATTTGCAGTGGTCCATGGGAAGTATATCATTATTTAGAGTGGTCCCTGGGTAGAGTATCAGGATCTACAATGGTCCCTGGGTAATATATCATTATTTACAGTGGTCCCTGGGTATTATCTCATTATTTACTGTGGTCCCTGGTAGTATATCATTATTTACAGTGGTCCCTGGGTATTATCTCATTATTTACTGTGGTCCCTGGGTTGTATCTCATTATTTACAATGGTCCCTGTGTGGTATAATAGTATCTACAATGGTCCCTGGGTATTATCTCATTATTTACTGTGGTCCCTGGGATGTATATCATTATTTACTGTGGTCCCAGGGTAGTATCTCATCATTTACAATGGTCCCTGAGTGGTATATCAGTATCTACAATGGTCCCTGGGTATTTTCTTATTATTTACTGTGGTCCCTGGGGAGAATATCATTATTTACATTGGTCTCTGGGTAGTATATCATTATTTACAGTGGTCCCTGGGTAGTATATCATTATTTACAGTGGTCCCTGAGTGGTATATCATTATCTACAATGGTCCCTGGGTATTATCTCATTATTTACTGTGGTCGCTGGGTAGGACATCATTATTTACTATGGTCCCAGGGTAGTATCTCATTATTTACAGTGGTCCCTGAGTGGTATATCAGTATCTACAATGGTCCCTGGGTATTATCTCATTACTTACAGTGGTCCCTGGGTAGTATCTCATTATTTACAGTGGTCTCTGGGGAGTATATTCTGATCTACAATGGTCCCTGGGTATTAGCTCATTATTTGCAGTGGTTTGGGGAGAATATCATTATTTACAGTGGTCCCTAGGTAGTATATCATTATTTACAGTGGTCCCGGGGTAGAGTATCAGGATCTACAATCGTCCCTGGGTAATATATCATTATTTACAGTGGCCCCTAGGTATAATCTCATTATTTACTGTGGTTTGGGGAGAATATCATTCTTTGCAGTGGTCCCTGGGAAGTATATCATTATTTAGAGTGGTCCCTGGGTAGAGTATCAGGATCTACAATGGTCCCTGGGTAATATATCATTATTTACAGTGGTCCCTGGGTATTATCTCATTATTTACTGTGGTCCCTGGGTAGTATATCATTATTTACAGTGGTCCCTGGGTATTATCTCATTATTTACTGTGGTCCCTGGGTTGTATCTCATTATTTACTGTGGTCCCTGTGGAGAATATCATTATTTACAGTGGTCTCTGGGTAGTATATACGTATCTACAATGGTCCCTGGGAAGTATCTCATCATTTACTGTGGTCCCTGGGTAGTATATCATTATTTACAGTGGTCCCTGGGTATTATCTCATTATTTACTGTGGTCCCTGGGTTGTATATCATTATTTACAGTGGACCCTGGGTAGAATATCATTACTTACAGTGGTCCCTGGGTAGTATCTCATTATTTACAATGGACTCTGGATGGTGTATCTTTAATTACAGTGTTTCCTCGGTAGTGTATCTTTATTTAGAGTTGTCGCTGGATGGTATAACATTATTTACCGTGAACCCTGGATAATATATCAGTAACTACAATGGTCCCTGGGTAGTATATCATTATTTACACTGGTCGCTGGGTAGTATATCATTATTTATACTGGTTACTGGGCAGTATATCATTATTTATTGTGGTCCTTGTGAAGAATATGATTATTTACAGTGGTCCCAGGGTAGTATGTCATGATTTACCGTGAACCCTGGATAGTATATCAGTAACTACAATGGTCCCTGGATAGTATATCATTATTTACACTGGTCGCTGGGTAGTATATCATTATTTATACTGGTTACTGGGCAGTATATCATTATTTATTATGGCCCCTGTGAAGAATATGATTATTTACAGTTGTCCCAGGGCAGTATATCATTATTTACACTGGTCACTGGGTAGTATATCATTATTTAATACTGGTTACTGGGTAGTATATCATTATTTATTGTGGTCCCTGTGAAGAATATGATTATTTACAGTGGTCCCAGGGTAGCATATCATTATTTAGCGTGATCCCTGGGTAGTATCTCATTATTTACAATGGATTCTGGATGTTGTATCTTTAATTACAGTGGTCCCTCGGTAGTATATTTTTATTTAGATTTGTCACTGGATAGTACATCATTATTTACAGTGCTCCCAGGGTAGTATATAATTATTTATTGTGGTCCTTGTGAAGAATATCATTATTTACAGTGGTGCCAGTGTAGTATATCATTATTTACAGTGGTCAACCGGGACCTGGGATTCATGTCGCATTACATTCATCCCCCACCATCTGGCCTACGAAATCCTACCAACTGTCCTGGCTTGACACAATTCATACCTCTTTAACCTGGTGATACCCCATCTCTGGATCTGTAAAGATTTAATCACCTGCTAATGGTCGCATTCCAAGCATTGTTTGGCATCTTTGAATTTGTCTATATGTGTTTCTGGAAAATACCTCTTCATTCACCTGAGGAAGGAGCAGCGCTCCGAAAGCTAGTGACATCGAAACAAACCTGTTGGACTTTAACCTGGTGTTGTAAGACTTCGTATTATTTACAGTGGCCGTGGGTAGTATATCATTATTTTCAGTTGCCATGGGTAGTATATCATTATTTACAGTGGTAGTGGATTGATAGTGGATGATTATTTCCAATGGTCCCGATGTAGTATATCATTATTTACAGTTGTCCCTGGCTAGAATATCATTATTTGCAGTGCTCTCTGATTAGAATATTATTATTTACAGTGGTCCTTGGGTAGTATATGAATATTTACAGTGGTCCCTGGGTAGAATATCATTATTTACAGTTGTCCCTGGGTAGTATCTCATTATTTACAGTGGTCTCTGGGCGGAATATCATTATTTACAGTGGTCCCTGGGCAGAATATCATTATTTA